>NC_043758.1:10917355-11292355 GCF_902148845.1 Salarias fasciatus | reverse complement strand
TGGGAACTACGAAGAAAAGATTTTTGATAATAAAATCTGAAAGCAGTCACAATTTACCGCTGGATCAACTCTTGATTTATACTTTGGCATCTATTCATTCAGAAGAACAACAGGAGGGATTTCTGTACTTTCAAAGGGCAAACACTATTGAGTCCAGTGGCGTATCGCTGTGATATTTGATCATTAGCTCTGAATTATGATCCACCCACTAGTCAAACACAGCGTGGATGAACACAAAATGAATGCAGGGCTTTTGTCAGCAAGACTCTGGCTGATGTTTCCTACCGGGGACGATGGAGACGGTGTCTTTCTCCCAGGACACCACGCTGACATACTCCTGGACAGCTGATGGGATGAGGCACTTGAACACAGCAACATTACCCCGCATGGAGCGCTGGTCGGCCACGCGGACTGTGTAGGGCTCCCTGAACACTGAGGAGGGAAACAAAAGAGCAGAGGTCAGTCAGCAGAAGGTCGTCTGTCGAGAGTCCAGCTTATCTAAAAGACAAACCTGTTAGTACGACCCGGAACTACAGAAAATGGCTTTGAACATCTGGCTAAATCCAATTTATTTTAACCAGTTATTATTTACAGAAAACAAAAAAGAAAGTCATGAAACAAAATCTTAATATACATATATATAAATAGCTTCAGAGTATGAAGTGGGGGAAGCTTACTGTACATTTTTTGTGGTCCTACTGTACATTTTGAATCGTAATCTCTTCAGTGCCATGGTATTGACAGATGGCAGTGACGTCTCAATGCAGCTCAGTGACTGAATATAATTACTGTAGAATATCCTTTGGAGAGTTTAATCCTGCTCATTCTGATCTATATCTGAGTCGCCAGAGTGACATCCTTGTATCGATTGTTTCAATCAAGGGTTAAAAAAAAGAAAAACAGCAGTATTGAACATATGAGCAAAAACAGAAGAAAGCATAAAAGTTTAACATCATCAAGTCTGGCTACAGTGAAAAATAAATAAAAAGGGGGGGGGGGGGTTAACCTGATACAGTTCTTAAATAGTTAATCAGATTTTTTTTTTTGTGTTTGTAAATCATTAAAGCATTTCTCTGGGTACCTTCCTATGTTGACGCTATACAGCTGGCACCCGACAATGAGAGCTCTGGCTAAAATTGTAAAGGATCGTCTTCCAGCCCCAAGGTTGGCAGTTCGATTTCCCATCTCCCCACTGTCCATGTGTTAAAGTGTCCTCGGGCAAGACAATAAACCTCAAGTTGATGAGTACTTTGCGTAGAATTTGCTGTGTGTGTTTTTGGATGCATGAACGTGACTGCTGATCATGTAAAAACGTGTTGAAATGGCTAAAGCAGTAAAACTGCACCATGTAAGTCCAGTTAGCCTTAACCTTCGACGACAGCAGAGTAAACAAACTTGTCTGGTGTTCGGCCACATCAGACGCAGACCGAAAGTCGCATAATGACTTTAAGGAGGGCTGACTGGGAGCTGCATCGGAGAGGATACACAGCGAGTGGCCCCTGGCCTTTTAAAGAACAACGCCACAGATGCTATGAGACGGCGAGGAGTGGAGGGCTCCTCACAGCCAATGGAACTGTCACATGCAGGCGCCAGGCATCAAAAACACACCCTCTGCACATGGCAGGCAGAGCACTAGACTGTGAGCCTGTGCCAGCGTACGGAAAGGATGGTGGTGATTAAGACGGGCTTAATGATGAAAACAGTAGCCTGTAGCTAACCAAGTTATCTCTCCAGTTAACTCTGTCACATTTGGATCACTGAGAAATGGTAAATGCTGAATCAGAGCATGCGTTTTCATTAAATAAATTAAGTAACGTGAAATTCAATTAATGGTTTATTCTGGTGAGATGGTGAAACAGATAATTCAAGATTGAATCAACAGGGAACTGTTTTCTGAGCTGAATTGAACTGAACTGCCTTAGAATCCCTCTCGATCACGTTCACCTAATTGCTCGTATGCTTCCTACCTCTAACTGTGAAACTGACAAAAAAGAAGACGATTTGACATGAGTAAGGTGAGAAAAACACAATTATAGAAATCAGATAAGGTCCCAGAAAGGTTGATATTGGGGAGTGTTGCCAGGCAATCTATCAAGTGTTCTCCCTTTAGAAAAGAGGACAGTAATGGTTTAACAATGTAAAACACACACACACACACACACACACACACACACACACACACACACACAACACAAGAAGAGGCCCCACCCTTTCTCTCCCCCAGCTCTCTGGTGATATAATTAACGCCTAGCCCGAAGGCCAGTTTCCTTGGTCATTAATAATGCTTTATGCCAGCCACCACTGTCACTGGAACCCAGTGGAACCGAAGCTGGTGTCCTTGTCCGAGCGGTGGGGAGTCGTTCACCTCAGAGCTCAAGGTTTCATCTCTCAAATAAGAGTCGGATTGGAGCCGATGCGTTTTCCATCGTGCCACTTATAGTCAATTCAACCTCGGACCTCTGTTCTGCCTTAATACTGACATAATTAGACACAAGCAGAGAAGCTGTAACTGAGTCCAAATGATAGAAATTCTACCACATGACGTTGGTATACACAAAGTTCACTGACTTACTTGTACCTGGAAAGCCCCTCACTTCAGTCGTCTGACACATTGGACAGTAATGCAAAGCCAAAGCTTCATTTGTAAACAAATCAAACTAAAAGACAAATAATTCTCCTCATTTCAATCCTTCATTCAAACAGCGACTGCTCTTTCATTGATGCCATCCACCTGCAGATCAATACGGCGGATCGACAGAGGAGCCTCGGCTGTTGTGGCCGAGTCAATTCTTTCAATCATTTATTTACTCTCTGACTGACCCGGCTGCCTCCTGTCAATAGTGAGTAAAATCCCCAATGCCCATTGAGCCTCTCACGAAGTGTTTAAAATCAGCTTGACAGCTTGTAAATGTTTGGTGTAATGAATACAGTTATCACATTTCAACTCGCTTGAGGCTCAAAATCAGTCAAGGTCACCTCAGGTTTGTGCGTCTGTGATCCCACCTTGTCCTACACTTGATACTCTCGAGGAAAGTGTTGCTGAACCACCCCTCTCCACCGTTACAATCTGTCAAAAGAAGCCCTGTGTGTCAACATGCCCTTGTATGCAGCCATGTAACCACCCCAATAAGAAGTCGCTGCTGTGATAGCATTGTCATTTAGCACACAATTCTCTTGGAAGATATGAAAGACCTGGTGGAGGAAAAAAAAAAAAAACACATTACATATTCATCCTCTTAAGCCCTGTGACATGATGCAAATGGTAGCCCGACTGATTTGTGTGTAAATTGCACTCCCCCTCATCGCATGCGCAGCAGAATCATTAGGATGTTACTGATGCCTGACTATATGCAGCCGGGTTGCCTAGGAACGAGCTAAAACACGGGTCTGGGCGACTGGGCGCACTGGGAGGCAAGTCCTGTATCACTGTCGCTTCAATAATTAACGACGGGGAAACCAAATACTGCATTTACTTATTCATAAAGCAAGCAGTAAAAACACAGGGAAGGAGGAAGACAGAACAGGAAGATTAGAAAGAAATACGGGAGAAATGAGCAAATACACATTTAATAACTGAATGAAAAGACAAAAAGAAGAAAAATGTCAGGTTTTAGGGATTGCATCTTTTGAATTAGAAAGGAAAGATCAGCCAAAGAAATGAAGAGGGCAGATGGAGGAAGAAGATTCGAACACCCGCTGGCTTGGCCTTGGCCAAGTGTAAGTTTGTGTGTGTGTGTGTGTGTGTGTGTGTGTGTGTGTGTGTGTGTGTGTGTGTGTGTGTGTGTGTGTTTTAATTGGAACAAGAGATCAGGCAAACAGGTCTATCATGTGCACACCTTCACACTGAGTCACCCAGATTGTTGTCAGAGCACCAACAGCTCCAGAAATTAACTGTATTCATGGACCAAAGATGAGTTTAGATTTTTGGACAAACCCATTTGTCCACTGAATTTCCTTCGAGTCATGTCAAGCTATTTTCTAGTCACCCGATTGTAATTCTGGGCCTTTTTCAGATGTGCAAACCTAGCAATGATGTAAAGTTGGAGGACAAAGGACCCTCCAGTTACATTTTCAAGATGGCTATGAGACGAGTGACGTGTCTGCATAACCACTAATTCAATCTTCACTTTACAATGCATTAAACTTTTTACTGACAGTACACACACACTTTTTTCTCAATCTGATTGAGTTCTTTCTGGCCCAGACATCACGTTGTCCCACTTTACATGAACAATGAATAAAGTGATATGCAGTACAGAGAATATCCTCCAGTTCAGTCAGTGGATCAATCCCACAATGCTTTGCGCTCTGAGATTGAAAATATGACATGGACTCATCATCAAAGTCCACCAGTACTGAGGACCGATTTGTTAGCTGGTCTAATCAAGTTTGTTGTGTTTCTTTTGAGACTGAAACACCAAAGGAAATTTCTCATTGTTGAGAAAATGATCAGGAAGAGAAACAACAGAGCACGCTTTAATGGCTGATGTGGTCGTGTGTGGCGTTGGCCAGTTGTGCTTTCCCACTAATGTTTGTTTCAAACCTTGAAATGTAACAAAGTCATGTCAAAGAATAGATACGCCAAAAACGGTTTCATTCATAATTGGACAGAGTCAGCACAAGAACAGCTTTTCGACACCTCCACTAACCCTGGCTCAAAGCCTACCATACTGTTTTTGGACTTGCAATGTTCAAGTTTCTAAAATGCAAAAACTAATTTCCTCCAAGAAAGTGATATTTTCTAATTTAGGAATTCTGAGATTGAGATCGAGAATGAGAGGCAACTTGAAAGCAGAATTATTATCAGGAGTGGAACGGATGTGAGATCTTTAAAGAAGACGAAATGCAAAACTCACAAAGACGAGATGTGGGGGAAGCCCTGGGAGTGGGTATAGGTGCTGCTGCGGTGCCATATTTACACAGAAAAGGCTTTTCTTTTGGGGTTCATGTCCCAATCACAAAAATCGCTTACCATTGGATCTTTTTGTCGACGTGAGATTAACTTTCTCTGCTCCTCTGCTTTGATACCTAATTTGACAGCTGACAATTTTTTGGAGAAACTCAACCATTTGCCTTTCTGTATGTGTGTTAAAGAGCCACGTTGGGATGATGAGTAAACTTGAGCAGGTAGGTAAAAAAAACAACACTATGGAGATATTTACTGAGTCAACACTATAAAATTAGCTTCTTTTTTTAAATACTGCATTTTTATTCCAAATCTATGTAAGGAGATATTTTAGCAATGAAAAACATCAACTTGGAAGAAATCACTTTTCATATCCTTTAAAAATTAAAGCCAAGATGTATTTAAGTTCCCAAACAAAATCAGATACTCTTCACTCTTATTACATATTGAAGGTGTCTTCAATAGGTGTCTGCAGAGATAATAATTTCAACGTTGTCAGATTTCATTCCCAACGTCACAGATTTGTTTGTTGTTCTCGTAACATTAATATGTGCTAAAAACTTATCTCAAAAGTCTGACCCAACTGTAATGAATTATGCTTCCAATGCTCCTGTACATTTAAGTTCTGCATGTCATGTAATACGGTTGTATTTAGCATGTTCACCTAATATTGTGCAACCCTAGGTCCCAACAACAATAATAAACTGTATAAATACTGTATATCCTGCCTCAAGTGCATACAGTATGATAGCAAGACAAGGGGGAGTGAATAAGAGATGATCCAATACTTTTTTAATGCATTTTTGCTGCCTCCAAGACATCCACTGAATTTCCTCCTGGGATCCCAACAGAAGACTTGTAAAAACTGTCCTGTAGAGGTAATTGAACCTTTAGTCTGTTTAAAGATGCGCCTCACAGTTGGCTAATTTCCTGAGAGTTTTTTAAACCATGCTGAGCTTGTTCTGAACCTTTCCGTGAAAAATAACGTTTGACATTTGGAAAATGAATAAACTTGTGAAGTTAGAGATGGTCACATCATTCACTGTACACATGGAACAACATGCAACATGTTTTGAATATTTTGATGTTATGTTGTGACCATATAGAGTAAAAAAGATATCAGAATTTCAAACAAGATTAAATTGATTCAAAGCTTGTACTGACTCTCGATCCATCAGCTCGAGATATATCAACTTTGCGAAATTAAACCAAAACAATTCCGAGTGGACTTGAGTTTGAGTTGTAAAGCCTGCAGAAAACTTGATTCGTCCCAATGACTGAGCCAAAAAATACACAGGAGAACAAGCAGCACACATCGTCATTCTCATAAACGTAGAGCTATCCAGACAGGTGCTCGTGCTATTATTGGACCACAATCAGCATGCATGGGAGAGGGTGAGAAAGAGGGGGGGGTGATAGAGAGAGATGTGAAGATGTGGAGAGAGAGAGAGAGAGGAGAGAGAGAGAGAGAGAGGAAGGAGGGGAGAACAACTCGGATGGTGGTGGAGGGACGTGGGGTTTTTTTGGGGGGTGTCACACTGCGAGCTGTCAGCCGTCATCATTCTCCCCTGCACCACCTGAGACAGAGCATGCCACACCCTGGCGCTCACGCCTCTGTCGCCCATGGCAACCACAGGGTTTTTGTGAAGATGAGTGTGTAAGCAAGCGCGTGTGTGCGTGTGTGCGTGTGTGCGTGTGTGTGGAGGTAATGAGGTGCACACACATACACGTGAGGCCTGGCTATGGAGCTGTGGACTTGTGGTTGCCTCAGCATTTAATTGATTAATTGTTGTAATTATTTGGGAGGGAAGGTCATCCCAGCACCGAGGCTGGCTGGAAGGTCACTCTCACGCTGGAGGGACTGTCCTCCTCTGGGGACCACGCAGCCCATATGGGTGTGTTTGTGTGCATATTTGTAGACGCTTTTCTTCTTCGTGTTGTTAAAATGTGTTGCGACGGGAAAGTGCTGACTGTCTCTTCACCCGGGATTGATAAATACTGTCAGAAATGTCTGCCTGGCTTTCAACGTGACCTGAAAATGCACTTTTTTTTTTCCTGATTCTTTCCATGTCTGTAGCTCACTCACCAAACCTGTTCCTGCCAAACACCCTGACAAAGAGCTGGCAGCCAAACACCATGAGCCAGCTTGTGGAAAATGGCTGGGTGTACGTACGAGAGTGTGTGTGTGTGTGTGTGTGTGTGTGTGTGTGTAGTTAGGGGACTTTCCAGTCCATGGACAGATGGAGAGACTGGGAGACAGGAGGCCTGCTGGCATGAGCTACGCACAGGCTGGTGTGCACGTAAAGTGCGTGCTTGAGTGGGTGCTTGCGTGCGCACGTACATGCGAACGTACACGCGCGTGTGCTTGTCTGTTGTAAATACACATGTATCCAGTGTGTTTCACATGAGGTCTCGCGTATTGTGATTATGGCGCGTGTGCACGTGCGTGCGTACATGTGGGAAAGAAGAGCCCTAACACCTTTCCTCAGTGTGTTCAGCACCTCTCTCCAGCTTTGACCTTGGCACAGAGTGCGGACAGGTCACCAAAACCAACTGTCTGTGAGGCTGTGTGTCTGTTTACTACAGTGTTCTTAATGCGCTGGGTCAACGTGAAGCATTTAGAGACGCTGAGAGAAATCCCTGGTTTACAATGCGAACACGACCGTCTATTGGGGGGCCCACGTTTGGAGATGCCAGACTGTAACTGACTAGTTGTGGAAACAATTCTAAAGTAAACTGTCTCCAGATGAGTATTTCAAACATTCTTTCAAGAGCTGTAGGGAAATGAACTGTGTATTTCAACAAAAATAGATGATAGAGATAAAACCAAAATACTTTAAAAGGGGAACTTCGACTCGTTATACATTATGTCACAACTTAGAGTCATTTACAGTATTGCTAGGACTTTTTTTTTTAAGATAATTATTTCACAATCCATTAATAAACGCTCTACCCTCACAGCGCACATGAGTTCAAATATCAGCCTGGCCTTTCTGTGTGGAGTTTGCATGTTCTTCCTGTGTGTGCTTGGATTTTCTACAGTTACTTTGGTTTCCTCCACCCAAATTGCCCCTAACTGTGAGTGTGAGTGTGTGTGGTTGTCTGTCTCTGTGCGAGGCCTTTGATGGACTGGCGACCTGTCCAGGGAGTATCCTGCTCTCACCCACACTTAGCTGGGATTTGGTTGCAGCGCCCCACAACCCTGGACAGGATGAAGCGGGATCGAGGATGGAGGGATGGCCTATTTATAAGCTAATTGTTTGGAATTGTTTTATTATTTCTGTAATCACAAGTTACAAACTAAAACATTTGATGAATCTTTTATTATTATTTTGAGCACCCTTACCTCTGGTTTAAATAAAATGACTTATTTTTCATTTCATGTATATTAAATCTAAAATATATTGGCAATTGTCTGGTTTTTTTTTTGTATTCTAATAACTTGAGAAGCACCTGAGCATTATGCAGATGATCTAACACAGCCTTCAGGCTGAATGAAATTGAACTGGATCATTTCCCACTAAAGATTTCAAATAGGCAAATATTTACCTCTGCTGCTATTGGAGCCTCAACATGTACAGAGTGATTACATTACTGACCCAGAAGTCAAGGGCACTGCCCAGCCTGAGCATCATAGAATATCAACAGGCAGGAACAAGCTGCTCAAACAAGGTAATATTGTCATCTAAAATACAAGCAAAGGCTGTAAGTGATCGCAATTTGTTGGAGTGGTGAAAACCTCTGATCATTGCGTGTCCAACCCTTACCTGCTTTGATGTGGATGCTGGGGCTCCGGATCTTGCCCGCTTGGTTCTCAGCAGTGCAGAAGTACTCGTTGTCGTGGATGATGCTGTTGTAGGCGGACGGGGAGAAAGGGTAGAGCTGGAGGGTGCCGTTGGCATGCACGTGGCGGATGTGGGGCACGTCGTAAATGTCGTCTCCGGCGGCCAGGTACCAGCGCAGGACGGCATGGGGGGCGCCGCCCGCAGGGCAGGGCAGGGACACCCCCACCGAGCTGGAGAAGGTCACCCGCTGCAGGGAGGCGTTCACAAAGTACAGCCGCGTAGAGACAACATCCTCACTGTTGACTGTTCGGGTGAGAGAAGGGAGGATGGAGTTAGTTGGGGTGTCAGACATGGAGGCAACATTCAGGCAGCAGACAGGTACAAGGAGGGAGGACATGTCTCAGACATGGCTGAGTGATCCAACACAATTCAACCTTCCCATGACTGTATCAAATCTTGTCTTTATTTTGACTTTGTAAAAGCAGTGATAGAAAAATGCCCAATAAATGGGTGCTTCTGCAGCTTTTTTCAAAGATAAGTTCCAATTTCTTTAACCAAAAGTGTTTGTCTTCGAGTGTACATGTTACTGATGTGTGACGCCATGGTGTATCTCTTCTGTTAAGTCCTCTGGACCATGGTAAGGAGTATCACATGGACACAACGGTCAAATTCTATATTTGTCAGTAACAGTGTAGGAGTTTTGGTTATGACAAATATGCCTAATCCCATTAGCAATGACAAAATGAAACTCTCCGGATGAAAAAACTTAAACGGCCAAGTGGGAAAAACTGAAGAACTTTACTTTTATTAAAAACATGTAAGAATACGCAATATAACAATATGCAATGCTTTACAGCTATAGATACATAGATACTGTGCAAAAAATGGATTGATGTATTATTATAGAAACTTGTCGCTGTACTGTCGCTGTCTGTCGTCATTCTTTAGTGAATCTGTGGCTTTGATATCAGATTCAAAAGGTTTGAGTTTTACATACAAAGAATAGCAAATTCCTTAAAAGTATGTCAAGTTAAATTGCTATTTTTCTATTTTTAGTATGTCCTGTTTCTATGTTGTTTTGTGCAGAATTCCTCTTTAAGATGCATTTGCGGCTCATGTAAGTTTTCTTTTATAATACCAAAACGTAGCATGATAAACTCAAAATTGCTGACATCAACATCAATCGCGCAAACCAGATCTACTGGCATCCAGGTCATCTCACCCAAAACAACTTTCGTGTGCCAAACAGGAGCCATCCATCTCATCACATATGCATTATCCTAATATCTCTAATCTAATATATGTATCCAGGGAGTCCTTTGGAAATCTGCCTCACAATGGGAGGGAAAATGGGTCACACAACTTGACAGCATCACACCTTTATCTGTCTACTCGTATGCTCGGTCGTGGAGGAAAACGAAGCATTCACATGGGTACAATAGTGACGCGATTCCCATCTCAGACCAGCAGAAGAGTCCATCATATCATGAAGGAGGGCCTCCATGAGCAGTTTTAGAGGCCCGGAGAGCCGGATACCACAGGTGTCAGCTGTAAACAATACTGCTATGGAGCGGAGGGGAGCTGCTGCCATATAAACTGTCCTCAGGGAAATGAATACAAAATAGCTTTCAAAACACACTTGTCCAGTTTAAAGTGCTGGTACAGCGGCACCTTGTAAGATCTGCGTATTTCACTGTGAGTTCTCGGTGCTGGGATGAGGAAGAGAGGAGGGGGCTGTAGTGGGGGGAGAAAGAGTGGAGAAGTGCTGAGTTCAGCTTGGCTGGGGGCCAAGGAAGGACGCTACGCCCCGAGCCAGAGAATTTTCTTCTCAGACAATGATACTTAATTAATCCCTTTTCCTGATTGTGTCAACAATGCCTGGATTAGCTCTATCTATTCAATTCTCTCTGCGCAGGGCAAAAATACAATGTGGGCTATCAATTGAGGTATAGAGGCGCTATCAGATGTCATTTAGGCTGTACTTTCTACAGATCCCCGACATCAAGAGATATCATTAGCAGCCGGCAGTACAATGAAGCACAGAGGCCCAGTCACCCGCTTTGTCAGATGATAATCTGAAGACATAATATGAGCAAGAAAGAATGGCTGATCCGAAAGATTATTTTCATATCTTTTCTGTCCAGCATGTTATATTAACATGTGACGGCATAATGGCATTAATAACATGGCACAAATGGGATGACTCACACAGTAAAATGCAGGGATTAGGGATAAAACCTGGCATAAGATGATTTTCCTGCTCTTGGTCGTTGTCTGTTTTTGCCACTTCATGCATTCATCTGCGTCTCTCTGCCTGGTCTTTTTTCTGGCATTTCTCATGTGCGATCATTCTTTCAGCTTTCCCAGACATTCCTCCAAGACAGGCCGTGTTATTTGATGGAATTTGTATTCCACACGCCAAGTGTTAAGTCCACATAATCTCCTCTCACATTTAACACACACATAGTCTATCCACTCTGTAATCGCACTGTTGTGGGAGGCCGACGTCCGACTTCCCCTGGTTTCAGTGTGTGTGTGTGTGTGTGTGTGTGTGGGTGTGAAGCGGAAGAAGAGATCAGTGAGTCGAGCATGAGTGCAATATTGTAGACAGGACATGGCTGGCTGGCTGGGGTAAAGGTTCTCAGGTGCAAAGGTGAATGGATGCAACTGAGTGAGCAAGTGCGTGTGTGTGATAAGGTCAAAAGGATAGAGAGGGTAATGTTAAATGACTGCCTCAGTTTTCCACGTCAAGCTCAGTTGAGGCCATAGAGGAAAAAAAAAAAAAAATACGGGGATCACGAACGTGAACGTCAGACAGCAAATGTGTCTGTGTACGGGTACAGCGGAGACGGGAGGAGATCACTATCGGAGCAGATCCTCTGTTCAAAAAATGTGAATTTAGGTCAAGTTCAATCCATCCACTTGAAACCATGTCAGTCACAATGCGAGGCTGACTGAGCTGCACTTTCAGCACCATGGAGAGCAACACAATGAACGACTGGGTGAGTCTGGCACAGATCTGTCTCACACGCTGCAACATACAGAGAAAACAATAAGCAGAACATGACAGTGATGGTAAACACTTTTCATTGATGAATGCAGTTTATTTTATGTTATTTACATAACAATCATTTTCTGTGCTTGAAAAAAAAAGACAATGTTAGTGCATGGCTTTGTGCTCAAACTATAACTGACCTAACCCATAAGAGTAATCATAAAATATCTTGCAGAGTAGTCGTTTCAGAACTGAAAGACTTCCAAGACTATGTCTTATGTTTCTTCACACGCCTCTGAGGATGGGGACATTATAATGTTTCACCTCAGAGAAAACGAAGGTGCACTGTTTGCTGCAAATGCAAACGCTTACAAAATGCAGCGATCACGGAGGTGTCGGCGTCTTCTTACTCTTAAGGTTTGTTAAGTTTTCAAACAGGGCAATAAATTAAGATGTCTCTTTTTCTAATTTCTGTGCTCACTTGTAAATTAGTTTCACAGCAAAAGCTGAAAGTAACTGTTCACTCAAATGGATACAGAATAAAAGCAATATTTTTGTATCTTTATGGTACCTGGCTTTATCTATTTCAATACATCCGTTTTAATCATATATTATGGAAAAAAATGGAACCAATAACTACTATATGTTGATAAACCTAATGTGGCTTTGCACTGAGCCACAGAAATACCTCAAGCTACAAATCAGTGTTTTAAATGAGATTCCCCAACTCTTACTCCGTAAAAAAGCTGTGCAAACACACACCCCTCCAAATACCTGGAACATTTTCTTCAGTTGTTTTGTGCGAATAATCAAACTCACTCATAAAGTGAATCAAGCCAAAAAAAACAGCGATTAAAGTGTGAATAACGTATAAAAATTGTATACTTTTCTCCATCTTCAAGATATTTAATCACGCGACAGCCACTCAGACTTGTTATATGGGCCTTTATGAAGATACTTGATAGGTTAGGAATCTATAAAACCTTTAGAAATTATGAAAAATACAAAACACAACAACTCACAGTTGGAGGGGAAACGTCTATAAAGCAACAGCTTATAATGTGATGGCTAATCGCTTTGTCCTGTGGTATGAATTCGGGTCACTGAGTTCACATACACTCACGTAGCCACAGCCACATGTGTACCAACTCGTGGAAGCCAGCCGCGGTCGCCACTGCACAGATTACAGCCTCCAGCAGAAAAGACCATCATGAGGACGGTAACCACGAGAGTCACAGCAGCGATGGATCAGAGTTTGGTCTGAAAACATGGTGAATATTAATTGAGGAAGGATTTAGAACATTGTTGATGGATTCTTCAGTTACTGTATGTTCTCAGCTTCCTTGGGGGGGTTATGCTGCCAAGTGAAGTAAGGAATCGGACATAAATACACTGCTGTCATCAGAAGATGCTGCACTGATCTGCATTATTACAGAAATATAGTTATTATTTGGCCCAGAAGTTTTACTGCATGTACAGTTTATGACAGAATGAAGAAATACATTTATTAGAAATGCGTTCTCAAAATCAAAATTTAATAACTCAAAACAATTCAAGAAAAGTTCATATTATGAAAATCACAGAACACAATAACCTATTTTCTCTTCTTTATTTATGCAACATCTAACCTTCCATAGCCTGAGGCTCTGTTTTCCACTCTTTTCCCAGCAGAGAAAAAAGGAGCAGAGGGGCAGGATTCATTCATTCATGAGCTGTATTTTGATTCCCTTCTTCAAGCCTCGATGCACTGATTACAATGAAGAAGGTCAAAGTGATTTAGGGTGAAACACCCTGAAATATCAGTTCTGTTGGGTGAACCCTCCACTGAATTTTCCTCTACATTTTTTTTTTCTCTCATTGTCTCATTGTAAAACCTTTGCTTTTCTTTTGCATGCGTTTCCTATTCTGTTTTTCTTTTGACTCAATATTTCTTTGCTATACACTCAAATACATTTGCACTTCTTTTGGCTTTTGCAGTGGATATGAAAATGGAGTATGAATATGTATGCTGAAGAAGCAAGGATATTGCCTATGGTGAACCGCTATGCATAATGCAGCTTTTTCTGTCTCATCTACATTCATTCAGACACACACACACACACACACACACACACACACACACACACACACACACACATACAACCGAGAGATAGAGAGAGAGAGAGAGAGAGAGACTCAAACCCATAGTGTGCATAGAAAAAACAGGGCTATAAATCCCTCCCTTCTCTCCCTCACTCTCTAACTCTTCCTCTCCTTCAAACAGACACAAGGCACATAAATACTTCCCTACGCACTTATACACTCTTAATAGCGCGTGGATCTTCTGTGTGGTGAACCAAGTCGCCAATACAGATAAACGGCACCACAAAACACATTCAGGCCAAATAACAGCTGAGGCATTGAAGTCGGTGGCAATACAGCCTTTGTGGTGATGCTGCATATAAATGGCACGACATAAAAGGCAAAAAGATACAATCGTGTTTGACAGAGGAGCTGCTCATTTAGTGTTTCATGACTCCAGATGAGATATGCATTAGGGCTGCATGGCAATGTGCTTTTCTGGGTTTTTTTTTTTTTTTCAATGCAGTGAAGGGAAAAAAAGTCTAACGTGGTTTGATTTCAATAGGGGAAACAACTGGAGTGAAAGAAAAATGGCATGGTTTGAGATGAGTACACTTTACATGCACACATATACAACAGGGAAGGGGTGGTGAGAGGTAAACAACCTCTATAAGCAATTTATGCTGTGTCAGTGAAATATTAGACATCCATTTCAGCGTTTGAAAATTCACATCTCCACTTCAAAAAGATGGTTTCTGTTGTTGGTTTCCCTCAGAGGCAACGCAGGATGAGAGAGAGAGAGAGAGAGAGAGAGAGAGAGAGAGAGGGAGAGAGAGAGAGAAGAGAGAGAGAGAGAGAGATTAAAATGAAGATTTCATTCTATAGTCGTTGTCATCTTGCGTTATTTGTGACTTTAAAGTCACGACAATTATTGCAATTAATTTCTCTCTGCGCGTAATGGAGAGGGCGCTGGACACCACCGTCTCGTGTGTGCTTAAAAAAACCTGTTGCGCGTGCGTTCAGAATCCCCCACCCACCCGCTGTGTGACAGCCTAATTCACTGTTGTTGCTGAAGTCTACAGCTGTATAAACAGACATTTGAGTCAACAGAAAGCTCTAACGCCACTTTTGAGTGGCGAGTGATAACAGAATACACCCCGAGTGACAAGCTGATCTCAGTCCTTCGCGCGCAGCCGAGGATAAACTGCAGAAGCTGACTTTTCAACCCTGAGTGGCGCAACGTTTTAGGAGAACGCCCCCGCATCGGTGAAAGAGGAATACGAGTTGGCCGTGACTTCAAGGTGATGCCCGAGCCGAAAAGATCACCTGACATAGAGGAAGCAGTCAGAGATCGCGGGTTACAAACAAACCAAATGTGCAGAGTTTACACGAGGCGTGTTGGATGAACTTGTTTGCGTTGAGGCTTTTAACACATGACAATACCGGTTTTTCTCGCCGCAGCGCAACCACGGAGAGGGATCACTACACGGGGGTCTGTTCGTCATTTCATGGCAATACGTTGAAGAGTCGTAAAACTATTTTAATCAATTTACTCATCCTAATCCAAGGGAGAGTGCTTTTTTTTTTTGTCAATATATTTTAAAACATACATGAAACAATCCAAAAAGGTCAGAATCTGACCTAGGTAAGACTTTGACCTAAAATTGACGCAATAATCCCCTCAAGCACGTGGATGTTTATCACCTGCGCAAAACCCCCCACATGATCACTCAGTGATCACTCACATATGAAGTCTCGACACATGTGGCGCAACTTTATCTAACTAAACAACATCAGCCGATAGTTCATGCTGATAGAACGGGGTGAAAAGACAACTTTTTTTTTTTTCATACGTGTTATCAAAGATCAGACAATTACAACTTGAGCTGCCCAATCCAGAGACACCAAGCATCTCCACGTTGCTGGAGCCAAGTAGCCACCAGAGTCTGACTCATACTACAAGTAATGGGCTCCCCCTCGAAGCACTTCTCCTCCAGTCGGTATCCGTTTTGTTTCCAGATTTACGCACAGTCCGCCGGTCTGCGGATCCGCGGCGGCGCTGCAGGCCTGCGCAGGAGTCTCTTGTGAAGGAATGAAAGACTCTTTTCACTTCTTCATACAGGTCACCATCCCTCCACAGTGTCACACTGCTTCTGAAAATCGACGTGATGTTTATTAAAGCCCCAGAAAGGAAATGCAATGAGAGCCAGAAACACTGTTAAAGGCGGAAAGCGACGTCCACTCCACCCACAAATGAAGTTCAGGCAAAAATATATGAAGGTCAGCTTGTTTTCCGTCTATGCAGAAACGACAAGGAGAATATTCAATTTCATGTCAAGTTATGCGATACAAGTGTCCCCTGTAGACTGAAACTGGAAAAAACCGGAATCACATTAATTGATAAAATAATTATAGCAATAGGCGTCACCATCACCACCGGGTCAATTTTCCATTGGATACACACGATTATTAATTGCAGATTCCTCCAGTTCCACACGAAAACAGCCCGGATTTGTCTAACTGGTTAGAAATACATACATTAATTGCAACAATTATTTAGCAATGTACCAGTTTCTCGGGGCCCAGCTCCGGCCTGTTCAGGCCTGAACGCAGATTCCCACACAGCTCCCAGCTGAGCTCGTTTCAATTTTATTTCCATAAAATGACAAGCAGCCTCCCAAATCATGACAAAGAAGAATGTGTGTACTCTCTCCCCCCCTCCTTTTGCCTCGATCCATCCATCTCTCCATCCCTCTCCTCTCCCCCTCCCCGTCGCGCTCATGGTGCAGGTGTGCTGATATGCAGCCAAACTAACCAACAAACGGTCAGTAATGACTGAATGAATGTCTAATTAACGGCAGGAAGAAGGAGAAGATAAAAGAAATTGTCAGAAAATAAATGTGGGATCTAATATGTCTCAACACTGACATAGAAAACATTGAATAATCAGAGAATCGTGTGCTATTCTAGGAGGCGCGGCCGAGCCAGGAAAATACGCAGTACTAATGCATATGCATGTATGATAATAGACCCGCCGTTTCCCGTTGAAATAAAGTTATTTCAAATTACACATATCAGAATACACAGTGTCCCAGTGAAACTGTGAATCACGGTTGATTCACACGAAATGAGAGAACTAACGGTAAAAAAAAAAAAAAAATCAACGGAAAGGAAGTTTGTTTTCCACTGCGTTATCTACATCTCTCCCCATCTCAAGCACTCTTTCCGCTCCAGTGGGCTGTTTGCAACCAACCCTCCTCCCCTCACCACAAAAACACACATAATCACACATGCATGCAAGCAAGCCAGCACGCCCGTGTGCACACACACACACATACACACATATCTCGTTCAGTCACGGGACAGGGCGATGTACAGTGTGTATAATCGAAATAGACCCTGTAATCCAATTACATACAACAAAACAGCACAGTAGACCTCGCCGCAGCTGCAGCCTGGCAGAGGGCACTGCCAAGGCCAATGATGGCGACCAGGAGCATCAAACAGACGGATTATCCCTAATTATAAAACAAATGATTCAAACTATACAAGATCTGCATTGTAAATGAAGAAGGCGCATCTTATTCAGCTGAAGACCCGTGCGTAATTAAGGCTGAGGGAAAATATATATATTAAAAAAAATCAAGTCTTTTGTCCTTTTTTGTTGTTTGGTCGTTAAAAGTTACAGAAAAACACGCGTAAAAGCGTACGATTTTATACCTAAAAGGTAAAATGAATCATTATCTTGCATCCTGCAGTATTTAGAGCGAAGCCAATCAGTGAAATCTGGTGCCACAGAAAATGGTGGATGAATAATTAGACCAGGGATGATAACAACTGAGTCTGCATGCACGGGCACTCCTACATTTTATCAAAGAAAATAAAGTATAATATATGGCTCTTGTCTTTTAAATATCCACACGGGGCACATTATCTGCAATTAAAGGCCAGTGCTCAATAATACCCCCAGCATTAGTTCACACGTCTCTCATAAAATGTATTGACCCTTGTTGCCTCCCAGCCGCATGCACTCAACACAGACGCACATAAACGATCACGCAAAAAAGAGGTTTGGGCAGTATAACGGTGTTCATCAGAAAAAAATAAATTCTAAATAGGCATGCATGAACCCCGGGGACCCCAGTCTCTTTCATCTAACCAGCCCCACGTACACACAAAGTCACACAGTGACACCTATTTCTGATGCGACCAGGACGCAGAAAAGTCAGTAAATACATTAAACTCCTGTGCCCCATTCGGACTTTTTATGAGTAAACAGCGGACAGTTGTGGCCAGCATCCGCGCTCGAGGTCGCCCCTTTCTCCGTGCGCGCGCCTGCAGATCTCTATCAGCCTCCCCTCCTCTTCAACAGCCTCCATATTCACGACACCTCCACATATTCATCATGCAAAATGCAAATGCCGTTGTCTTGTGCATCCTCACAAACGCAGGGTTGTACTTTGGTGATCTTTTCTTGTTTTTCCATCCCCATGTGCTTAACAAACCTAAAATGCGCGCTGATTTGATGCTCACAGATATTTCGCTATTATCATTTAATCACATTCAGATAATCAGTGTGAGGCACTGAAAACGCAAGAGGAATCCGAGCAGTCGCCAGGAGAAAATGAAGGCTGGCCAGAGAAGCATCCTCCCCAAAACATTCCCAAAAAGTATAAGCGCTTCTCCAAAAGGTTATTTAGAGTTTGATTCGACGCTTCACTCTGTCTTTGTGACATTAAATTATCTAATTATTTCCCAAACACGCTTATAACCACACAACTTCAGCACTGCGCCTACATGCAGATAAGAAACACTTGAAACATAATGGAAGCCTACCTTCTTGCAAGAATACAGCAGAAGTATAGTTACAAGCCACATGCCATTAAAAGCAGTTATATTTCACAGGAATGTTGTGCAGCCCCCCCAAGAAGAGTGCACGGCGCAGCGGTCGGCCAGGCGAGGCTCCGTGCTGGACTGGTTCTGCTGATGTTCCCCGGCGGTCTCTCCAGCCCTGGTCCCACACTCTCCGGGCTGCCGAGAAACAGGCATCGGAGAAAGTACCCGCCTCTGCTCCCCGCTCTCTCCTCCCCTTACCGGGACGCGTTCCCGTCGCCCCTCCCTCGGTTTCCTAATGATGCGCCTTGGTGGAGAGGTGAGCCATCACCAGGGACCGAACCAAAAAGTGAAACTGCTGTTTTACGCACACGGCACAAATGCCTCTGACTGGGTTTCGAAGCGCAAATTTCAAATGTTGTTGTCACAGAAGTTATTTAAATTGTGCTTTTATGCGCAAATTTCCATGCAAATCCACTTTATTTCCATAAATGGTTTACAGTGGCTTATCTTTGCTCCTGAAGGCGTTTTTCCCGCAGTGGAACAGGGAATTGCCAGAATGCGAAAGAAAAAAAAAACACAAAAAGGCACGGCGAATGTCAGGTAAGGTTTCCAGATGAAAAAGGAGGAGGGGGAGCGCGGATCCATCTCAGTCCTTCCAGAGATAAAAAGTGGAAAATGCGCTCGGAGCAGCGCACCTGCGTGCAGCCTCCCGACAGTGGAGGCGCTCAAATCACCAGAGAAAAACGTTCTTTAACTCAGTAATTACTTCAGTCATATCTAAAGGATTGTGAATCGTGCAAATACTGTGTATTGGAACTGCCAATAAGTAATAGATCTGCGAATCTTTCTCCCTCTCTCTCTCCTGCGCTTTCTAAAGGAAAATTGGGGCTGAAAATTAATCTATTTCACCCAATCTTACTTTCATAAAAAAATGTCTCATGGTTTGAAACAGGGAGATAATATGTCAGCAAAACCGATACAGGACTTTAAACAGGCATGAAAACTTTATTATTCTTTCAAACGATGTGCTGTAGCAGTCACACAGACGTTTTACATCTCTGTGCACTGCAGTTCAGCCTTTACAGCTGCGTGGCTTCCATGCCTCACTGACCCCGCTGTCAAGTGTCACTCATGCTTGACATTTAATAGTTCAAAATGTTCTTCTCACATTTTGTCTTAAACAACACCCTGAACTGTTTTAAACATCTGTGCATGTTCAAAACAAGAATACTTCAAAACTTTCTTCATTTAAACCTCTTCTCTGCCCTGCCACTCTTTCTATTTTTATTTTGTTCTCATCTATAGACAGTGGAACACTTGCTGTCCCTCACTTGTGCTGCTCATCTGATATCAGCCAGCCTCCACTTGACATGTCTGTCTCGCTGCTGTAGTGTGATGTTGTGACTGGAGCGTCTGGAAACAAAGTAGTCCTACTTCTGGAATCGGACTCAGGCAAGCTGTGGCCTCCTCTCACTCCCACTGAAGTCGCTGTAGTGTGGCAGGGAAGGAAGCACACTCTGCCTCCACTTTCTGTTATGTAAACAGGTGGAAACACACACCCACACACCATCTCTCTCTCTCTCTTCTCTCTCTCCTCTCTCTCTCTCTCTCCTCTCTCTCTCTCTCTCTCTCTCACTCTCTCTACAGATACACACAAATGCAAACCGCAAACAGACCTACGGTTCACAGTCATGAACAGAGTGAACACTGGACAGTTCTACATATGCAAATGTTTACTTATAAAGTCTTTATGAATACAGAAAATAATTTTGAGCTTCATGCCCTCCAGCCAGGTGTAAAGTGCATCCGCAGTGAGAGGGGCACTCCGATTTAATATCTAACAGCCCCTCAGGAATATAAACTGCTACTGCATCGTGTATTCTTCACCTCAATACCCTGCCTCTCTTTCCAGTGACACAGTGGTCATAAAACAGCAGCACATCACCACTTAAACTCGCCTCTTTGAAAGTGGAGGCTCCACCCAGCTGCCCTGTATGTTAACACGTGAAATCCCTGTCAGGACTTCAAAAGGCCGGGTGGCAAGCTGGTTAAGGGGCTGACGTGAGCTCGCCTGACAGCACCAAGCAGGTTATAGTGCATGTCAGCCAGTGATCATCATGGGGGCTGCAGGCTGTGCTGGGCAGCCAAGGCTGGAGAAAAGGCAAGCGGCTCCCAGACAGCTCCCAGCGACTGTCGCCGAGAACAGGACCCCGGACTGGCTGCCACCACAGCGCTAAAAACCACCGCAGCATGTGACTCATCTCCATCACTCTCTCCCCATCGCTCTGCTCGGTTGTTGCCCGGAGATAAGGAAGAGGATAGGAGGCAATGGCAGTCCGGGAGTTCAGGGGAGACCGTTTGTTGACTAAAGAAGAAAACGCAAGAGGGCCGATCAGAGGAAGGGAAAGCTGACGGAGGGGCGAGGGGTGGACAGAGAGACTGATGAGGCGGATAAGTTCATTTGGATGTTAATGTCAATGCTCCGACAATCAAGAGCTCCCCTCAGGCTTGACTACACGCTAGGATCATATTAGCGTTAATGTATCCAGTATTAATGCACAGAATGCAAGCCCTCTAAAACCTCAGCGAGGCTCGAGTACGGGGAGGGAGAGGGCACACGGCACCGCCGCTCTTCTGTACAAGGTCACAGGGATCAAAATTAAATGAGGAGCTACACGATCAGTGCTGGTTGAGCAAGGAAAGGCTAACTCATTCAAAGATTTATTCAAGGAAATAATTATGATTCTTCAATACAAACCCTGGCAATGAAAGCAGGCTTTAAAACAGAAAAAAAAAACTGCTGCTTGTGTCACGCGTAAGCAGTTAAGTAAAGCAGCGTACTGCTGGTTCCTCGGTGTCGGCAGCCTAGCCGGTCCTCTCTGCTGTTTTGTATGAACGAGCTTCGCATTAGGCTAATATGAATCACACGGCGTGTGCTGCAGTACATTAAGAGGAAGCTGCCAACGGCGGAGTGTGTTGCCTTTAACCATGCATGTGTGATTATTGTGGCAGATGTGCGAAAGTGTATCAGCACATCAGAGGACGTGTGTGTGTGTGTGTTTGTGTGGTGTGTGTGTGTGTGTGTGTGTGTGTGTGTGTGTGTATGGTTGTGTGTGTGTGTGTACGTGAGCTGGGTCCGCATGACGCCAAAACGCAGCACATGCAGTTCTGGCTGCTCTCCTACCCGTCCAGTCAGGGGCGCCTGCATGTGTCTTTAACTATCTGTTTGCTTTAGTGGATGTGTGCTTGCATATGTGTGTTTTGCAGGGAGGAGTACATGCAAAGCATCAAGGGGTGTAATTTATTCAAATGAGCTGGGGAGGGTAACGAGAGGAAGGGGTGAGGGGTGGAGGAGGTGTGTATGTGCTGAAAGGGGGACACCTCCTTCGATTCGAGTGTTCCTCTCCATTTTTCCCTCTTTTTATTTTTTTATTTTTTTCCTCTCGCAGTTGTCTTTACTGATTTGCAAATGAGAGTATTTGCATGGCTGAGAAAAGAGAGCGGAGAGAGGCGAGTCAGAAAGACAACGTGATTGGGAATGGGAGAAATTAGGGGTGGGGAACGACGCGATCCTCGGAGCAGACAGAGCGCCTTCAGACAAAAACATATCGTGCCAGGGCGATACCACCACCACCAAGATGGCTGCTGCTCTGGAGGCATCCTCTGTGGGACCAACCCAGAGGACCGGCTGCTCCCGCTCCACAGCGGATGACACACAAACACACTTTCTGATTTCCAGATGCGTTCCCGGAGCATAACGAAGGAAATGAAATTTACACAGCTCGTACAGGATTAACATTTTAATCATTTGAATACATTAAAGACTTGACTAAGTAAGCTTGTACTGAGATATTGATCAGAGATGTCTAGTGGACACCCAGTGGTCACAATCAAAGATGTTATCAGCAGAAAAAAGCAAGCAAAAAGATTACTGGACTCCACTTCAGATTCTTGAACCTGGCCCTCTTGACTTATTCTCTGTTTTCCTTCTTCTATTGGATGTTTTTGGCTGTCATCCACACGGTAGGGAACATTTTGTTTTTTGGCACATGCTGTATGAACAGGCTGACTTGACTTTGTGACCATGAGTCAACAGTATTCTGAGTTCTGAGGAATTTCAGCAACAGAATTCTCATTTTTGCTTTCATGTTGTAACTTGCATCAAAAAAGGAGAAAGACTAATATCGATGTGACTTAATGCAACATTTAATCTCATTGCAAAGCTGAGCACACCCTGCAGAACATCTTTCTAATATAAATTGACTGCAGAACAAAGAAATGATTGTTGGTCACATAAAATAACAAAGAAGTGATGTGCAAGGTACGAGAAAGTCGCAAAATCTATCTTGTTTCATGTGCGAATAAGACAGAGAAAACAAAAACAATCATCTTGTTTACACTCAAATCCTTGTTGATTCTGGTCTGTTACATCTTAACAGTACTTTCTCCTCATCATTCCCCCATGCATCCAACAGTTTTAAACTGTTTTATACAAACAACACACACGGACATTGCTGTCGAAAGTGAAAAACCCCTGCTGCTGATAGCATAAGTTATTATGTATTACTTTACTTATGATAAGTACAATAAACTGACCTAAAAAGTGCATCATTTATCTTCAATGAACTTATTTTTGACCTCGAGCTGGTTCCAGAAAGACAAAGGCAGGGTCCACCCTGGACAGAGCTGAGACAGACACAGATCAGCACACTCTCAATCACTCCTAAGACAATTATGGAAAACATTAAATCATCTGTGGTCACACCGATTAGTTCACAGGCTTTTCTGTGTACTGTTGGAAGAATGTGACACTCTGGGGAGTGTTGCTGAGACGTGACAGTGCTGTCCTCTGCATCACCATGTAACCAATCCATCCATCACCTTTGATACCATTTTTTCCAGCTCAGGGTCGAAGGACACACCTGGAGCGATTGCCAGTCCCACATTCACATCCATGCCTCCAATCAACCTCACATGCATGTTTTTTGAACTGTGGGAGAAACCCACAGTCAGGGAGAATATGCAGATTACATAAGAAAACCCCAAATTAATTATGTTTCTAAAGATGTCTACATACAGGTGGCCTCCTTCTGGAATCAGTCAGTGAAGGTCTTGAGAGTACATATTAATGTATTGATTTAGTTCTTGTTTTCTTTCAGTATTTCCTCAAGACAAAGATCATGTGGACATTTTATGAAGTTAAAAGCAAATTGTTCAACTTCCACAGAGGCAGACTAATAGTCATACTGGACACATGAGTCACTACTGGGATGTAGTCGTAAGTAAAGGACAAACTTATGAAATCACAATACGGCAAAATCGCAGTCAGGCTTTTTGGTTTTCACAGACGTTCGCTGTTTGTTTACCTCTGTCAGCCTGCAGTTTTGCCAAGCAGTTAAAAAACAAAAAAAAAATCATGCTAAATGCTTGTGGGAACAGTGTCTGATCAGGCCTCTCACACCTGTCCAGCATGATGTGCATGTGAATGCGTTTCCCCTCACCTCCTCCTGGAGCACTGATGTTATCAGGACTAGTGAACCGTGTGATAAACGGCTTCTCATGCTTACCTTAACTGAAGCCCTTATGGAAAGCAGCTGACCTCAGCCCTGGGGGATCCAACCGGCGAAACCGCCAGTGGTAGTAGGCTGTGTTAACTTTTACGGCTTGGCCCTTCATTTTTCCACAGATTCTGGAGGCTGGATGGGAGGAGAGAAGGAGAGAGAGAGAGAGAGAGAGAGAGAGAGAGAGAGAGAGAGATGAAGAGAGAGAGAGGAGAGAGAGAGAGAGAGAGAGCAGGGGTCCTTGGGACTCAGGCGGTTGACAGCTCCTGTCTCTCCCTGTAACGACTTATTTATTCAGGGATAATTAATCAGGTGCAGTTTTTCTGGCGGTATGATTAATGTGCTTTGTCATCAGGGCTGCAGCATGAAAATACAGTAGCCTATGATGTGTTTAACTGGCTCTGATGGAAGTCATGTTTCATGCGATAGTGAGCTGAGAAAGCAACTTAGTGAGGCATGCTGGTATAAAAAAAAACAGAAAACAAGCAGACTGGGGGGCTCAGGTGGATGTCTTTTCTCAGTTTTGTTTTGTTTCTTTTAGCTTTTAGTATTTGAGAAAAAAAAAATCACAATATCAAATAAGTGGTGAAGAAAGTTTAGGTTGCTTCATTAAAACAAACATTTCGAACCACTTGATTTAAGTGTGACATTTGTAACTTGAACCTGACCATAAGAGGAAGGCATGTGTGATGTGTTAGTCGTTAGTAGTTCTTCAGAGCTGACTTCATCCTCACCAACATGACTCCACAGTTTTCAATTACCTCCGTTTTTTTCCACCTACTTGCTCTTCCTCGTGGGCCCGTTTCCCTCCACGTGCAGCAGTCCGCAGCAGTCGCTCCTGTTTGTCAAAGAGAAGCTACTTCCTCCTCCCGCCACACTAGTGTGAGGGCGCCACCTTATGGCTGTTTCTTGTTATTACACGTATGAGGAGCTACTTTCACTCAATGCGTTTCTAACAGCTGGGAACTCTGATTAATTCTATAAGGGAAAAATTGGTGAAATAGATGGCAGTTTTTTTTCAATAACTGCAATTCTTTGTTATAAATTCCAAACAGGTACATAATTGGAGGTGCTACCATGACTTCTTTTTTTTTTTTTTTAACGAAAAAAGGGGGTTGGGGGGGGTGGAGGTCCTTGCAGGTGTCTTTCACCTCTCATCCATCTGGTTACCTGCTTCGTCAGATGAGGGTCACTGAGTTTTAGAGCAGAGTTGGGTAATTCTGGTTGGGGGAGGCTTTAAGTGTTCCACTGAGTAAACACGCCTGAATTCCATGAATGGCCTCAGTCCAGAGTTCTGCAGACTGACTGCTAATGAGCCACTTATTCCAGAAAACACACATGACAGACAGAGTAGGAGTGCATCAGACGACACACACATATATTCACAACAGAAGTGAATTTCAAACTTTAAATAAACTGAGACGCATGTCTTTGGACTGTGGGGAAAAAAAAGCTAAACTAAAACAGACAGAGGAAGAACATGCAAACTCCACACATTCAGACTTCACCAAGAAGCTTCTTGCTGTGAGGCACTGGTTGCTGATTACCAAACCAAAATGAAAGTATCAACTCCACCACAGCAGAGATATTGATCATAAAAGCACAGTATGGTTACATACACTTTATTAATACAAAAGCCTTACAATCTTAAACACATAACAGCCTGACAGCATTGTGGCTCATCCTTGCACTCTCCCGCATTTCCTGGCTGGTTTGGACTCTTCAGTCATCTTCTTGAACATGTCTGGGCTGCAAAAAACAAATAAAAAATAAAAAATTGGTGGCCAAATATTAATTTGTATTCTGCTGAAATTAAATTGTAATTGTCAAAGTTAAATGTTTGCACTGTCTTCTATTGACCAGCAGGTGTCAGTATAAAGTCATTTCCTCAGCTCGCTGAGCCACGCTGGCCTTCTTACCTTCTTGGACTTGCCACAGTTTTTGAGCTTGTGCCTAAAGAGAAAATAACAATACATTTAATGAAAACTGTCCTGAAAACAACTTCTTTTGCAGTTTTAAAAACGAAAACAGCAGAGATGCATTTCAGCTCCAAGTGGAAAAAACAACAACAAAAACTGTCTGTTTGTTTTTATAATTGCTGCTAATATTGACGCACACCTTTATTTTTCTTTCAACAGTCTTTCTGGCCACATACTGAAAGCCAAAAGCTCCCACACTCACACCCATCAGCTGCTGTTTGTCAGTGTCTTTGTCTCTTCAAACTTACTGATGTCTCTCTCTTCAGCAAATGCAAACCAATGCAAATACAAAACAGACATGTTTTCTTTTTACTTGTTCTTAACACAAATACTTGAAAACATGAAAAAAAAATCAACCCTTGTCTCTTGTTGAAGGATATTTCAAAACGTTGTTACTGAAGTGACATTTTAAAGTAACTGTTAATAAACAACACTGCCAGCAATTTAATATTCATAATTACATTTTGTTGGAAAGTGTAACAACAATAATTCAAAAGCTAACAAAATTCTCTAAGTGGGACAGATTTCATATTAGATTTCAGTGAAAACTTTACAATTTTGTTATCCCACACACTACTGAGTCCAGGAATGAAAGTGAAACGTGTACAATACTGTAGTCTCGATAGGGCCCACTGGACACTTAAGGTGAGATGTTCATTAACTGCATACTTTCTATTGTACTAGTTATGCATGTATTTTTATGAGGTTTAAATCTTTTTTAACACTTTCTAATATTTTTAATGTAAAGCTGTGGTTCATTGGTGCGCTGCAAGAGATGATTTGTCAAATCACAACAGTGTTACAGTGAAAGGACTGAAGCAGAAATCTAATCTATTAGAACTGAATCATAAATTCTATGCAAACGCAGTAAAGGTGCAGCAAGTTGTATGGTAAGATTAGCTCATGGATTGCATTTGAGAGATAAAGAACTGATTGAAGTGTTTGGGATTTGGCTGCTTCCTTACCTGCCAGCAGAAAGAATGAGAGGAACACAATGACTCCAGCGAAGACCAGCCCTCCTACACGTAGTGTATGGTAGTCTGCAAAGAGAGAGGGGCAACAGTCACACAGCAGCTCAGGAAACGCCACCTTTTCTGCTTTTTATCGCTCCTCAACTTTTCCCTTATTGTTCAAACACAAACAGACTTTGTCCTGTGCAAGATTTCAAAATACTTCCTTGAATATTATTCAAATGTATCATTTGAATATTTGCTTCTGAGTAGACACATGTGAAAGATGCAGTACTTACCATACACAAAAGTCTTTGTCGTAGTCGATTTCTGTTCCTGAGGAGATCAGAACCAACACAAAAGTTACTCTATAGAAATCACCACACTAAGTGCAAGTTTGCAAGTCAACAATGGTCTATCTATACTGTGAAGGTGAATAATCCCATTACAATGGGAATATTCATGTCAACTATGAATTAATTCAACAAGAATCTTTCATGTTTTGATTTAATGCACATGGACTGAAATATGTCAAGTCTATTGTTGTCGTTCTTAAAATGAAAATACATCATCCCAAAATAAATGGTAACCAGATTTTACTTATACAAGTCAATTTTCAAGCTGTTCCACCGTGCAATACACAATCCACCGCCCTTTATGTTCATACTCGCAGAGCAATGGTCATAAGTGGCATGCACATGGCTTAGTGCCAGTGGGCTTGAGGTTCAACCAAAGACCATGGAATGGGCAAATTGGAATCAAACCTCCAACCTTGGCATTGGAAGAAGACATGCTGTACTAACAGAGAAACGTTTTCCAACTTTTATAAACGAGATCACAAGCTATCAATGCAGAATTTTAACTTATATTTTTTTGATCAATTTATCAACAAATCTTTTTTAGATGCACCTGGTTGAAATATGAACATCATAAGAGTCATTTTCTTGCACTGAAGCTCTAGCATTCTTAATTCTCCGTCTTTTAAGTTGTCTTCAAACTCAACAATCTCACAAATCTACTACAGCTGAAGCAGCAGTAGTAGATTTTGTTCCGAGTATGAAAGTCATGACGCTGAAATGTGAAAAGGTGAGCGTGACTATCAGGCCGCAGGATTCGTCTTGTGCTTTGCTCCTTGTGAAGTCGAGAAGAGGCCGCTTTGTGTAACCTTTGGATATTTGTTCATTATCGCCCAGCAGGTTGATGCTATTCTGAATAAGCAACAGTAATAAGTCAACCTTTCATTACCCGGGGTGCTGATTAACTGCTTTGACTCAAAAATGATTAACTATCTTGACTGAAAGTCACAGCGGAGAAGGACGGCTGTGATCTTGCAAATATTATGTCACTTTGACGGCATCACGTTAAATTGCTTGTTTCATACCCGGGTGTTGTGGGTAATGGGCAGTCCAGCCGCTGTGTGACTTACCGTGAGGGGAGGGCATGTTGCCTTGTTTGTGTGTTCAGCTGATAAGCCTGCAGCGATGAAAAACAGTTAACAAAGGCCGGCGAGAGCCGCGGCTGCCAGCTGGAGATCCATCAGCAGACGCTCTTTCTGATCGTTTAGACACAACCTCCTCGACAACTAAACCATTCATCATCAAGCCTGGTATTCTGAAAATGAGTTTGTAGGTTGAAAGTTAAGAGGATTTGGTTTCCTTCCTTTTTCAATAAAGTTCGAGGATCGCAGAGGCTCACTTAGCTCGGTTTATTCACATCAGATGAGAAGTAGTTGAAAGGTCTTGAAACTCTATATGTCCTGACCAAATTGCCTCACTGTGTTGTCTATTGAAATCCTAATAACAACCTGATTGCCTTGATCTTCACTAAGAACTTTAAGAGGCTAATGGCAGTATTGATCCTCTTTTCCCACCCCTTTTCTTCGCATCGCTCAACCACACACACACACACACACACACACACACACACAACCTTTTCATTTGATCTACATCTCCTGACCTATAATCGTTAACGTCCACAGATTAACAGGTAAGAATTTCCCTGACTGTCTCCATTTTGGTCAAGCGTGCCGCTGTGAGTTGTGGCCTCGGTTCTTCCATCATTATGTGTCTGGGCCTTTTTAATGCACCACTGAGCAAGAGGGCGTGCGGGACAGTTACTCATTAATGTATTACAGCTCCAATATTCATTAACCTTGAACCTTGAACAGCCCCAGTAGAGGTTACTGATGGAGGAAAAAGCAGCAATGGCGACAACTGCGTAGTGTTGTAGAATTGATATTCACTCACTCCGTAATGCATCTATGGTATTCAGTTCCCACCAAAAGGGGGGCAATTATAAGTAGCCGGGCTGATAAAAGTGCCGTCTGTCCTGTAAACCCACTTTTGCAAGACTTTACATTAATTTGACTCTATTTATAGAGCTACTTGGTGAGGAGAGGTTTTAAAACTTTCATTGCAAGAATGCAATAATTCATGTTTCATATGGAAACACTAATTAAAGGCATTATACACTCTATTAAAATGCAGTTCAGCTTTGTAAAAGTTAAACCTAACTCTATTATCTTGAATTAACTCATTTTAAGCACTTAAACTGTAATCATTTATACATTTTCATGACTTTTTTTTACATTAGAGATAGGAATGCAAGTAAGCACTCCACCTGAGAGGCTGAAGGCTCTGTGTTGCTTCTTTGAAGGTGTGTGTGTATGCGGGTGGCCCAGTGCTCCTGTGGAGACCAAACTACCGGTAGACAGATATACCCTCTGAGACACACTCACACACTTCTCCACGCCCACAGCCATATTTCAGCACAGCCGCCTCAGTTACATATTGACTGCCTCATAAAGTTCGAACCCTGGTGCCAATAAGAGATGAATGATCAACCTTTGGAGTCAGAGCAGAAGGAGCAGCGTGTTCACTCGCTCTGCTGGTAAGGACAAATCGCTTCCTCACAAGGGAGTTTCACAACGTCAAGGAGAAACGTTATGACCTTGGATGATATTGACAAAAAAAATGAACAGTTTTCAAGTACAGTTGAACAGTGTGTCAATATTTTTGACAAGGACAGCATTAGAAGAGATTTAAATGTCAAAATCTGACCTTTAATTCTGTTGCTTTCCATTTTGACTTTATTGAAGTAAAACTTTGATAAAAAAAAAATTTACCTGAGGCGCTCATGGTGGGGGTCTTTTTCTGCGATCAGAAATTTTTTTTCTGATCACAAAAATCACTGATTGTTTTCTTTTCTTGTGTTTTGCTGCATTTTTTTCAAAATGCTTTGAAAGCTCAGTGCAAAAGGTGACCTTGACAGTTGTTAATGAAGTTTACATAGAACCTGACTGACAGTAGTTCAACTTAATAATACAATATTATGCATGACTGACGCATTACGTTTTGTAGATGAAGACATAAATGTACAGAATTCCTGAAGAGGCACAAAAGGCAAAAAATGAAGGTGGATTCCTCATAATGAGAGGGTCTTGGTTCGACTCTCAGTTGTGCCGAGCTGTGTTTCTGTGCAGCTTGCATGTTCTATTAGGTATTCTAATTTCCTCCCACCAGAACATTGTTTTCCACTCAAATGTGACCAGCAGCTCCTCAGAACCAATCAAGAAGAAAGTAAAAGAGATTGAGTGAAAACCCTGAAGTATTGAGCAACAAGGTAATGCAGTGAAATTCATCGATTATTTTTTTACCTTTTTTTATTCTGTTTGTACATCTTTCCTCGACTTGCCGACATACTGTCAGATCTGTCCATATACTAATCCAGGTTGGGCCCCAGAGAGCAGGAGATAACAGGCTACACCCCTAAGATCATATGTCCACTCCCCAACAACCTTGGGAGAGAAAATAAAACAATGAAAGAATCCAGAGCCAAAGCAAGAACAATGATGTCTAATGTAGCGCCACTTAATAACTTTAAATGACTGTTGACTGTCTGTGAATAGTAGGGGGAGCTGTAGTGTCTGGCACCTGGACAGGAAGAAAATGCAAACACTATAGATAATGTGGACTGAGCCACTGCAGAAACTGGGTCTTCTGTGAGGTGAGTTCATGAGGTACTGACTATGAAAAAAATCTGCCATCCCAGAGGAAAATGTCCATCCAGACTATGAGCTTCACCCAATAGGACGGTGGAATTATATTAAAGAGCTCATAGAAGTGAGAAGTGGACACCTTGAAGCTTTTGCATATAGACTTAGGCATACATTACAATACTCTCTTTCACTGCTTCAGTTTTTCCATTCTAACATTATCTACAATGACAATACACAAACTTCATCATCATCCTGTTTTAGTTTCCAATTACAAATTTCCTAATTAGGTGAACTGGTGACTGAAAAGTGTGAAATGGGGCCTTCCTAAGTGGTAACTTTCCAAAATCAAAGCATCATGAAGGCAGCCCATTAAAGCAGTGTGAAGCCAAATGTCACTTTGTTCACTTTTTAAAATATATACAGTGAAAAGTAGTGCAACTTGTTTTACATAAAGAACTGTTACTTTGCATCCCTTTCAGGTTGTAACCATAACGTGCAAATTACTCTTGCTGCAATTATTTTTAATGGTCTTTTAAAAATTGAGTTACATAACAAATTGAAAGTCCCACCAAGACACATAAAATGGACAAGCTTGTTTGGCGTTCAAATGAAAATATTTGCCCTACTCCTCGAAACTACCCTTGTTATTTCAGACACTTTTCTCAGACGTAACTTGACATAAAACATAAGAGACTTCAGCGCCTAGAAAAGCAGAGTTACGAAAAAAACAACAGCAATTTACAAATGTACGACAGTCATCATAACAAATTACATTCTGTTCATATGACGAACTAAAAGGCAACTCCTTAAACAAATGTTAAAGACCAAACTGTCTGACTCACCAATAATTTGTGAGAACTGCAGCTTATTTGCCCGCTGGAACAACTAAATTGGGCATTTAAAGGAGAACTATGCAAGATTTGCTTTAGCGCTCCCCCGACTGGTCTCCTGTTAAAGCTCACTGTCGTAAACGTCCTCGCATCCCCCCGCCATCCAGACGTTTTTTGGCGAGTTTGCTTGACGACGGTTGAATGAATGGAGCGGAGTTTGAAACGGAACTGAGAAATCAGTTTTGTATTTTTGTTTTTTGATTGTATGTTTGTAATTAGCAGCCCCCTAGTGATGGCACAAGCTCTTACGGTGAAGATGAAGATTTATTGCCATTAAATCCGAAGTTTTCATCAAGTTAAATTGTCATTCTTCAACCGGGGGGGGGGGGGGGGGGGGGGGGGGGGGGGGGGGGGGGGGGGGGGCGTGCTACAACAAGTCTAAGCAAATAATAATACTGTTGATTGAAAAGAGGTGAGTGTGTGTCAGTAGTCCTCAGGTGTTCAGGACGTTTGTTCCACAGGTGAGGAGCACAGGAACTAAAAACTGCTTTCACCTTGTTTGACTTGGACTCTGAGAACACTGAGTAAACCTCTTTCTCATGATCTCAGGGGTCTCGCTCTATAGACAAGTCAGTTGATTATGTAATTGTCTTAATGTGGGTGTTGGATTCCAGGTCTGAGTCTATTACTCTCAGATTGCTGGCTTGATTTGTTGTATTGGGGAACAGATGTGGAGTCAATATGAGCGGCGACTTTAAATCTGTAATCTTTAGGGTCAAACACACAGGTTCAATGGAGTACAATTGAATGTTAATTGTTTTTTGTTTTTTTTTTGCCATCCCTCCTTCCATCCATCCATCCTTTCTGTCATGATCCTTAGTTTGTCAAGTTATATTCTTGCGCTCAAACATAACAGTAATCCATATTGTAACCAAATATTTTCAATAAGAGATTCACAATTTAAAGGTGCCTTAAGGAGTTTGCACGTTTTATGCGAAACAGCTCCCCCTGCAGGCCTTGGGCGTAACGCAGCTTAGTGAAAAACACGTCCCTGCGGCTCGCGTGCATGGAAGAGGAGGACTCCGTCTTCGCTCGTTTAGAAGCGCTCAAGTAAGATTTAAGTTTCTTTTACCTGGTGGGGTCTGTGCTGGAGCTGTGGCAGTGCTAGAAGCCAGTCTTTTCTTACTTTCTGGAAGCTCCTGCTCAGTTGTTGCTCACTAAGCATCTGGCGGAGTAATGGCGGACATAACGAAACCTAACCAGCCGGAGCGAGCATCACGTCATTCCTTTCAAATTCTCCCCAAAAAAATGCTGGTGCCGGACCGGCACTGCAACTTTTAAGTGACAATTTAGCGCTGTTAGAGGGACTTGCAATGAATATGTCAGGGCACATTGTACACATCATTAAAAATGTGTAACATATTTATGGTGGAAAATAAGTATTTTTAAGGTTGTAAAACTCCTTAATGCGCCTTTAAACTTGAAATCTGGTTTCAAGCATTTGTATTGTGCAACAAGTATATTTGCATTTCGTTTCTGTCTTTTTTCAACTTTTTGGTCTGTTTTTGTCTTGTATTCTAACAAAAGAAGTCTATATTTGCTCATCTGAAACACTTAATGAAAGATTCAAGGTTGGAACAAACAGAAAATAATAGAGCGAGTGTACTTCAAAAGACAGACATCCTCAAAAACAATTTTCTGTCGTCAGTCGTTTTATTTATTTATTTATGCCAAAAGCACAACAAGTTGCTACACAACAAGGCCTCATGCGGAGAATGAACATTTACTTGCAGAACAACAGCCTTTAAAACAGGTCAAGACTTAAAAGTAATGAAAGCATGACGTGACAGGAGATTCAAGGGTTCTTTCACTTGGGTTTGGACTGAATAAGACTACTATTAATGCAGTGCTTTAGGGTTAGGATTTAATTGAGCACAGTGTCGAGAATGTGTTTCTCTCTGTTATATCCTAAATATACGATTTAAAATATCATGACACTATGGAAACAAAACAAAGATGAAACAGGAAAGACACCCTGGCTTCACAGATTTGTGGCTCCGAGTGCGTCAGGAAGAACTAATCATAGCCTGCGGGAGACTAGTTAATCCTGGTGGAGCCAGTGACGAAGTTGTTGACGAAGCAGTGGAGTGTGGAGAGGAAGGCAGTGAGACAGCTGATGCAGGCGCTCCCTCCGCTCAGGATGGTTCAATCACTGGCAGTGGAGGAGCCCTTGGTGATTCCTGCAAGCCACTCCTGTGCTCAGTCAGGAGCTGTGGCTGTTGAGATTGTCTCTTATAAGGCTCATCACATTTATATGCTATTATACAAACACGATAAGACACACAAACGGGCTATGCATGTACTGTATAATCACATCCATACATGCCCAAAAGCACACTCAGCCATTCAAACATAAACTTAAATGAAGAGTATTTGAGTCAATATCGCACATGTAACTATCTATTCTTCATCATTTATATATAATATATATTTTATATACTGTGTTTATCAAATATATCCATATATATTCTAAATGTGACAAACAGGACAGTTTGCAACATAAGCAACAAGTTGACAATCTTACAACCTAAAGGTAATCGATAGAAGTGGAGAACAGCGAACCACACAATGAAAAAACCTTTTTAAGGGATTAAAAGACAACCTTATGTCAAAGAAGCTACTGGCTAAGACAATAAACTAAACATCAAGGCAGACTCAAAGAAAGGCACAGGAATGGACAAGAACACAGTTACACAAAGAACAGCACAAAATGTATATTTACGCATCACACTACTGCATGTATCACCTCCCATTACACCCTTTCATATGATATACCCTTTTATAATGACCAGCAATTCCTCCGAATTCCTATATTTTGTGGCTGAATATCAAATAGCAGGTCGTCACTTCAGAAGGCAGTCGGGTTCAGAGGAGCCTCAGTTCTCTGCTGGAGTCTCTTTGGCAGCAGATGCAGCTGAAAAAAGGTAAAAGAGAAGGTTTTTTTAAAGCACGAAGTGAGCATTCACATTGGCTTTAAATTATAAATTTTACTAAGGCACGTAGTTGTGTAACGGAGTTATACTTTGAAACAAATTCCAACTTTTACATTATAACATTTTATGAGCATCTCTTTAAGGCTGTCTTTAATTTGGATATTTATAATAGACCCTATAACACCCGGGGAAGTGAGAGCTGCTCTGAAGAAACTGAACACCAGGAAAGCCCCCGGCGTCTGTGCCATCGCCGGTGAGATGCTCAAAGCCGGCGGTGATGGCATTTGGGAACAGAACAGCTGCCCATCGACCTGGACCAGAGGGGTCATCCTGCCCTTCTGGAAACGTAAGGGTGATCGGCTTGTCAGCAGAAACCATAGAAGCATTATCCTGCTCTCCATCCCTGGCAAGGTCTTCACCAGGATCTTGCTTAATCGTGCCCTTCCAGCGATCAGTAGTCACCGCCGTCCCCAGCAGGCTGGCTTTATGCCCAATCCCTCCACAATCGACCACATCTCTGCTATACGTCTGCTGATAGAGAAGACCCATGAATTCCATAAAGATCGCCATCTGTATATTGGATTCACTGATCTGAAGGCCGCCTTTGACACCGTCTGCCACTCCTCTCTGTGGAACATCTTCCAAACCCTTGGAGCACGACCCAAGATCATCGCTCTGTTCAAGCTGCTTTACAGCAACGCAGAGAGTTCTGTCCGTATTAACGGTACTGACTCCAGCTGGTTCACCATCTCCAGTGGCGTTCGCCAGGGCTGTGTGCCTGCTCCTGATCTTTTTAACTGCATCATCGACCATCTGATGTCCAAGGTCTGCGAGCGCGTCCCCGGAGTCTCCTTCGGCAACTACCACCTGACTGACCTGGAATACGCTGACGACACCATCCTGCTCAGCACAACCTACAGTCAGCTGAGAGACGCTCTGGGCTTTACAGTGAGGAGGAGCACAGCTTGGCCTCCAAGTGAGCTGGACTAAAACCAAGTTCATGTATGTTGGTGATGGAGCAGATCCACCTCCCATGCAAATTGGGAGCGACATCGTAGAGCTTGTCAAGAACTTTGTGTACCTGGGGTCCATGGTGACAGACAACGGGGACCTAAAACCAGAGATTGATCGCAGACGAGCCCTGGCAGCATCTGCTCTGCAGTCTCTCTTGAAACCACTCTGGCGGCACCAGACCATCTCACGCACGACGAAGCTCCGGTTTTACAACTAAACCAGACTCTCCATCCTGCTTTATGGCTCAGAAACGTGGCCCCTGAACGACACTCTGGCCGCAAGAATCGATGGCTTTGATAGCAGGGCTCTGAGAACCATCAAGAACATCAGGTGGCCCCAGCAAGTTTCCAATGAAGTGCTTATAGCTCGCACAGGCCAACCCCGAGCATCTTGCTTGGTTGCACAATGCCGCACTCACTGGCTCAGCCATGTCCTTCATCTACCCCTAGAACATCTGACACGAGCCATTCTCCAGTTTGATCCAAAGGCCTCAGCAGCTGGCACAAGATCGCCAGCACTGGACAAACCTGGTTCACCTGGTCGGCTCAACGGACTGGGATGGGATACCCTGACCCTCGCTGGAGCGCTAAGTAAGTAAGTAAGTATAATAGATAACCATGGCTGTTGTGGAAAAAAAAGACAACTAAACTGTGTGCATGTTGCATGAATACATGGCAACTGAGAAAATTTTAAATGAGTTATTGAAACTGTCACGAGAAAATTTCTGGATTTAAGTGGCGACATGCTTGAAAACTGTTTAAATCACAAATAGCTTGGGAAGTACAGGATTAAAACATGCAAACCACTGCTCATATTTACATCTTTTGGCCTCTCTGAAATATCCATCATGATAATAACCATCAAATAAACAATGAGTTTGTTTGTTTTTTTGTTTTTTTTTTTGTTTTTTTTTTTTTTTGTTATACTACAACGCTTTGGGGAGGTGAGGTTCTACACTGGTGTGTGAAACTTGATAGTAAGTGAGAATGTGTACATGTGTATGATTATGGGTTTCTTGGCCTTGTCCTGTATTGGACTGTTGTCCTGTCCAGAGTGAGGAAGGGTGAATGAATGCTCCTCACACATCCCTCTGTCTCCCCACGATACACACTCCCAAAGAGGAATTCAGCTATTAATGGATGTCAGGGGTGAGCCAGAGGTGAGCGGAGCTGACAGAGAGTTAAGATGTGTATCTTACCCTTAGAGACAATCAGGTTCTCCTCCTGTGCCTCCTCGTCTCCGGGGGCCCTGAGGAGAGAATCCGCAGGTTGTCATGGAAACCAAATCAGGTATTACCAAAAAAAATGCCCTTAAAAAAAAACAATGTTCTTTATTCACATAGGACGTACCTAGGTTTCTGGTTTATATTGCAGCGACATCGCCGACCTAAGAATATCAGGGAGAGGGTTGAGGTTTTGTCCAGTGGTCTGATTACATGAACGTAGCGTCATTATGACAAAGCTACCTAATGATAAATAAACATATGTATTGACTTTAAACTTGATTGGAACATTCTATTGCATTGACAGTCTGTAAAGAAAATAAAATGACACACAGAGACAATGGTGAACTCACTAAGAATAAGCAGAATGCCCAGTGTAAACAGCACCACAGCAAACGCCAGACCCCCGATCCTCAGGCTCTCATAATCTGCAAAACCGAACACAGAGTGAGAGCAGAAATCAAATCAAATTATTGTCATTCTGTTACCATTTTTACACAGGAGGATGAATAATGACACTGTCAACACACAGAGGAAATTGTGTTTTCTGCAAAGATTAGCTTACCATAAATAAATGGGTTCTCATCTTTCTCCTTGCTATCTGTAAACATGTCACAGAATGAAGACGTTAACACGATATGAGCTGAAAACCATGTTTAGATCAAAAACACCCTTTCTGTCATTCAGCCGTCTGTTCACCAGTTCCTGTTAATTGTTGAATGCAGGTGAGAATATGGTTGTATAAAGAAATCTTTACCCTCTAAAACACATGCAGTAGTGATAATGAGTTCCTGAAGTGTGAATAGCACTCTCTTTCACAGGGTTCAGGCTGGACTTTTCGATTTGAATGATCTATGTGTCATCTGTTCCAGTTCTTAAAGGCTGCGTTGCATCTTTTTACTTCTTTTTTTTATCTGATGCACCAATGAATGCACATCATAGACTATTAGCCAACAAAAATCACATCAAGTATTGTTATAATCCGTATCACTGCACTTGAGTTGTTTTTGTGCTGCATTGTTTTCTGGGTTGCTTATACATTGTATTCCACATTGACTTTAAGCAGTTTTTCCAGCAATTATAGTTCTGGCATACAAACTGTTTTTTTTAGTCTGTTTGTTCTCTCCTTTAATAATGTGAAAGTGCTGCCTGAGGGCAACAGATCAGAGACAATCGCATATTGCTGAAGAAGGAAAAACAGTAAAATTCCTCCTGGAGAGAAAGTTTAACGTATATGGTTACATCTTTTGGTTTCATGCAAATTTTAATCTGTTAGACTGATGTAGTTGAGGCCGATCTGTATGTGCACACACTCTCCTCTTGTCTCAGGTGTCTTGTCTCGCTGTTCATAGTGTCTCACCTGTTGGTTCACCTTCATCATTTACCCTGCATCCTGTTATGCCTAAACCTCTTTGCCAGTCCTTGTATGGGCCTGCCTGTTTGGGTCATGGTAATTCCTGTTAGGATCACAGAGTTATCTGCCTGGTCTCGACTATGCTTGAAATCTCTGCTGCACCTTATGTTTGAACTCCACTGTTTACTTTGGCGTTTGATTTTGTTTCTGTTTTAAAGATATGTTTCTAATTATGGGTTTTGCAGAATCATCCACAACACTGTTGTCTGGAAATCTGGAAATATAGGTAGAAAAAGTACTAGCATTGTTAATACAAACTAAAAACTACATTATAACAAATGGTGAATTTTAATCGTTTTGACATTTTTCAGCAGATTTTCTTAAATCTGATTAAATGAAGATTAAATTAAATAAAAATATATATAATGAACGACAGCATTATATGCTTCTTTTTTTTTTTAACCATCAAACAACTGCCCTCAGCCCTCCAATGCTCTGGAAAAAGCTCTTCCAGGCCGGGTAGTTTTGGGGATCGAGCCAAACATCTGCTACTATTTGCTAAAGTGGGGCATTCCCTGAAGGTCTGGTCTGAAAGCTGTCACACCCATCTATGAGTCTGGGGGGGCGGGGGCTTATGTTTGACCCCCTTAGAGAGGAAATAAAAGGATACTCACCCTGTGCACTGGTATCCGCTACAGCTGAGAGGCAGCAGAGAAAGAAAGAGGGAAGAAGTCAGCTTGAGTAACAGAAAATAGTAACAGGTGGAAATTATGAACATTAAGTATCGAAACTGTCCGTTTAGACAATTCAAGCTCCAAACTGTGGAAACGCTACACTACTCTTGTCATTGTGGTTTGTGTGACATATAATCAGGCAGTGATAAGAGACCTCACACACAGTCAGGCTTTGAAGCTCACTCAGGAAGCCCTAATCCAATGATTGGTGTTTTACCTGCGAGGCCACGCCCAGTCTGTGGTACCGTCAGTCACTATAGTCTGAACACTGCCTCCTGTTGGTCAACGGATGCCTGTGCACACACGTGTGTTCGCATGCATGCGTGTGAGTTTGCAGTTTAGGAGAAGGGTGACACTTACCAGCCACACATACCAGGAGTGAGGAGAAGAAGAGCAAAACAGTTTCCATGACAACTGTTGATATAGAGTAATAGAGGAAAGGAGGGAGAGAGAAAATTAAAGACAAGAAATATCTGTGAAAAATGTACTTATGTACTACACTACTCCACCATGTTTACGGTATCTCCTTGCAATTTACATAAAAAAAACAAAAAAATAAATAAATAACAACACACAGACACATTCAGTTTGCACTCCTCACACAGAAAACAACACACACACACTCCAGCCACAGCCAGCAAAGACAAGTCACATCAACACCGGCTCTCTATCCAAATCCCTGAAGTTTAACTGATGTAGAAGCCCTGTAGTGATGCTTTTATCTTGCATAACGATCCATGTTCACAGCCATACATGTTCCCTTTTCCTGGCAGCGATGACGCCTTCCTCCCAGCGGACATAACACAACCTTGGCCTATTTACAAGAAGACTGTTGTTGCACACACTCTCTTTCTCACACACACCAATTCTCTTGTAATATGTTTTCATAATCTGCAGTTTCCCAATGCCAAACAAATGTGGGAGGAACTGTAATTTGTTCAGAAATTACCTTCGGAATAGAGGAAGGAGCCATGTGGAATGACTTAAACAGTTACGTGGACTGCTTTTCAATCGCATGCTGTGCAAAGCAAGTTTGTTTTTGCATAACAACTGAGGCGAGGCAAAAATTTTGTAAGTTTCATGAAATTAAAATAGACTAAAGGCACCACACACATACACACACGCGTTTGCACACACATACGGTTTGGAAGAACCTGGTAAGTCACTGAAAGAAAACATAAATTCATGCAACCTGCACACCTTCCACCCCCAAGCTGGAACCCAAGTCTAATCACTGATTATTAGTACAGACCACAGGAAAAAAAAGAAAACGCAAAGATCGAAAGAGCCTTGTATCAACAAGCAAAATAAACTGGGACACAACAGCAGCAGAAACAAGCGAACGGAGGTTGTTGAACTGAGGGGGAATAAGGAAACCAAACAGCATAAACACACAATGGATGATGTTAGAGGACCTCCAGTGTTTGCACAATTAAAGAAGGCAAACAGGGTCATTTGACAGTGAAGACAGAACAGGAGATTTTTGAACATAATGACGTGAAATAGGCCTTAAGTCTCATTCACCTTTATGACACATGGATGAATGTAAAGACATTACAAAAGCAACTTAAAAGTTTACTACCTAAACTAAAGCAAAACTCATAATTTCCCCCATTCAGTACATGCTACCAGATGGTTACATTGATATGTACAACCTCACAACAGTGTTTGAAATTATCACTGTGAATATGACAAAAAAAAAATACATTAGCATTTAGCTGATAGCCCCAGTTTAAATAATTTACAGGTTTACAAACATGACTTTGGTGTCTCAAGGCCTTCTTGCAGTTTTCTCAAGCAGAGCACAAGCAAGGAGAATTTCCTTGTGCTCCTCTGTATCCCATAGGTGCTTGTTGGTTTATCAATGTACAAGGATCTGTGGTGTGTGTGTGTGTGTGTGTGTTATATGTGTGTGTCCTGTATTTCTATGCATGCAATATTAAAGCCAGTATGGACTTACTAACAAAATGACAGCCAAATAAGTGTGAATATAACAGCAGATAATATCGTGCACATTTTTTATATTTCAAACCATTGATGAAGGAAACAAGAAGATACTTGATTTAGATGTTTCACTTAAAACGTATGTGCTGTGGCAACAGAGAGCTAAAAATCAATACTGCTAAGAAGAGTCATTCTCTATCAGATTCAGAATGTAACATGTAAATAAAATGTCTTAAATGTCTGTTTTCCTCCCATGGGGGCCATGCACCAACAGGAAACATTGACTGCAATGGTTCACTGACACAGACAAAGAACTTCACTCCACGGCGATACATTTAATGAAGCATGTCAGACTTCCACAGTGACTTAATGGGACAAGACAAGCTTGAAGTTCAACATTTATTCTCCTGATACTAGTGACAGATTGCTGACCCTTCAAGAGTGCAAAGGTTCCATTGAACTAATACACTTATTTGTTGTATCCATCTTCCATCCATCCATCTACTGCTGGGATCCGTGGTTCTTGTGCTGGACCGTCCAACGAACTGTCCTCAACATTGTCCTAGGCTTTACTTCTTATTGTCTCATGCTAGCTGTTGCCAAAGCTGTCCGTCCCTGGGAGAGGGATCCCTCCATACTGTGGTTCTCCCCAAGATTTCTTCTTTTCCCACTGGGTTTTTGGAGTTTTTTCTTGCCGGATGTGAGGGTCGAAGGCGGTGGTTGCTTCGTTCTGTCTCGTTACTGTAAATATGACATATTACCATTATGCTTATTCACTGTTTTTACTTTTACCGACAAATGTAACATCTTGAAGCCCTCTGAGGCAACTGTTGTTGTGATACTGGGCTATACAAAAATAAATTGATTGATTGATTGATTGATTCCATGCCCACATGCTTTAATTCATTTTTCCATCCATGCGACTGACTGGATGTCGGATTAAAAAGCTCCATTTGTGCCCATCTGTCCATCCGGTTGTTAGTCTGTCTTCAGGTGCGTCAGTGCTGTATGGGACAGAGTGCCCCCAAATGAGAATAGTCCATTACAGTCATTAGCAGAGGCATCAACTGCAGCATTCCTTTGCAGATGCACTCTGTCGGTGCTTTGCCAATTAGATTTGTGTGCAATAAAACCTTGAAGAGATTCAAGAGCAAAGCGGAAACAAGGGCATTACTGAAACAATGTGACACAAGACGAAAGCCGGTGGAGAAAAGCTATCAGGCCCATTAGAGCAATTACATCTGACATATATGACCCTGTGCAAAAATGGAAGCTGCTTTATGCTCCATATGAAAAAATGAATCAAAATCCTTCAGATACTCTCATTTCTAGGTTTGTACACAGGTTTCAGATTTCGCCAGTTAAAAAAAATAAAAAAAATGTGTCTGATCGTCAGCTTCTCCCATGAAGATATAGATGATGGATGGGTAAATATTTGTGGTTGTCATGAGTATTTATTACAATGTAGGGTCAAAACACTGTGAGCGGAAACCTGAGAGAATGGTCTGCAGACCATTCTCTCAGGTTTCCGCTCACAATCTTTTGACCCTGAAATAGCGCATGCAAAGAAGATCGAGGTCGATTTTACCATCCACTCAAGACAAAACATAGCGACTGATGCAAAGAGACAATCTAGTGTTCGAAGGCATGTCCGTCGTATTTTCACATCTTGAAACCGACATCTTTTTTTCACATCAGAGGTGTTGACTGATGGATGGCCCCAGACTGTATGCCACTTATAAACATACTGATCCAGCCTGAACACAGCAGGAGGGGGAAAATCAGGCCAGGAAGCCAGGAAAGCAGGTCATCTGTTTGCTCTACCAGCTTACTCACAACACAGATGACTAGTTTTCTCTGACAATTTACAAGTGTCTCTACAGCTTTAGAGAAGTACAACAACAGATTTTTGTATCTTTATGTAACTGCTTGGAAATGATCAGTGGCTGCTTCTGCAATAATAAAATGGCTCTGGCTGAGACGGCAGGAATTCTGCAGCTCAGTATTTGGCTCTCACACCCTTTTTCACACACAGCTTATTTTTAATCTTCAAGGGTTCATGCTGAGGTAAATGTGTTTCTCTGGATGTAAAGTCTAACACGCTGAAGAACCAGCAAAGGATAATTGGTAAAACACGTGGTTTTGAACTGATGCTCTTGTGCTTTTGTTTTTTTCGTTTTTTGTTTTTTTTTGCATCTCCACTACAATTAAGATCACTTGTAAAAGTTAGTGCTTTAAAGAAATTATTTATCGCTTTATCCTTAAATTTCTTTCCTTAACCATGATTTAGTCTTCTGAATATATGGAGAATGACAGATTAAAATATCCTCGATCGCATAAAGACCACTGATTATGTCCTTAAAAAGGCATTTTATCATATTCACATATTTTGTCAGTTCATTCATGAAGATGCAATATAAAAATAAGAATTAAAATATTTTAAAGCTACGTAATGAGAGCAAAAAAATGTAAGTGTCAGTTGTAAGTGCGTTTCATGAATGAACTGAGGATTAATTTGGTGTTAATGACTTACATAGACAGAGCTCCTATTAATGTGCTGCATGCATTTCTCTGTTAAATAGTTCCGTTTTTAAAATGAAAACTTTTTTATATTTTTTATATTCCATGAATAGGCTACATTGACTATTATATAAGCCCCACCTGGAGACTGGAATTTCTTTCCCACATCTTTCGGAGAGAAAATCATCCTTATATAACATAAAACGCAGTATAAAATAAAACGCAAAATTTCTGTATAAACACAATGCTCCTACATGACATCGTGGAAGCTGTGGCAGGTAGTCATTGTAAAGTGGAAAGAAGTCAGCCTCCGTTATAATCTCTAGTACCTGTATATAACAACATCTGTCATAAAGAGACTAATGGAAGAGTGGAAAGTTGAAATAATAAAGAGATGGAGTTGCTGGAGAAAGCGCTGGAGTTCTTTCGTGTCTCTTTTCGCTGAATCATCTGCAAATGGCAGAGATATAACAGTGAGTGTTCGGGGTTGGGTTTCCAGGAGTCGGATATTGTTTACAGTCTGATGCTGCTCAATCCACCAACTGCACATGATATCTGCCCCCCTGCCGTCGAGTTAACAATTTCATTTTAAGAAAGTGTAATAAAAAACAAAAATATTTATTGGTTAAAAATGCATTTTTTCTCTGCCAAATGTACAAAGTGAAATTTGGAAAGTGAGGAAAAAATGTAAAGAAAAATTATTTTAATAATTTAGAGGTAAAAATCAAACAAATGCCATTTAAATGCAATGAAGACTACTTAAAATGATCAATAGGACAGGACAGGAATGAAAACTAAGTGTAGTGTAAATGTAACAGTTTCAGACCTTTATTTTGAATAAACTTTCCTGATGTTTTGCTTTCATAGTAGTCTCTACTTAGCATGAGTCTGATAATAGATGCTTCACTACAAAGGGAGACAAAAAGCTGTTAGCAAAACATTTTCAACCAGTATTTGCGAATTAACATCTGATTGTGAGATCTTTGATCTTTGAGCTTGTGAGATCTTTGATCTTTGTGACGTGCCTTTAATTGACTGTGAGAACGAGATCAGTTTTAGAATATTTCATAATAAATGATCAGTCATATACTGGTATACACCGATCAGAGAGAGGAGGCAGACCACTGCTGCGATCTGAGAAACAGATTTAGTGGCTGGCAGCATGGTAGTCAGTGCCATATCTGTATGATATCATGCTGACATTGTGTACCAGCCTTTCTTTCAAAAAGAAATGAATCATTTTAGTTGTTAGTCCCTCTTTTCTTACTATTGTCTGCACTATTGCTCAGCAATATCAAGTTCTGGGGTCAGGCCTCCTTTTGTCTGAGAGGAGAGAACAAGGAAGAGTGGCTCTCTTGTTGAGAAGCTCATGCGGGGGTTGTTGCCTGCATTGTGGGGAGCAGGGAAAAGGATGACGAGAAAGAAACAAGACGGCAATCAAAAAGACAATGAGTCAGAGCAATTGGAGCAATGACGAGAGAAAGAGAGAAACAATCACAGAGCCATGAAAACAAGAAGGAGCGTTTCACATGCAATACCATAAATAAAGTTTTAGGTTTTAAGATCAGTGTGACAGAAACACAAAATGACCCTATTGCACAATATGGAAAAATAAAATCAGGTAAAGATCGAAAAGCTCTATTTACGGTAATTGTGTGAGTGTGTGGTGACAGTATCCACCATACCTGTGCTTTCCAGGCGACCACGCCCCACTAATCTTTCTATTCGTGTCTTTACTGTTGTCATCGTCCTATTCTGAACATAATGGAAGATTAAGTCGAGTTTGAAATGATGCCATGTGATAAAGGTTACTCTTGCTGTCCTGCTATAAAAGCTTTATTGTCTGATTCTTGTAAATCTGGGTGGGGCCGTTTCTAAAGATGATTTCCAAATCCATTTGTTTCCACTGGGAAAAAATATGTATCTATCTTCTACTGTGCTGTTCCTGAGTTCTTTTTCATCCGACTGGTACAGCAGTGGAAAAGCAAGGCTCTTCAAGGAGTTCTGTGTTTTCTTTTCCAAAAAAATCTTTTTTTTTCTTAGCTTGAAAACAGTAAGAGAGAAAAATGCTTGCCAAATTGGACCACTTGCTCTTTATACACTCAGCACTCTCAGCAAGCATGAGTGACATTTTTGTCCATCCCTGACAAAAAAATACGAGCAATCGTGACGAGACAGTGAAGGTTTTACAGGACAGCCAATGTCACTGTTTGGTAAGGAAAGCCAGTCTGAGATATTTTTCTGACAGTATTTTAACACTGCCGTCTCACTGCAAGTCACAGCGTGACGGCCACGACAAGGAAATGACACGACAAGAAATACAACACCAACACTACTTCAAAATAACAGACTGGGGATTCCCATATAGGAAGAAAAATGTTGACAACATTTACATTCTTCATCTGAATCTGTACAAAACTTTTTCCTTCTGGATAAATGTTCTGAAAACTGCAGATCAAAACTTGGTTAGTTTCAAACATCTCCTGAAGGCACTACAAGTGTAATTGTCATAGTACATACAGGATGGCATTATACGTCATTTCAGCTGCCTCCTCTGACTCAGTACAGAACAACATGATACTGTCAAACTCGGAGGTTTATTAAGTCCATGTTGTATGTACAGTGTAACAAGTATTCAACTCCTACGGCTTAAAGGGGCTGTATCATGCTTTTGTATCATGATACAGCCCCTTTAAATGAGACAGTCCTTTACAATGGCCCATGGCCTCATGGGGTTTGCCAAGCAGAAACCTGAGCAATACTTCATTTGCACTCCAGTTTTCACACAGACAGACCCATAACACAATTTCATCTAAAGGTTAAAAGCCTGACATGTGGTCGTGGCTGCAGTTTGTCTCATCATCTAAACTCCTGGCACTGAAATTCCTCCTCAGAAAATAGTTGTACAGACGAGAGGCAATGAACATTTTTTAAAAAATACTTTGATGAAAGGTTTGTATAAACCCATTGCATATCCAGAAAATCCAACAAAAATATGTCAGGCAGTGTTTTTGGGCACGTCTTCGGCCTCGTTCGTGTTAAATCAAGCCTCTTCTGCCGGTGTTACAATGCTGATAACAGTTGTGAGCCGTATGTGAGGTGAGCATGAACCAGACCTTTCTGTCTGTCAAGTCCGACCAAATCCTGCTAGCAGTTCTGCTAATTCACTGTCAGTTTTGACTGTCTGTTCAGATGTGCCCCGTAGGCCTATTTTAACCACCTAATCTACCTTCCTGGTGTGAGTCAGAACCTCATCTCCCTCCTGCTGGTGGCTCATAATGGATGGACACCTGTGAATCTGTCAGCGCCTGCTGTGCCCGGCACTGTCACGTCTGCCTCAGCCCTCCTCCTGGCACTTCCTCCACCGCTCATTTTGTGTCTCCGTGGCTCAGATCACCACCCAGGTCGCTCTCTCTCTCCTTCCGCCTGTGATTGTCTGAGTGGAAGCGCGAGTGCTGGAGTCACAGTGGAGTCACACAGGCTGCACCTCATCACCATGATCAAATCAGATACAAATTTCCCTGATATTAACCTAGTTTTTTCTTTCTCTCTCCTTTCTATTACAAGTCTCTAGACTCACTGCTCTCTCAAAGCCCTTTTCAAAACGTGCCATTTTTAGTGGCTTATGTGAAAGAACAGTTAAAGCAAATCTTGAAAATATAATGTATATCGAGCCCAGGTTAGAGGTAGACTGGATGTAGGGGACGTCTTCAGATCTTCATCATTCAATCTGTCTTACGGGAGACCTGTTCAGTGTTTCTGTCTCATATTGAGACAAAGGTGACAAAAATTTGTGGAACATATGCACGAAGGCAGATGACAAAACAGTAGGAGGTACATTTCCACATAACAGAACCCCGGGATTCTGTGAGTGGAGTTCTGCAGTTATATATTTACCACAAGTTACAGGAGAGACAAACCAGACATACATCGCCAGACAGAATGTGGAGCCTTAATGGGCAGTGCTAATGCCGCTGTGGAGAGGAAGCACAGCGTAGTGGAAGCTGTTGTGTTGATCCTATCACCCCTATGGTGCACTGAGGGGACGTGCTCTGGTCATCACAGATGTGTGGTTTGCAGTTATAGAAAATGGCCCAGTTGGAGAAAGGAAAAAACAGCTACTGCTGGTGGGATCGGTTATTTCTCTATTCTGGACCAGGGGAACATCCAAGCACCTACTTCACACTTAGCACCCAGCCACTGGAAACACATCAGGCCCACGGACCCAGAGTGGGAACCGAAGGACACACTAAAAGCACCTTGAGAATCAGATGAAAAGCTGAAATGAATAAGGATCCATTTTTAACTTGCCGTTTTTGTAAGGGTTTTTACAAAGAACCGGCCAGCCCTTCTCTCAGGAATGACACTGAGTGTGTAGCCCTATGTAGTGGTTAGCACTAATGGCTGTGCAGCCATGGTGGGACTTTGCAGGGTTTGTTCTGTGCATTGGATCTCCCCTGGAGAGTCAATTCCTCCCTCATTCCAAAAACATGCCTTATAGTTTCTGAATGTACAGCAGAACTGTATATGTATATGAACTGTGTCTCTTTATTTTCAAGGTTAAAGATGTTTAGGGGGGCTCCAGACATGTTTTAGAAAGGCTGCACACCCTCGGGTTATGACTGTACCGCTGGTTAATGACAGTAATCAGTTACTGGACCAAAAATAGTTACACCCCAAAAAACAGTGGCATTAACCCAAAACTCTGGTGACCAGTGACCCTGAGGCTGAGTTTGGTTTCAGAGCAATCCTCTGGGTGTCCCAATAAAAGCTGTCCATTGGTAAAATGTAGGTCAGCCAGGTTAAAACCGCAGTGTTGAGAACGTCTGGTATACAGCCTGACCCTTATCTGCCATCGCAATGATGTTTCATCACCATGGCAACAATGTGCGTCGTTCGATGTCTACTGATCGCCATGGTAACTGTCTCCGACTGAAATTCTGGCGCCGAATGAGGGATGGAGTGAAAACACGAGGACAGCGGACTCCCCACAGGAAAAAAGAGGGGCGAGGGGTGTGGCACACACCGCCATCCATCCGCTCATCCGCCACACAAACACGACAGCTTGAGGGGATCGCGGTGAGGGAAAAGTGCGGCGGCTGCCGCGCGCACAAGTTGCGCGCCCGCGGACAAGCGCAAACCTCAATCCCGCACCGATAAACTCTGTGGTATGCGGTAAACCTCCACGGCACGGTGACATCTCTCGCTCTGTTTGACGGTACGTTTCCTCATCTGACGAGTGCGATGTGCGCGCGAGCATCCACCCGCGCGCCCGTCAACCTGTGGATCGCCTCGTGTCAGAGAAGACGGAGCCATCTATCCGCTCCATCTTCCGCAAACTCAGTGAAAATCAACCCCGGGCATTCACTCTTGATTCATTCGACAGTCACGTTATGTTCAAAATAAAAAAAAAAATAAATTCCTGACATGTTTGATGACGGCTGCTTTCCTCTCACCAAGTGAAGGGTAGAGGAGCAGACACGCCCTCATTTGGTAGCAAGAGATGGTAAATAACGAGTAGTGGGCTGGAAAGATAGATTTTGTAGATTTGATGTCATGTCCAGCGATTTGTAACTACAGCAAAAACACACGTGCTGCCGTGATTTAAAAAAAAACATTCTAAATATTGAACTTCAAAAATGTAACAAATAATTAAACAATTTTACATTGAATTTACTTTAAAATCAGGTTTTGAAAAGAACTAAGATCAAATATTTGTTTGCTTTCAGTTTGCCTCCTTTTATTGACCATTGTGACCCCTGATTGTCATCTTCCAAACAAATGCAACATCACAATTTCTCCCTCTCAGACAAGCAACACACGCGCATCAACTTACCTTTATTTTCTCCTGCAGACCTTTGGTAAACAAGCTGATATCCACGCACAAAAAATCAGTCAGCTTGTCTGGCTTGGCTTTTGTTTCTGGTATTCTCATCTGTCAATGCCTGGACGCTGCTCACTCTTATCTACTTCTCCTGGAAAAAAAGATGTGATGGATAACAATGTGACTCCTGGAGTGACTGCTCACTCACTGGCTTGAATCCTCCACCCCTCTCTCGCTCTCTCTCTCTCTCTCTCTCTCACACACACACACACACACACACACACACACACACACACCTTTGGCTCTCTGGTGCTGCCCTCACCAATTCAGTGAAATTATGGCTGCCAGTTTTGATTAGATTAATCATGATTGATTAATTTCCTTTAAATTTAGATTAGAGTTAGCAATTGGGTCAAAGAAAAAAAACTCATTTAATTGTCATTGGGACTTGAATTGTGAAAATGAAATTCTTCTTTTGAGGGAGCCTCAACAAAATAATTTGGATAGGTTAAGAGCAGCAGGGACATAAAGCAGTTTCATTCATCACAAGGAGGATTTATCTTCATCTTTATTTTTCACATGCTCAGCAAACCCAAGGAAAAACAATAACAAACCATATACATATAACACATCCATACAATGGCATATAATGCAAGGAGAAGAATTAATGGAAAGAAAAAAAAATCACAGTGTAAATATAAAGGTATTAAGGATGGGGTCTGCAGCCTTATTTCTGTTTTTATTTATCTATTGTTGTGCAAAAAAACTTTCAGAGACCTCTTGTAATTGGTTGATGAAAAAAATGTTTTAATATTTCATCAGTGGGATGAATTAGCTAATTCGACAGGACAAAATCTTTACTAGTGCTTCTCTTTTATTGAGATGGCTATTATGGTTATTACAGGCAAGGACACAATTTCAATTTTTGCCTGTCTGTCTAAAAGAGTAAATACAGCCTGTATACATCAGAATTTAAAAACCAGTTTAAAAAGTAGGCCTGTTTATTTCATGTTTTTTTTGCTCTTCATTAAAATTTACGTGTACAAGCATTAGCAGTGCATAGTGTCGTCCCTTCGTTTCATAAATGCAAAAAAACTACAGCTTTTGTTTATGAATCCATATAAGAACGTCTCTGAATAGGGTTAATGGTTAAATATATTTTGCAGATCTACAAAAGTACAATGCCTTCACTTTACTGATAGAGGGAGAAAATGGCCGCAGACCCCTGATATAAGCGTTGAGGTGCACAGAGTCCCAGCTCAGTAAAGGAGTTGAGGGTCACACTGCTTTGTTCCTTCATATACATAAAGTGTCTTCTTCATGTTAAATATTGATCAACATTAAAAAGCTTAAGATGTGTCCCTGAGGAAAATAAAAACACACCTGTTAACATTAATCACCACAAACAATTTTCTAATCACGTTGAGGAGATCACAGTATGGTTGGCACAGGACACGTATAATAAAAGGCGAGTCAGCTTTTAAAGGTTTGAGTTTGACAGTAAACTTAAGCACACTGTATTTATGTAAAAATAATAAAAGAATGCAAGACTGAAGTCAGTGCATTGTGTAAGTTGCATTAGTAATTGACTTTGGTAAAGAGGTGAATGTATTTCCCTGTAGGTAAATGGTGCAAAATTAACTTCTTATTCTCCCTTTTGTCATGCGACTTGTTAAATATCTCTGTCTTCATAAATGCGCTCTTTCGTGTGTAAATTCATTCATCTTTCCGACATGACTTCAAAGTGCAGACGTCACTGTGGAGACTCCCAGCAGGAGAGGAGACATCACGGCCGCTCTTGCTACAAGAAGCACAGGAGGAGTTAAGACTACACTGAAAACATGATCAGATTAGACAGAAGAATGTCAAACATTCTGTCACCTTATTACTGTTTTGCTTCACTGCTTCTTACCTGCATAGTGCTATAGATCCAGGGTAGAACGCTGCTGACTTTGGTGTAAACTCCAGGCTTGTCCCTCCTGCCACAGCCTGATCCCCAGCTTGTGATTCCCACCAGATACCAGCGGTCCTCTCCCTGGCACACCAGAGGTCCGCCACTGTCACCCTGAGACAAAAACAGAGTGTGTCGTTATTGCCGAGCTTCGAAACATGCCCAACATTTATTCACTGAAACCCAGTGTTGAGCTGTGTGTGCACCTGACACGAGTCTTTGCCTCCTTGCAACGTTCCAGCACAGAGCATGTGTCTGGTCACAGCCCCAAAGTACACATCGCGACTGTTGCACACTCGCGTATCAATGATGTCCACATTCACTTCCATCAAATCCCTTGAAGGAGTTCCTGAAAGAAGCCCTGATCAGTGAGCTTTCCCATAATAAGGTTTCCTCAAAACAAGAAAGATCAAAACGTCAACAAAGAAAATAAATACACACAACACGCAAATCCAGTTGCACTCCCTCTACCTCTCTTTGGATTGCTGAAATGTGCAATACAAACAAAGTTGCCTTGCCTTGACCTGTTTTCATATTTAATCCTTCTATTGATGCTCTTAAGAAAACCTGCAGGGCAAATCTGTCACTCAGGTTTATTTACAGTATGTATTTTGTTAGCTTTGTTAATACGTCCGACATAGAACAGAGAGATCTTACAGCAAGATCAAGATTTATATCGCTACAAGTCTAAATTTGAATAAATTCTCAAACTTCATTTCATGTGTTCAGCAATATTTTCTGTCTCTTGGCAACTTTAGTGTGATGTTACCAAACATGGTGACTTGCCTCATAAAAGAGTAAAAACTGTCTAACAAGATATTGCAGATGGTTTTGAGTCAACAAAAGTGTCTCAACAAGAACATTTTTGGTTGTAAGGATCAGTGCATACTTTATCAGGTATAATTTTTTTCCTTAAAGTACAGCAGTTTTTTTTAAGCAGCTCTTTGTTATTTCAGTTAAGACCAGTAATAATAATAGCAATAAACTACAGTGTAAATCTCCTGACATAGACTTTTAAGCAGTAAAGGTTTATGTGCATAAATCCCCAACTTGGTAAATTCTAATAGAAAGAAGACTGAATCTATCGAGGTCCTGCGTTATATTTCCAGTGTGCTCGGCGGGCTCCACAGTCCAGCTTACCTGAACCCTCCTCAGTGGTACCAAAACCTGACGTCCAACAAGTCATTCCAGGAGGAAAGGTTTGTCCAGTCGCAGGCAGACAAGCTGGCTGAACTTTGTCTGGATTCAACAAAAAAGGAAAGTATTTACCTTGTGCAAACACGTCAACAGCTGTGTTGAAACTATAGGCAGACGCACAGACGGTGGCAGCGAGCAACCACACTGTGTTTGGCTAATCAGATTATCAGTGTGACTGTAAACTCTGCAGAATTTTTAAAGCACGGAATCAACAGTAAGGCTCCTGGAATTTTGCTCTAATCCTTAGATATGAAGTATATCAACTATGTAGACCAAATGGTAAACGACTGTATAATCTGAAAGTATAAAATATTGTTTATTGTTGGACAAAGAGACATTCATCTATCAACACCTTGATTATTTTACCATGCTGCACAAAGATTTTCTTCCAATCTTGATAATGGGCCAGAATAAAAGTGTTCAATAAAAATGCAACCAACCATTAAAAGTGACCCGGAGACTCAAGTTGATCATTGCGATATCTTGGTCATTAGTCTTGCTGTTGTAGAACTTGCTGAGTATGATCTTCTTCACCTTGGAGGGCGCAGGTAGCCGGTTCAGAGACACTGCTCCAGCATAGACTCGCCAGTTGTCAGTATTGGACATTGCCTTAAAAACAAAGACAATGACCAGTTATCATCATTACGCTTTCATCTCATGCTAATATATTAATATATAATTTCATATTATTGCTCAGTATCGTAATTATCTGTGATATTCCAAAATTGCAAACATAATAGCAAGAATCATAACTGCAGGGTCGCTTCCTGAGTTTCTTACTTAGGGAAACAGTGAGCAGCGGTCAGCGCAAAATCCGGAGAGATCAGGACTCCTCCACAGACGTGGGATCCTCCGTATTGGAGGGACAACTGCCAAGGCCAGTCACCAAGTGCAGCTATGCTGCCTCCAATGATCCGAGACGTCGACTGCTGCTTACCACAGTCTGGAAATGAGAGACAGTGTAAGCTACTGTACTGTGAGGGGGAAAGAAAAAAGAATGCAGAGATAAGGACCAGTGGAGGAAGAGGTGGGGAACAGCCTGCAGAGAATAATAGACAATGTGGTTGCAGGACTGAACTACCATAATCTTAAATTAGATTTGAGCCATATTGTTAGACGTTTTATATTTGATGAAAATGGTGTGTGTCATTCAAACTCCCAAGACCATAACAAAGACCCAGGACCAGTGAAATGCATTCACAGCGATCAGAAGCGACGTTGTTCTGGTGGTTGTTTGAAGTGGAGACAGACAGTCAGGGAGAGATCAAGCTTGAATTCAACACATGACAGTGGGAACAGATGGAAGCTCCTTACCCACACACTGCAGGGAGACGGTCTGCTGGTTTGGACAGGAAGAGCTGCGTGAGGCCACAATGAGAAAAACATATTGCATGACACAAGCACACACACAAGTAACCAACATTACTGCAAAACAATAGATTTCACACGACGAGATATGTACCTCACATTCACAAGACCCTGGATAGGAGAACTTGACCTCTCAATTATGGTTAACCAGTGGAGCTCTGTGACTGGATTCCTTTGGTATTAACGACCTGGAGAGGGAGAGATAGCAATTCAGGAAAACGTTTACATACAGAGAACATTTTGCCAAATCAATGCCCGTTCTGTTTCTGTCACACTAAAAAACTGAAACTCAATATTTGCTTGCTGCTGTTAAAATTGGAGCCTGCAGAATGACTGACTGAATCCCTGAGCTAGAAGACAGAAAGATCAGGAAAGGTGATAGGGTATAGTGAAGTGGAACAATCCTGATGTGGAAGGTTTTTTCATTATTCATCTGTCCTGAAACTGTTCGTCTGGTGAAGCGGAGCACGCTTCACCCATCAAAGAGAGTGAGTGGAGGTCAATCTTTACTTTCTGAATCCTAGGTTGCACAGAGCTGGTTGGCCAGGTCCTGATCCCAGCCTTCGTAGCACACTGGCAGGAAGCGGCCATCTTTAGACGTGCGCACCTGCAGGCTGTTGTCCTTCGCAAATCTCACTGATGGGGACATGGGGAGAGAGGAAAGATACATCACAGTTTAGAAGCCAAATATCTTTGGATCGTGAGATGAAGCTGGAGTACTCAGAGGAAAATGAATCCATGCAACATTACATAACATGCAAACTCAACACAGAAACGATTTGTTTGGAGTTTTTTTGAGTCGGTAATTGGTACGTGTTTTTGAAGGGTATCTTTTTAGAAAGTGATTTTTCCCATCTTGCACTTTCTCAGGTGACTTTGATTCTGTTTGTGTCTACTCCCAGTTTGTTTCATCGTGCCAATATCACAATCCCTTCTAGCATCGCACTGGACCGTGTTGTTGGGGCAGTTGTCAAACTCGTCAAAACCTGCAGATGAGCCTGAGTCCTGATCACCGTTGTCATTCTCGAAGTACAGGATCGGTGCCGATGCCAGTGTAGTGCCGTAGCGTACTGCGGATGGGGTGAAGTAGAAGGTAAAGGATGGGAAGAAATGCAATGTCAATCAAGAAAATGCACAATAAAGAAAACATGAAAACAATAAAGGATGACTAATAAAGACAAAGAGATTTGCATGCTATACAAGGGTTACAATTGAAGCAAAGCAGTCAAACCACTCATCAGTTTTTACCTTGGCTTGTCTCAAGTGTTGTATTTCACCTCGTCTACATTAACCCTGATGGACTGTATTAACATGTTTCACATGTATTATCACTCTTGTACTCTAAGCCGTCATCTGCACTGCGCCTTGTCAGGCATGGGAGTCTGTGAGTGGTCACATGACTGAATTATTTCAGAAGCAATAAAAGGAGGTTGCATGGCGGTATAGTGGTTAGCACTTTCCTCCAAAGTTACCGAGTTACATACTTACCCATTTACCCAGTTTGAAACTGGCTTGTTTTAATTACAATATGGTTGGTTTCATCTCACAGTCCAAAAGCACACACTTGAGGTTAATTTGTGACTTTAATCAACCGCATATGGACTCTATGTGTTTTCAGTCTCTGTGTTTGCTCAGGGTGTGTACTGCCGTCACTCATAGTCAACTGAGAGCGGCTTCAACCCCTCACAACACTTCACTGGATAAAGTGATAGAGAAGATGGATGGACGGAAATATCAGAGGCTTCAGTTGTAATGAAATCCAAAAATGTAATTATTGCAACCTATTAACAAGAAGAAAAAAATCTTCCAAGAAATATTCATTATTTCACACAGACACTAAGTTTTGATATTATTTACTAAACAGTTTACTTTCCAAACTGAACTGTAAAAAGAACAAATATGAAACAAAACCTGCTGTTTTCAAACCCAAAGGAAACAAGAACACTGGAATGAATGAACTGTATTCACTGTAGCCACAACCAAGTCCGAATACATTACAGCAGCAAATCATGTTAATTAAAATTCATTCTAATTTGTATGGAAAAGCAAAACTTACTTCCAAGCCAGATAGCCAGTGCAAGCAAACCCAGCAGTATCAAGGCTGACCCCGAACTGCCGTAACAGTGTGCGTTATTCCCACAGCATCCTTTTTTCTTCCTGGGAGCTGAACAGAAGACAGAGCAAAAAAAAAAAACATACACAGATCTGTAAAACCGTTCCTCAAAGCCGACTGATCATGTTCACAAGTCTAAACTGAGATGTGTTCATCGCTCACATGCATTGGGCGGTTCGACTTGGGTGACAACCACGGGATGGAAAAACTGCGGTGCATAATTTGGGTAGGAATGGGCTCTCAGGTCCAAGCCATACACATCTTCATAAGACCTGGGGGTGGATGGGTGTTGAAATCCACAGAGGAGTAAGGAGGAGGGGGGTGTTCTAAGGAAAAGACAAGATTCCAGATAAAACACAATGCAATGTAAACGCTCTTCACTATCGTGTTTCAAGATCTGAAACACAACACAATGCAGACATTAAAAAAAAAACAGTTTCAAGTTTATCTTCAGGTCTACAAAAGCAGATATCTTCTCTCTCTTTTTTTTTTTTTTATAATTCCAAAGCCTGTTCAAGTATTTCAGACAAACCTTAAATCTATCAATATTTAGATTTTTATGAAAATGATAGGTTATCATAAACTCTCAGGTGAATTGATACAAGACTGAACACAAAAAAATGATTTTGATAGGCAGGATGCATACTTTTATTCTCTTTGGCTAAAATAAAAACATGAGCTCAATGGGAAAGATTAGTCATAAGAGAAGTGACAGTCTTCTGAAAAAGACTGTTGGAACTCACAATTTTAAAGATGTTTTCTACTATTTTTATGTTTCCAGTTCTTTACTCCTGACTGCCACAAACATAGGTAAAGATTATATGTGGAAATTCAGTGTTTGATAAGGACTGACTGTTCTGTTCAAATATGCAGTAAAAAACAAGCTTAAAGACATCATGTTTGTTTTGTTGCAAAATGAACAATATTGGCTCTTCCACTCTTCACTAAAAAAACATGTTCAGTGCTGTTTTTCGTGTCATTGCTGAACACTAAGAAAAGGCTTTGTCCCAGCAGTAAGAGCTAGTTCATGAGCCAACAATGCGAGGTATCTGAGCTCGGTAAAGAAAGCAACTGATTGCTCTGACAATCTTTAACTCGTGCAGGGTGAACTCCTAATACACCATGCTGAATGACAAACAAGCAATAAAATGAGAAATCTGAGTGATTTGAAGGACTGATAAGCTTTCAGGGTTGTGTGTATTTGTTACATATCTGTCAAGAACATATCCAAGGTAAAACAGCACTTTTTATCCTTTCATTCTGCTTTATCCAACTAAAGGTTGTAGGCATGTTTGAAGTGATCCCAGTTCACAGTAGCAGATTGCAGGTTGTGTGAACAATTTATCTTATTTTCCACAGGATCGTGTCATGCACTCACACTTATGCAGGAATTGATGCCTGATGACGATTGTTTGTGCCGTTTTGTGACCGAGGAATGCAGCTGGGGAAGGTAAATGAATGCAGACCATAATGTGACTGAACGTGTCTGAGCAGCACACGGCCTGGCACATGACCTGATGGGCTCTGCGAGGTGTGTCTCAGAATTCAGCAGCTGATGTGGTGTGAGGAGACACGTTTCATTTCCAAGTCATTATTTTTTTCCTTTGATACAGTCTTTAATCCATGAAAGGAGGAATTATGTCAAGAGAATATTGACCTATATTAAGTACACGAGGATAAGGTGTTCCCACCCGTTAAAGGGAATTAAGTGGTTACACAAGTTCAACTGGTTTTGAGGCGGATATCAACAAGTGTGTATAATGACCAATATGGAATTTTTATCAGGCAACTAAAAAAAATAACAAGTTTATTATGGTGTCATTTTCTTTTCCTGGCTTTTAAAAACTATTTATTACTGATGTCCAATTGTTAATGTGAGCAAATATCTGCCAATAATTATTACAAAGTTTTTTTATATTTTCCAAAAACCAAAGGAAATGGCTCATCTGTGCTTTTTGTGACTTATGGTGGCATCTTAAAACCCTTAGTGGAGAAAACAAAGCAAAAAAAAGAAGGCTTTAACCCGCTCGGGTACATGGAGTTCATTTATATAATGCTTTTGTCACTGCTTCTTTCCTTATGAAGCACTGAGAACTGCCTTGTGTCTGAATGGTGTTATAAAAATCAATTTGCCTTGCCTTGGTAGGAGTGCCTTACAGTTTTACATATTCACCTTTTCACACACACACAAATTGTGATGGTCGGCAAGGCAGTTAGGAGCAATTTGGGTTCACTGTGTTGCTTGACATGCGGCAGTGAAAACGATGTGTCTTACCAACCGAGTTACTGGAACGCTAAGAAAACTTCTGACGGACTCACAAAGGAGTTCCATAGGACTGCTTCCTTGGCTTCCTGATCAAGTTTCAATGTAGGCCTAAAGCTAGCTTCCATCTGAGCTGGATGGCCTGGCTGAAATAGGTGGAGCTGGAGGTTCATTATATTTCCCAGTGACCCCCCCCCCCCCCCCATGAGCATGGAAAAGTACTAAAACTGTTTAGAGTAGAGACTTTTCTGCCTGCTTAGCTTGAAGCACCTACTGACGTTTAGTTTACATATATGGAAAAATAAAAAAACAACACAATTTGCCTTTAGTACCATTCTCCACAACAGACAATGATCTGATCTCACAGTGGAGGCATATTTAAATATTCCGTTGACAACAAACAGCGAGTTGACACGAAATGTTGAAGTTAAATTAGATATTCAAACTAAATCGACCGTGTGTTTACATCTTATCAAGTCTATCTATTTCCCAAATTCCCCACCTTGTTTGGAGGAGCTTGAACCATCCAACAACCTATTGTCTTTAGATTTTTAATTAATAGTTGGATCACAGCCAAGAGACATTTTTTTTTTTGTAACTTCAACGCATGAGTTTTGGTTATGCAACCTCCAGTAATGAAAACATAATTTTCACATTACCGAAATACTCCCTGGGTAGTGTTTAAAAAAATATCTTCCACGTCATCTGAAAGAATAGGTCTTTAGGCTGAGAAAATTCCAACTGCAGCAATGATTTCACAAAAGATAGACTAATTTACAGCCTGGCAATAATAAAAACATGTCACAACATTTCAATCGAGCGATTTTGCTTTAGAGAAGTTGGTGTGTTGTTGAGACACTAACAACAATCACAATTGGGCATAAAATGCAGGAGTTTGAGCAAAGCAGAAAAGTGGAGGCTTGAAGGAACTGATAAGAAACCCTGCATGGAAACTGCAGGGAAGACAAAACCAGTAACGTCTGTTCTCAGTCTAGCCTATATGCTCTGCGCTGCAAACAGATCCTCAGAAGATCCCAGAAACTTAAAAACACTGAAACCCAAACAGAGGAGGTGAGCAAACAGAAACAACTGCCCCGTGTCACAGGTGAGTCAGAACAACTGAATGAAGTAAAGCAGAAGGTAGATGAAAGTAAGGAGACACCCGCTGACAAGAAGTGGTTGTTTTATTATTACAAAACAGAAGTAAACAAAAAAAGTTAAGAACCTACCGGGTCATGTTTTGCCATTGAGTCAATAAAATAAAGTTTGAAGGTGAGAGGCAGGTGGGTGGAGCTTTTTCACATCCAGATTTACTCGGTCTCGGAGCTGTGGTCAGACCATTGTGGGGCCACAGTCAGCACCTCTCCTCTCTCGTCTCGATTCCTCTTCTTTCTGCACGACTGCCTGTCACTAGCCTTCAACCAAACAATCACAGGTAGATCTACTTTCCCACTCCCTCCTTGACACCTCCCACCTCCAGCCTCCATCATTTTCTCAACCCTTCTTTCTTCTGTTCACAAAAAAGGGCGTGCCCTCAACACAATTCCCCCCACCAGCCAGACCAGTTTCACAGCTGAAAGACAGTCAAAGGTAATCATTTCCTCTAAACTCCTTTATAGAGCAAGTAACACCTGAACTTTTATCCAGAGTGGCCAAATAGGAAGAAAAAGCTATATTTTTTTAACCAAATTCTGATTTGCATTTTTTCCCCACACAGCTCTTTAAAGTTAATTTTCTCTAAGGTGAGCTCAAAGTTTCTGGTGAAAAAAAATAGGCCAATGAGTGTTTTAGAAAAAGAAAAATTACTAAACTGGATATCGTTAACCGGTTCCCTACACCAGGATGACTTTCTCCGCACCACAATGTACAGGAACATTTTGCACTTAATTTGCATCTTCCATTGTTGTACTGTTTCTGATACAGTCACTTTCAAAATGCTCTGCATTCCTTCTCAGCCTTTCCTGTTTCTTTCAGGTATTTCCCTCCTGTCGTCACTTCACCACTAAAATGCTTTACTTAGCATAATGTACAAGTAATGAGTTTCTGTGAGTCTTCATGTCTCACTATGTTCGCTGGTTGAGGACTTCTCGCTTTCTTTGTCGCTCGGATCATCAGGTTTCGCAGTTACATTACTCTTGTCATCAGTGTGTTTCCACTGAAACAGTGCTGCACACCCGGCTCGGGTGTGAACTGTGGATGTGGAGCAGCGTGGAAGTTTTTTTATCTGAAATACACACAGTATCACTTCTGACCACCGCACAACAAAAGATGTGATTCTGGCTGAAGAATTCCCCTCCACAGTGTTTTTACCCCAGTTTCCTCTTCATCAGTCCATCATATAAATAAAGTAAATTTACTGAAGACATACTATATAGTGCAACTGTAACATATACAATATCTGCAAAAACTTAGTATATAGGAATATTGGCTTTTTATGATACAGGGAATATTACACCATGAAAGTAGGGCATTTGGGTAGAATCCTGCAATTATTTCCTCATCTCAATTTACTGAAACAAAGCCAACAACAGTGGAAGGTATCACCACAACAACAAAAAAATGCAACAGTCTCAGTAACTTGCAATAAGCCCTGAGCATCAATTACAGCTCATGCTGTTCAAAGTTTGTCAGCTGAGGAATGGCATCTCGCTCTTCTTGAAGGGTGACCCTCAGGCCATTGAGGTTTTTAGAGAACAGAGTTACAAGCCTCTACAAGGCTTATTTATAAGCAGATCCCGGAGGTTTTCAAGTCTACAGAAAGTGCAGGTGACTCCAATTGCAGTGCAGGTGACTCAGTCTCCAGCAGCCGTTCCCTCATGAAGTGACCTCAATGAGCTGGAGCATTGCCGCCCGTGATATTAAAATTAGGCCTGTGTTGTTCATGCATGGCCATGATGACTGGATTAATGATGTTATGCAGTTAGTATGAGCTCGTCACTGCTCCTATTCACAAAGTGTAGGCCAGTCCTGTACTGAGGGGTCTCCAACTGCGGTTGTGGAAAGCACCCGTGCTGTGTGATTAGGCCCGCTCCCTGCGGTGGCCACCTGATTGCAATCAAGCTAATTACTTGGGTTTGTGAGGTTCTCTGTGATTACATGTCCATCAGATTCAGGTGTGAAGGTGTGTGAAGCAGGGAGAGAGCTAAAACATGTAGGACAGCTGCTCTCCGGGACCGGAGATGGAGACAGACCACCTGCCCACACTGTGGCGCTTCCACCGCCGCAAGCTCGTCTCGGGACGACGACTGAAACACTGAAATTATTTGACGTGCGCCTGCCAAAGTTTAGAGAAAGTCACATTAAATTCACCCGTACAACGTATAGCTATAGCACATTTTAGGGTTCATCCTGAAATTTCAGGCAAAGAAAAAAAAAAAAAATCCCAATCTTTAGTGAGTAGTTATCACTGTTGATAATAGCTGAGACAGGTGACCCAGCAGTCAGGTAATTTACTATTAATACTAATTCATCCTCATGACCAAGCTGCTTGTGATTACGATCAAGAATTCTCCATCACTGTTAGGGAGGGGCAAAAAATGTTAATAATGTCCGGACCGTACCCACATGGCGGCCTAATTGATGTATTCCACTCAATAGAGTTCGCCTGAAAGTCATTGGGTTCCCTCATCTTTGACTTACCAAAACACAGCAGTGAAGCTAAACCTGATGGTTTACATCAACCTGAGCTCCTAAAGAAAAAAAGAAAAGAAAAGAAGCTTCATGTATTTTATAATATGATTCTGTCTTTGTTTTCAAATCTATGCCCAGGGATGGGAATCAGTGGTTTGCCGGATGATCTGAGTTCCCAGACATTGTCGTATTATTTCCTTGTTTGTACCTACAAATTTGCTTTGCTCAGATTAAGCTGTAACCAGTGCTGATAGGTTGCTATAGAAACCAAGGTCTCTCCACGCCTATCTAATCTAACTCTCCTTACTACTATGCGTTATGTCTACACACACTAGGAGAGCCCCGCTGGATACGTTTTGTTTCTGTGTTATGAGGAAGTGGTGAGGGAACTGTGTTATCTCAATGGATAGCAGTTTCCATCACCAGGAGGGGGACGATCAAAATAAACAATTAGATAGTTGATATAATAAAAATATCTCATTGACATCTTGTAGACCTAATAAAAAAAAAGATAAATGCTGCAAACCAGACCTGCAGTGTAATAAATCAAATTTAGTATTTTTGAACTTTCTGTGAAACTTTTTAAGATAGTCTTCAGATATTAAATGATGCACTCAGCCCATAAATACACCAGGAAACACTAATTTCTGATGATGCAACCAGTGTCACCACTAGATGGCGAGATACAGCTCACTCTTCTCTTCTGCATGAAACCACTAAGTGCTGGTGAGAGCACATGTGAGCCGCTTACTTCTCACATGAAATGGATTCCCACAGTTTTGGTTGACTCAGCAGCCCATCTTCAAAACAGAAACCAAAAGGAGACAAACCGTGTCTCCGTTCACAGAGAGACCCTGTGAATATCGATTGATCAGGAAATAAAAACTTATGAGTTAAATGTGGAAGTGGGCGCATTCTTGTATAATTCAGACCTGTGGAGTACTGACAAGTTGAAACATCGACGGAATAAAACCAAAACACCTTGATATCACAACAAAATTCTGTCCATCGGAAGAAATCTATATCTTGATGCATTATTCTTAAGAGCATTAGAGGGAATGAGGACAGTCACATGTAAACTTACTGGATTATTTATGTTATTTTTTTTTTTTTTTTACAAATTAAGGTTAAATCCAAATTGCACTCAACCTGAATACAATAGTCTTTCCATAATTAGACTAATACCATGTGAGGAATGTAATCACAGTATTTTGGTGATAAACTAGGTCATACAAAAAGGTGGGGCACATGTGAGAAGCTTCATAGTTTACAGGTCACGTTATGACCGCAGACAAACTCCACTGCGCATCACATGTGCGCCTGACACAGATTATGAAGAATGTTCTTTTCAGGATTTTGATGATGACTTGATCGTAACAGACGTCTTTTTCAACAGGACTCAATCTTCCGTTTGTCTGTCTACTGCTCGGATACCTTTTGTTTCAGGTTCCCCACCCACATATTTCCCTTGCCAACCCCATGACGGGAAATGGAACGATTTGGGATGGTTTGTGCAACAATGTGTGACGACGCGTGATTGGCAGTAGTATACACTGTTGGGGGTAAGGCGTTAACGCAGTCCAACATGGAGGCTGATTCAGACAATCACACCACACCTACAAGACCTTATCTCAATGAGACAATTAAGAGTTGGACAAGCTAATTAAAGTACCAACTGACCCAGATGAAGATCCACATTTCTCCGACTGGTTCCCATTTCCTAACTGAGATCACTCAGACTTTGCGTCTTCAGCGTAAGTCTGCACAGGGTTTTAAGGACTATTACTACAGATAATTTACACTCACACAAACACACTCTTCCTGTTTCCCCCGGCACATAAAGAGCTCCCAAACATGATTTGGCTCACTAAGACACGAGGTGGAAGTTCATTTGGTGCTGATAATCAAACAAACATTTCATACAGGCATACATGCTGTGGATACAAATAAATTCAGTCTTCTCCACTGACCACTGAACCACTTCCTCCTGGTATGATGTGTCAGTGTAAAATTCATGTTACTCAGGTCGCACCAGCTTTCATTTCACACTCAAGTGAGACACTTGGTTTTTGAAATATACCAGTATACTGAAGTACATCTAAAGCTTAGAATTAATGACGACAATAACCCACCGTAAACCAAATAAGATAAAGGTCACTAAATCTGAAAAAAAAAAAGAAAAAAAAAAGACAAACAAGTGGTAAATGGCAGATTTTTATCTTAAGGCGAAGTTTCCTGTGAGGTCATGGCTCTCCATCTTTCAAGTCAGTTCCTAATCTACATCTGAGAAATCATACATGTTAAAGCAAACTGAATCACCTCAACTGGACTTGGTCTTGGGAAAAGCTTCGCCAAGTCAGGGGAAACAGCATGAACTGACCTGATTCAGTTTGCTTTGAGACACCTCCTACCTGGAGGAATGAGAACATGCTGCAACACTGATAGTTTTCGCAGTAACAAGCTTGTCACGGTTCCCAATCATCAAATTACTCATGAAAGGAGTTTCTGTGGGTTCACTGTGCATGCTCGCATTTTATCTCACCTTTTTATTTGATGCTTCTTCTTATTGATCTTGTCATTATTTTACAATTGCTTTCTTTAGAAAAGCACAAATTACTGAAAGTTCTGCCTGAATGATGAAAACTGCCGCTCAATCTTGAAGGCTAATTAACCCAGACAGAGCTGAATAGGAAGTGCGGCACAGTTCACTTCACACAAAGTGGTGTGACTTCAGCTGCACTTAGAGGCTGAATACGACAACATTTACAGGTAGCACGCACGTACTTTGTGTGTCAGTATGCTGTTAAGTACCTGAACGACCCTAGCGCTTAAAGAAGCAACTCGTAACTGTATTCATGTACTAATTTGGCCTACTACTAAAAAAAGCATTGGTAGTCTTCATCCTTCTCCTTTCTGCACTGAGCCAAAGCTTTCTGCTGTTTCAGTCAACTGCAACAGCAGCTGTACATAGGCAGATTCAACAGGAAAGGTAAATGAGCTGTGGGGAAGAGGGCATTAATATGAAAACCGCAAAGAGACAGCCGATCACTCAGTTTTTGATATGTTGATTTGTTTTTATCCAAGTAAATATTCCACCGTGATATAAAAGAAAAAGCGTTTTCCAAAAACTCTCAAAACTCTGTTTATCTAACATCTACACTCACTTCATGGAAAGTAAATGGGAATTCCTGACAGCTTCCCTTTTCTTGTCTCTGAACTACGAATAGCCCAGCAGGTTTTTTTCATGTGATACTGCATAACTAGTAGAGACGAAAGGGGAAAAAAGAAGCAAAAGAGGAAGGAAAGGTTTGCTGAGGGGGAGGGGGAGAAAAAAAAAAACAGTCGAAACTAACACTGCGTCACTAAGCTCGTCACAACAGGAAACTCATCATCTGACTGGGAGGGCAACTGGGAAAAACTAAAGTGACATTTGATACAGCAAAGCCGCTTCTTTTGACACCCTGAGAGAGCAGCTGTTATCCTCTGCTGACATTTTCCTCACGCAGTGAATGTTATTCTGTAGAACAGCACAAAAACTGAGGAGGAGAGACGATGCTTCAACACTGATGCTCGGACTAAAGGACTTTTCTCACAGCCGTTGTGTGGATTTGAAAAACTTTCCAAGAAATGGATGTGAGAGACAAGGCGCCAGTTCTCGTCATCCTTATTATCTGCATACACCAAGTATCAGGTAAACTGATTTCTTCACACCTCCTACTGCAGATGCTCAATGATTTTCTTACTTCTCCTGCTGTTAAATGTTGTTCTTTTTTTGCTTTTAGCTTTCATTCAGATTATCTCTTGTATTCTAACCGGTGGAAGTGAGGGTGCTTTAATTATGTTTTGGAGTTTGCCGCTCTATTGGTCAAAACAGTATAGATATTAAATATGTGTACAATATATTTGTGGATGAGGTTATTTATGCTGAATTGATGTGTATTTTCTTAACACTTGCTTTTTTTGTTTAAATGAAATGCATGAGGGATATTATTTAAATTAGTTTTTCTCATTTTTTGATGATCTATGTGAAATCTGGTAGATCATGTCAAAACTGTGGAATGCATTCAATATTCGAAGTTTTATTTGAAACAAAGTATCCTACTACTTGGTATTTAGTTTGGATCACAGGAAATGGATTAAAAATCTGCGCTAATCTTTTTAAAAAAAAAATGCATGATGTTTCAGACATCAGTTAAAAATTCTGCTTTACTATTGTATAAAATAATAATGTTGTGTATGTGTGGCTGTGTGTGTCTGTGTGTGTATGTGACAGGAGTGAAGATCCCACAACCTGACAAGCTAGATGTGAATATTTTGGACGGGGAGGTCATAGCACATTGGAAGCCTCCAGAGGATGCACCCCCAAACTCCAAGTACAACGTGCAAATGGCAAAGTATGACTAAGTCCATCTATTACTTTGTTTATGTCAAGCCTGCATGCACTTTAAATCTGTCATTATTATAAAACTCATTATTATAAAATCCTCTACTCTTTCTACATGGTGACCTTTGTGCTTGCTGCCCTCAGGTATATTGACGAATGGGCGACGCTTGAGGAATGTACAGAGATCACAAACACCTACTGTGACCTCAGCAGTTCCATACATGACCATCACACCAGCTACAAGGTCAGAGTTCAGCTGGTCACGGGAATAATGTGTCTTCGTGGACTAGAAAGAAATTTACGGCAAATGACGGTAAGTATTCTCAGGGCATGTCACGGCGACATGGAAAGTGTGGCTTAGAAAATATATGCAGAACATTATTCTGATGTTTGTTTACCTGTGTGTCGCCACAGGTAAACTGCAGCCTCCATCCTTCACATTGTGGGCTACGTCAACCACTCTAATGGTTTATGTTCACCGAAAGCCCATCTTTAAGAAACTCTTTCCATTTGGCATCAAATACACCATCTATCTGGAGGAGACAGGGATAAATAAGGTACACATCTTTGTTGGGATTCAAGCTGAACTGAAGTGACACAATCCACGTGACTAGCAGACGACTGCTTTATTCTAAAGGTTTTCAATTAATCTGATTGTTTTTGTTTTCATCCCACAGAATATAACCGATTACCTGACAGATGACACGGATGATGATCGGAGGATTAAACTGTTCACATCTCTGCACTGGGGGAAACAGTACTGTGTCAGCATCATGGCAGAGGGCAATGGAGGCCGTTTCAAAAGCAGCGTGTCCACAAAGCAATGTCTCTATCTACCTGAGCAAGGTAACCGAAGCATTAAAATGATGCACAACTAAGAGGCAGTCAATACCATTTACTTCAATCATGGATAAAGAAATAGATTTTTGATGCCACCTTTAAAAACAGAGTTTACTCAATGCTCAAACAAAACATAAACAAATGTGATTTGTGACTTAAGTGACACTATAAGGTGGCACTGATGGCATTTTTAACATGTAGGAATCAACTCCTTCGGACGTGAAAATACCTAAACTTGTCTGTATTTTGCTTATTTCCAGAGTGGTTCATTATTGCAGTTTCATCCCTGTCGGTCCTGGGTGTGATGTCCACTGTTGTCATAATACTGGCCATACTCCTTTGCTATGTGAAGAGTCCGAGGAAGACACCAGCTGGACTGGTAAGCATGTTATATTGACAGTTGTCATTATGCAACATTGTGCTTTTGCCTGTGTGGAAACTGAAACTGGCTCATATCCAAACAGACTGTACCATCCATGTGCCCAACAAAGTTTAATAAAGAAAAGTTAATGCAAATAACCGAGCTGTATCAGTGATCATGCCTGAAGTTTTGTTCCTTCTGACCTTGGCACAGAAATCCCCGGTCAGCGGCTGGCTTCCCCTTTCTGTTGACGATGGGCCGATAGAGGTGTGACAGACAAAGGATGGTTCTTGTCCAGCTACAGAACAGAAGAGAACACTGTGACAAAGTCCCAGTCGCCAGCACTGCTGCAATGGAGACCAGTGAAGAGGAGGAGAGGAGGACCAGCTTGGACAGCGGGGTCAGCATAGAGTCCAACTCGGTCAGTGAAGTGAGCCCTCCTATGAGGCAAAACGACAGCGGCTGTGGGAGCATGGGAAGCTCGGAGAGCTCCGGCATCAGTCGGACGGGTTACCCCCTAGAAAACGAGGGGGAGGACATCCACATCGTCGGGAAGATGGAGGACAGAGGCGTGGGCATGAGCTCCAAGCTTGATCTTCCTCCATGAACCTGAACGGACAGGAGCATGTAGAGGACTGTGGGGTGAATTACCACAGACAGAGTCCCTCAGCTCTGCAGATCAGTGTCTGTGATGACGAGAAAATGTTCACACAGATCCTTCCAGACTCCAACCTGGCCGAGGTGGTCACGGGATACAGGGCGGGCCCTCAGGCTTGTATCTGCTCAGGAGCAGGTCAGTGCACGTGGTGCCACAAACAGGGCCACTGCAGAGTTGAACTGAACAAAATATGTGGACCCATGCGCATCGAAAATGCGCTCCTGGCTAGTCAGTGTGGTTTGGCGGACTCTTACAAAGCAGACGTTACATTTCCAGGAAGAGCCATCAAATGGACTCTGTCTTGATGGATGAGTTACAAGTAAGCTTTTTACATCTGGGCAACGCGCTTCCTCTGACGACGGCCATGTCGGCACTTCCTCTGACGACGTGTGGACAGGACTTCAACACGAGCATGTCTCTGTCACTCTGTGACGTGCAGTTGCAGGCTGACTGACACCACGAGGAATGTAACAACACTATTTATAAAACTGTGCTGACAAAAGCTGTCGGGAGTGGCAACACGCTCCTCCTTATCAAAAGACTCACTAATTCTGTCTTAAAACAGAAGGATTTGGTTTGCTGTCAAATGGGCAAATCTAGACCTGTTTGAAGATGAATGGGGAAACTATGATGAGACGAAGCAATGAAGTGACTGTTATTGAGCAGGGAGGAAATAAAGGTTCGACCACAGCACAGCTGCTGGTTGCTGGGAGGGAGAGAGGCGTGAGAATGTATCCTGAAGACCTACATCCCATGCGTCGCTTATCTACAACTGACAAAAAGGACTTGCGTCAGAAATGAAACTGATCTATTGTGCACTGAAGAGAAGCAGTTTGACAGTTGATGTTTGTGGTCATTTTGCGATTGCACCTCCACCAACAATCGCACCACCGGAGAGTTGTGCTTTTCGTTGTCTTCGTCTTTAACCTTTCAATTACTTTGCTGTAGCAGCTTTCTTATTTGTGTTAAAACATCATCAATCTGCAAACCCTGTTTCATCTTTGTCACGACAAAAATACTGAACAAACCTTTAATTTTTTCACTGTACATTTCAATGATTTGGACTGTATTTTTGAACAATTTTAATAGTTCGACTTTTATGTGTTCGTGCATTCACCACAATGTTTAAATATTTATTGCTTGTTATAAATGTCTATTTATGTAAAGTGAATTCTCTCTTTTACATATGATGATATATGTCTTTGCCTGACCTTTTTTCACCTGAAAAACAAGAAGAAGAAAAATTTCCGTGATGGGAGAATTCTTTTAGTTAGTTTGCAATCAGGTTTCGGCCTCCAGCACAGAACAACAACTCCATGTTCACACACATCTGAAAAGTCAGACTGAGGCAATCTTAAAGAAAGCCCTGAAACAGCCAGGCGAAACCTAAACGTTGCACAGCATGTCTCACAGCAGTGCTGTTATGTAAATTGTGTTCAGGAAATGGGGCTGTGGTATCTGCTACTGAGGTGTCATGAAAATAAAATGATCCGTTTCCATAAAATACAGAGGAAATGAGACAACCACTAAAAAATCGTAAAATCTTACAATTGAAAAGAACATTTATTTCAAATATATATTTAGACTTTTCTGATAATGTTCATTGATGATCACAAAAAAAAATTCATTAATGTCTCTTTTTTCCTCTGTGCAATGTGTTTAGTCTCCCAATAACCTCTATATTCTCCCTGATGTCAAGGCGCCATGTCTCATGCTTTTTAGTGGAAGAAGTCCTGACGGCCCCTCGAACTAATCATGGGCACAAAATTAATCAACAAGGAGCCATTTGTTCACATTTTCAAAGACACAAACTATAAAATGCAGATTTAAATTGAGATTTCCTTCCTTTGTACATATTAAAAAATACACTGGAAAAATAATGGATGTTTATTGACAGCCTTGTAAATTAGCCTGAAATGTGGTAAGTTACTTTCAGAACAAACAATTCTGAAAAGTCCCACGCAGGAACCAGTCACCTGGGAGCTTCCACAAGAAGCACATATCTTCACGGGTTTTTTTCCCCCCACGCTGTTTGTATCAACAGCAGAACTCTGAAGTCATTCAACCTAGTTCATACTTGGTACTGCAGTGTCATTTCTGCAAAGCACATAGCAATACAGTCAGCAACAGCACCACAGTTCCTCTTGTACAGGAAGAGAATACACATTTAGATCAAACATTTTTGAGTATTTTGATTGAAATAGTAAGTACAATTTGTCCATTTCTGTGTTTTCAAAAGGCTGGTGTATTTGATGGGTTTTACGTCAATGTAACATATCTAAACAGTGTCATTACTACCAGAGTGTCTGTTCATGGTGGTGTAATAAAAAGAACTTTCATATACATTAAGCCAAGTGACCATGACTGGTTACTTCCTCATTTCTTCTGGTTTCTTCAAACTGACAATTGACAAGGTAATTTCAAGTACAGAATATATGGAAATATTACTGTATGACACATACTGAATCATTGACCTTTGCTTTACAGGACATTTGCTTTGAGCTTCCCATACATTGGCATAAACAATTCAATGTTTTTCCCCTTGCTTTAAAAAAAGTGCTGTTAAAGAAAGTCCCAGGGCTGAGGTCTTAGCTGAAAAATCCGATAAAATATAAAAAATTGTGACACTATGCCTAGCTAATCACTCATAAAATAAGTGATCAGTAGTCACCGTTGTGGGCAAAATTGAAAACTTTGGTTGCAAAAGAACATGCTACGTCTGAGACGAGTACTACTGAAGTGTAAAAAAAGATTCTATTGACTCTTACAGAAAGCCAGCAGGACACAAATTATATTTTACACAATTTTAATTTATAAATCATTGACTACTGTATTGATCACTTTCAGTTTTCATTCACATTGATTATTTACTGTTAATTCACCACATTTGTGACAGAAAAGTTTTAGGTACGTAACCTTTGAATATCCGTCAAAACATTTCTTATGGTTGATACTTTTTCCTCATAAGTGATTCCTCTGAGAACAGGTTAAAATGTACATTACAGACGTGCAGATGTGAAAACTCAGTGTTACACATTGCTGATATCCCCTCATTGGATCATCAGACTCTGTAGCATGGTATGCTATTTGGAATTTCTTTTTGGATCTTGGCCCACATGTGATCATCCGTTCATTTTGTAAGCTGCTCGTCCTTTTCAGGGTTGCGAGGGACTGGAGCCAATCCCAGCTACTTTGGGCGAGGGCAGGGTACACCCTAGACAGTTCGCCAGTCTGTTGCAGGGCCTATGATCATTCACTTCATGTTAAATATTTACAAAATGGATGAGATATTTTGAGGTCACATACCATCAGATAGAAGCACAAACTTTAAAAGTTGATGGTCAGCTGGCTTCCAGTACTGAAAAGAAAAACAGGTACTACATATGCAGTGGTATGGTATTAGTTCCTACACACTGACTGTACTCACATTAAGTCTGGGACATGCAAATAAGCTAACGGGTAGTTGAGTAGAAAGCAATTCTTACAGATTACAGAAGTTGCTGCGACCTCAGAGACCCAACACTGTGCAAACTTGTATTTCCTGCACGTACGCCACTGACCGACGTGGCGAAAAGTGGGTTAACTTGTGACTCCCAACGTTATCAAGCCAAGTAGATCCAACAATGGTTCAACCATCAATCTTAGATTGCTGTGTCAGTTACACTTATTGTCAGTCCATTTAACCAGCTAGTTTGTTCTCCTTACATTTACTCAAACATTCAATTCTAAAACAATACCGCTTATTGGACATGATTCTTTCGAAATCGGCACGTTAATATGTTTCAACTCCAATTATTTTCTTTCTTTCTTGCCTCTAAGCTAACCTCTTGATGAACACATCCTAAAATATCCACACATTATTTTCTCCCTTCCAAACATGGTTATTTCAGCAACATATTTTCTTCTGGAATATCAAACTTGTATTCCTCAAATTCCTTTGTTTTTTAAACATAAAGCAGAACAAGAATTTGGACTGTTTTTCTGTCTTATATTATGAACGTTAACCTTATTTATATCTGCACCATTACATTCTAAAGTCTTTTTTTTTTTTACTCGGGTACGAAGAGGAAAGAATGTGAGTTTTTGCAGGAAACGAAAGAGCTTCTTTAAAAATGAGTAGATCTACCAGAAATGTGTCTGCACATTATTGAGTCTGAAACCATCTGACGCAGAATTAAGTGAGAGGTTGCAACATAATGTGGTCTTATGTATGTGGAGGTTATGAATGTTTTACCTAATAATGAGAGATGACCTTTACTCACCTTGCAGAACAGAGATTGTATCAGTGTGAAATGCCAGATGCAGACAAACAGGCTTTTAGTTTCATTAGAGGAAACGCAGTGACACATCAAAGTGTGCCAACCATTGAAAGTATCAGAAAGGCAAATAGGAGGGAAGTCACCTGCAGCTTACAAGAAAAGTGATCTGCCTGGTTTCTGTGGCTGAGCTGTTGATATTCAGCTTTTACCTCAAGGAAACAATTCTCATAAACTGTGCAACATATCCATTTGCGCCTCTGCAGAGTGTATTCCTGTGCAAGTAGTACCAGTACACTCCATGGCATGTTTCATGACACATAACACTTGCAGACTGTAAACGTTTATTTAAATATACGATTGTCATTTTAAGGAAAAGTGAAACGCACAAAACCGTGTTTTTGGAATACAGTATATACAACAGCACACAGTAACGAGCCTTCTGATTCAGGAAGAAAGTAGACATGAGACAGACATGAGTAAAATACACAGTTGGAGTATCAATACAGTTCAAAAGCATGACATTCAATCCAAAAATAACATTTTGAATTTCCCATGTGGAACATAACTTTAATATCAACACAATATACACCAGCAAAACTCCAAAAAACAGAGAAATAAATGCTGAAAATAATTCACACAGTGTGGAGGAGGCTGACGGACGAGGCGTTCTCACAACCGACTGCTGCAAGTTGCTACTTTATGATGCCACTGATGTTGAAGGGTGGAGGGGACTTGTGCAAACCGACTTTTCTGAAAAAACAAAAGGGGCATGCACCAACGTAACCCACACAACCAGTAACCAAGAGGAGGGAAAAGGTCAATGAACTTACCTTAGCACTCTTTCTTTCAGTGGCGGCTCTACAAAAACAGGGAGTTCAAAGAAACACCACAGTTTATATATACATACATATACATATACACACACACACACACACACACACATATATATATATATATATATATATATATATATATATATATATATATATATATATATATATATATATATATATATGCATACTATTTTCTATAAACAGCTATATAAGATCAGGACAGCTGTCTGTACCTTAATATAAATTCTTTGCAAGGTAATTTCCAAAAGGTTAAACTTAGTATAGGTTTGCAGGTTTGTGAGAGGATGGAAGACAGTTTAACTTTAATTTAATGTGTAAATACTATGCAATCACTGTATTGAATTTAAGATGACATTAACATAGTCATCACTGTCTTTATTTTAGTCATGGTGCTCAGTCGTGGTTTGGCCCAGAGGTCACAGCAGCAGCCACAGCGAGGATGAAACGTTTGCGGACCTCACAATGATTGAAGTTTTCCGTTTTTGAGTTAGATGAAAACATATATACATTGCAACACTATCATGACTTTGCTTTCTTCTTTTTTTTTTAACTCAAATATTCCAATCACTGTCAGTTTAGCTGATATGAAGCCTACAGTGATCTATGTATTATAACTTATTTCAGGTAATGCAGCTGTCAGGCATTTGAACGCAGGAAGTCTGAATACAATAAAAACATGATGTCAAAACCTGGGCAGGTACAATCTAATGTACTTTCATTGCTCAAAAACAGGAAGCAAGTGCAGAAGCAGGCTTAAAATAGAATGCACACATCAAAGCACTACTCACTCTTTTTCTTGCAGCACTTCTTTTTGCAATCTTTGCACTTGTACTTGCAGCAGAATTGTACAATACCAATGGTGAAGAGGATGATGAGAATCCCAAAGCCCACAGCGATCCCCACCGCTGTTGAGTTGACTGTACTTCCTGTAAATATAAATACAGAGCCAATAGGATTATAGCCAGCAAAGCACTTTCAAATAGTAACCTTACCAATAGTTAGAAAATCCTTAACAAGGGAAATTACTAAAATAGTTGTTGTTTTTTTAAATAAATTTCACAAAGCTTTTCATTTCTGTGGAAGAAAAAGACCCAGTATTCTAGATCTTGAATCAATATCTATTCACTGAAAGAATGTTTTCTTCCATTGAAAAAACAATCTCTCTAAATTTACTCATGCTTTCCTTTTGTGAAAACTTTATGAAGAAATACTAAATAGAAAATCATTGTTCCTTGTGCATCAGCAGATTCTGCAGATGGAAGAAAACCAATTTCCACTAAACTGTAATCACTGGTTCGTATCTTTCAAAGTTTTTTTGTATAGCTACTTTTCAAAAGCACAGGGAGGTTTGAAAAGCACAGAGGCACATCAGGCATGATAATCAAACCACTTGCTAAATAATGAGAAGGTTCAACCATTTGAATATCCACCTGGAACAAAGAGTGAAACATTTCAAATTCAACCAGAGCCAGCAGTAACTTCTGCTGCAGTGTCTCTCCTGTGGATTAGATCAATGGTTCAACCTTCACTGCTCATGACCAGCTATTTTCACTACCTTGACCACTTTAGACAGAACGACCACAGCAAAACCCCTACAAGGCGCTGCAGTTTTGGACCCAGTCATTTAGCCATCACACGCTCACTGTTTTCTCCTGCTTCTAACGCATCAGCTTTGAAGACATAATGTCTCCCCTCTGCTTCATAAATGTCAACCATATACAGTCACCAAGAAATGGTCAGTTTTAATCACTTCATTCGTCAGTGGTCATTTTGTATCTCATCATTTTGTCGACTTTAAACAAGGAATGCAGAAGAGCTAACTCTGAAACAACAAAGCCAAAGAAGTCAGCATTGTATAACACTCTTATAAAGTAAATACTTTAACCACAAGTGACTGCAGCTGCTTGACTGCGTCACACACACACACAAAGGATCTGAAATGAAAGACTCCTACCGCTATTTCCCATGGTTGAGAGACCGGGATGATGGAGTTATATCTTGTCCTTTTGCTGCCGCTGCTCTCGGTTCTGTGTTTGTCTGCTTCTCCCTCAGAGGTGACCTCAAATTTAGTCTTTTAAAGCAGTTTGCGTCTCGATGTTGACGAACCATAGCAGACTGACTCCTTTCTTTCTTTCTTTTGAAGACGTCAGCTCATCCATGTCCACATACCAGTCATTCTCTTAAACCGGTCCATCTTCTCTCTCCGTCCCGCCTGTCTTGCACCCTCCACCTCCTTTGGCAAAACAAACTGGACGTGGTGTCTTGTCGTACTGGAACTTTTTATGCATGTGATGCATGTATAAAACTCAAACACTGAGTTACTGGAAAACATTTTCACACACACCATTCACAAGTGGGTGCAGGTGTTCATTGAGGACCATCGTCAAAGACAAAGAAACATCCTGGTCTTTTCAAGCTAAAGCTATCATGAAATTTTACACTATAATACATATATACGACATATATGAGTTGACTTTCCCCAGACACCCCTAACTTAACCCGAACCCGAAGTTTCATTTGAAGTCTCTCTTCTCTTCCCTCTCTAGAAATGATTGCCAGGTGAGAACACCTGATCAGGTGGTGCACTGAGCCCCCTCCTGGCCACTGAAGTTAACGCATCTCCAATGGCTGAAGATACAGGTCAACCACTCTGAATGGGCCACAATAAAGGATGAGCAACAATAACTTTCAAAACATAAAATCATACAGTATATTATTATAAAAGTTAAAGGTGCAGTGTGTACATCTTTTGGTGCCTTTTGGGAGGGGGGGGGGGGGGCGTTTACTGGAAACGGTGAAGGTCTACAGGGAAGAAGAACCTGGAATACTGCTCTTTCAATCTCTAAGGGTTAGGACTACAGGAGCTTTTCAGTGCTCTCAGTGTTGTGGGAGTCATTCTCCATGAGAGAATACAGCTTGGCCTTCATTCTCCCTTCTCCCAGTACCTCCACCGGGCAGAGTCAAGGTCAACGTGCCATCAGTCTATTCTGTTGTCCAGGTGAACACTCAGGTACTTGTAATATGTCACTATCTCAATATCCGTTCCCTGCCTGTTTACCAGTATTGGAGAAGTGTGCTTTTGCCTGTGAAAAATCACCACAGGCTCTATTGTTTGCTCTGCGTTGTTCTGGAGTTGGTTCCTCGGGCGCCAGCCTACAAACTCTTGCATCAGTTCTCTGTACTCTGCGTCATCTCCATCTCTGATGAGACAATCGCACAGTCATCAGAGAACTTCTGCAGGTGAAAGGTGGGTGTATCGTATACAAAGTCTGCACAGGAACGGGGTCAGGAACGCTTCCTGTGGAACCCCCACGCTGCAGACGACTGTCTGACACGCAGTTCCGACAGCTCATGTGGTGAGGTGTGTGTGAGGTAGTCCAGGATCTAGGAAGTGAACTGCTGGTTCACTCCTCCGTGCTCAAGAGCGCAGGTTATATGGAGTAATCAAAAACACATGATCCTCACAGTGCTGCCAGGCTCCTCCAGGTGGGAGGGTGCTCTGTGCAAGAGGAAGACGTCCACATCGTCCCACCCCAGTGCTGCATGGGGGTCAATGATGGGTCCACCAGTAGGTGGAGATGAATGAGGCTCAGCCTGTCCAGGGGCCTCTACATCAGGTAGGATGTTGTTGCGAATGGTGCGTAGCTGACGAGGTCCTAGGCAGAGAGATTTCTACCCCACCCCACCCCGTCTGGGAGTTGGGTTCCCCATGCCAAAGATGACCATAAGGATTCTCCATACTCTACTGACTTACACTTTTAACGTATTCTTTAACACGTGCCGATGGAGCAAATAAAAAACCCCCACAAAACAACCGATAAAAATTGGGTGAAAATGCGGACGAGCTGATTTCCGCTGCAGATTAACCGCAGTTTGAGAATGACTGTTCAAAACAAGTCCTTCAGACGTGTCACCTCTCAGCCACAAGCTGCTATCAAGTGTGATCAACGGAAAGTTTCCTTTATTCTCACTGAGCTATGAGTCACGCTCTGACAAATCTCACAGAAAAAAAACATGAACCACTAAATGTCTTCAAGACAACACTCTGAATAGAAACTTCATATATTAGATATATGCTCTATGCTGATTTACAGGGAAATATTTTATGCATCTAATGATTTTTGGTGCCATGTCTTCTCAAGTGATTTTTGTTCACAAGTATTCTTGATCTGGTCTGAGTGTGTTTTGAGGCAATTCAGCATAAAGCAGCAAGTGCACGAGAAACCCTGCATCCTCTGTTTTTCATCTATTTTACGTATTTATGTATTTATGTATTTATGTATTTAGTTTTTACACAGCAGCAGAAGTGCAAAAAAAAAAAAAGCAGATCTAATCACAGACCACAATCTTTGTTTCTCCTTCAGTCATAACTTTCACTGGTGAGACACAAGTGTCACTTTCTTTTCGACAGAGCTCTAATAACAGCTCTTCAGTGGGTTGTGATGACAATCTGCGTCGATTCCTAGTCCACGATGATACATCTAGTCCCTGATGTTTTCTAGAAAGCCATCATCAGACATTTGATTACTCCACCATTTTATTTTTAAGTCAAGGTACTTCTCCTTTGGAGGAACTAAAACACTCTCTGTGCTCACTGCCATCTGTGTTTTATTGCACTGTAAACAGGTCGAAGGAGACAACACTGGATAGGAGATTAGCTTCCAGTTGCAGGGAGGATTCGAAATCCCAGAAATTCTGGAGTTTCCCTTCCAATGAAAGTACAGGGGCAATAAACAAAGAAAAACAGACAATATGACATGTTCAGCATTACGGGCCATACCCTCGAGGTTTCTAACATTATGAAAATACTTTCCCTTCCTTTTTTCAAACAGATGAAACCTTTCACAGTTTATCATAAACAGTCATCATGTTTCCACACGCCGAACAAAGAGAAATTCTAACTTTTCTACTGCATTTTATATCGACATCAAACTCCAGAGAAAAAAAACTAGCAACGAAGCGCAAGCGTACAATGGTATTTGGGGCAAAAATCAAGAGAAAACTAATAAGATGACAAAAGCTCACAAAATTTGAACAAAACACATGGATGGACAGAGAAGTCCAGAGTATCGTGTGTGCAGAGGAAAGTGTAATGCTTAACTGTCAGACACTCGCAATATGTTTACTGTAATTACAGTAAGTGAGGAAGGTGAAAAGATTTAAGTCATCATAAAAGAAGAAACTTCCTTCTAAAATAATCTACAGGTGAGGAAACATTCATTTCATATCTGTGCAGGTTGTCTCGCTGTTTTGTTTTTCCACAGTAACACATCCTGACTGATTTTTACACGGAAGTGGCATATTTAAATATATCGAGTTCAGTTTACAGACAGCCAAATTTGGCTGTGATGTTTGATATGTAGGCCAGTTTTAGGCAATAAATACGTCATTAGCAGCTTCAAAATAAGTTGGCAGCAGCTGAGTCATCGACCACTAAAGTTCCAGTTTCACAAGAAAAGCTTGAGCATCATCTTCATCAATTCATCACTGAGTCAAAGATGCTCGGTTACAGTTGGCAGCTTGCTATCTTTTTTTTTTTTTCTTGTTGTTTTGAACAGAGCTGAGTTATTTTGTAAATGCGTCACACACAAGGTTTCTTGAAAAGTCTCATTCGTGTCTCTCCAGTCTCTATAGCATCCGGGGGAAGAAATTGGAACACAGTTTTTCAGGAAGTGTTGTTCTTTCAAGGTTTCTTGTAAAAACCGCTCTTCAGATCACATCACACCGAGAACGGTGACAGATCCCCTTTCTCATCATCGTGGCACAAAAATAAGCGATCACAAAGGTAAAACATCTGATGCCCTCTGATGATATCATCTATCAGATGATCATGACTCATTTTTTGGCGAGGATACATACACACATGGAGTGTTTTACTTTTCAGAGCAGACAACGCCGCCGCCTCCTTTTCACAGTAAATCCTTTTATTCAGTAGCACAATAGCAACATATCCTTTCTGGAAAAACTACGCACCTTAATTTTATGATGTAATTTGCCCTAATTTTTTTTTTTTTTGTCTTAACCTAATTTTTGTTTCAACAGGTTATTTTGGCTTAATTATAATATTTAAAAATGTCCTTGTTTTGACAGTATTTTCATGCTCAACATAAAAGCATTCATATCAAAGGGTCAAACATTTTTTTAAAAAAGCCTTACTATAACTATAGCCACCTGTTGAAGAAATCTTAAAATATTAGAATATTTCATTCCTTGTTTTCTCACTGTAATTTTGACTTATGTGCTAAAATTTGAAACAATATGACTAAAAAGGCTTGAACTCAAAAGTTATGTGTAATAAATCTCAAACATAAGAACATTTCCTTTTGGGTGAATGTGCCCAAGAAATGCCCAACGAATGTGTAAAGCCTTTTCCAATTGCAAACAAAGTGAAAATCCTGACTATTTACCTGCATTTTCCCTAAAAACAAACTTTAAAACAATTGTTTCTGACCCAGTGAGGCAAATACTGTGTGGCATGACATAGCAAGAGTCAGGTAAACCTGAAATATCAGAAGTGTTAATTATTAACCAGTTATTTTCCACTTCCAAGAATATTTCTCAAGTGTTGTTTCAAGTTTCACAAAATCCACACCTGTGTGAACAAAGAAGGGCTTAAACAGCTTAAGTGATGGGAGTTGTGATAGAATGGGTTTGATAGAGAGAGGGAGGGGATAGAGAGAGAGAGAGACAGAGAGAGAGAGAGAGAGAGAGAGACAGAGAGAGAGAGAGAGAGAGAGAGAGAGATTGTGTTCAGTTGAGGTGTCAGGCAGAAAGGAGGGACTAATGGACGATATATGTCAGTAGGGAAGCTAATTTCTATCCGGATCACTTCGCTCTGTGACCTTCGGATGTTTGATAGAGACGGAGATCGAGACACGACTACTTTGCAGGTGAGTTTTGATGTTTTTCTCCTACTTAGAACATTGAGACATTACTGATATTTTGTGGCTCCCGGGCTTTCCTCATTAACAAAGTTGTTCAAAGCGCCACCATCGGACATCGGAAGACAGAATGACTCACCGTTTCAGTGATACATCAATGGTTTAACTAATCTAACTACACAAAAGGTTTGATATTGAACTTTGATCTGTCTGCATACAAACAGTAAAGTTTAATAAACCCTGCTTATCTACATGTCTGATAAGGATGAGCGGTGCTGCAAAAGGAAGTAGCCAAAGATTAAACTGTCCATCGCAATCCTTGCAAATGTCAGAAGTTTGTCAGATGTTTGCATCTGTTCGTGTTTCAGATGTTCCATTTGAAACTAACCTTGCAGCTGTATTTCTAAAACTCAAAATGTATCAAATGGAATCTATGGATTCTCTACATTTGGTATTTCTGGGGTTTGCATAAAACATCAGGTGCACGAACTGCTTGTCAATGTCAAATTTACTCATTAGATATAAACATCCGGACAGATTATGTAACAGGAATGTTTGAAAACACTTTAAATGGAATGTGTTCAGCATTTCTGCCTTGGATATATTTGGATGCATTTATGGTGACAACGCCCCCACAATGAGTCTGTCAATCTGTAACCTGCGTAAACTATATTGTGTTTGGGAAGTAACCAGTGACTTTAGCTGTGCTTGAGATTTACTGAAGTTCAGAGGGGAGTAGGGGACTCTCTTGAAGTCAGTTGTCGAAGCTACAGTTCAAGTGAATTGGACGCTAAAATATATGACACTGCCTTTGTGTATAAGAGCTGATGGTGCAGGATTTGAACGACAACAAGCTGTTTTTAGAGCGATTAAACTGACAGGGAGGTAAACCATCAGGATTCTTCTCCCTCATTTTCTCCAAAAATGTAATCCAAATCGTCTTTCACCATAAATCCTTTTTTCATCTTTGCATGCTGCAAATTGGAGATGTGCCCTCTGCAAGTCAGATGAGTGAAGTGACCTCCCATGTCTGGGCATGGTCGTCTATGTTTTTTTTTTGTTTTTTTTGCAGCTATACTGGACAAATGAGCATCCCCTGAAGCTCAGATGATTGGGAGAGGAGGTGGCTATCAGTGTGTTGGCTGACAAGGCACTTATGATTTCAATTTTGGCTCTAATTTGTACTTAATAATCTCATTTTTTATAACCGGGTCGCTACCTACCCTAACACCACAAATGACACAATTTCAACCAGAAAATTTTATCATGCAGTGAAAAAAAAGAAAAAAAATTAATTTTGTTGGACTCAAGGTTCCTGACAAAGTCAAAAAGCCTTAGTGCAAAAAATACATTTTAAGTGACTCATTTTTGCATTTAAAAACTGAAACGGGTCGGTACCGACCCTAACACAAGAGGAAGACGGTTCCTAAACAAAGGTTGTACTATATGTGGGACACAGGTGAGGCCTAAATGTTTTTACGGCCTTCTGCCGGCCTGCTCGATAGAAAGATTAACAGCAGTTATTATGTGAACAAATATAATCATCCTTAACGGGAATCGGGACGGTTCTGTGTACTTTTTTCTGTATTGTCGTGAGGGGATGTCTGTCAAAACAGGCAGTGTTTTCAGGATCAGAGGAAAAAAAACTGAACATGAAGTTTGAGTTTCAAGGTTCAAGTTAAGCAAAACCAACATCTGCTCTTCATAACAAAGAGCTTTTCCTCTTAGCCTAATCAGGTATTTTTCCTCACATGCTCAGTGAAGCATGCTATTTTTTCCTCAGTTGTTTGAGATCAATGTCCCATAAAATCAACAGTAGCTGTAGTATGAGAAGCTTCAGCCTTCTCCCCAGCAAGGTCAGATAAGGTGATCTTCAAAAGGAATTCAACATCATTAAACAGAAGTCATTTGCTGGACTTATCTTTAATGGACCAGTGCTACGTCTCAGTGATGAACCCTGCTGCCTCACCACAAGGCGCCGCCTCCTGGGACTACAAAGAGATTCCTGTGAGGGTAATTGGTGACTCTAAAACGGGCGATTGCGTCTGAGGTGGACCTTTCTTTTTCCTTAACGTCGGCATAACTTCAGTAAACTGGATGTAGATCTTGTCGTGGATGCTTTTTCAGGCTGTATTTGTCCAGGCAATTTATGTAAGACTTAATGCAGAACAATGTGTCATGACAGCTGCAGACTATATAAACCAGATAAAATATACTTAAAAGATATTTCAAAATACAAGAATCTACCAGGAGTAGGAAAAGGGAGGCTCATCCTTCCACTCTTCGAAAAATCCAGTTGTTTTCCGATTCATGTTGTCATCAGTATTTAGAGCTGGACATCAAATTCAGAGTCTTCATGCACTTGACATGCGGTGTGCAGTGAGTCACAAAGTTCCTGTCAGATACCAACCAAGTTCCCATTAGACTGTCAAAACACAGATACCACGCACACCCCAGCCTCAGGGCGTATTACTATGGACACTGCTCACACTGTCAGGTTTTAGTCATGCCCATATTTCTGTTTGCTTTTAGCTTTGTGTTTTTAAATGGAAAAGGAAAATTTGCAACACAATGAAACAATAAAGGGATTAATGGGAGTAAAAGACACAAAAGATGAGAGAAAGACAGTGCGCTTTTTGTCCAGAGGGTTTAAAATGTTTACCGCCACTTAAAACTATTTTTCAAGAGGCAACCACCCACTGCTGTCTGTGGGAGGAGGAAGAACAAAAACTCAGGCGGGCGCTCAGGTAGAGAAACACGGGCTGCCAGGAGGAGGAGGATTCCTGGTTCAGGTTACAGGGAATACTTTAGTTTTTTTGTTCTGTCAGCAGGGCTTAGTCAATCAAGAACGGCCAGCTCTGAATCGGCGTGGCGTCAAAACAACGCTACACACCGGCGCTCTTTATTACAGCCTGGGGGTTTGGAGAGAGGCGAGTCAGGCACCCTTCAAGCCAGATTCGGTTACACTGCTGGAGAAAGGGGAGGGATTCAGGGAAGCAGACAAATCGAAACACACCTGGTTTAGGAGTTTGAAGCCGGAGCAGAAGGAGCAGGAGGCCGGGGGAAGCGGACATTGGACAGGCGTGGGGCGGCAGGCTTTTGGAGAGTCCCACCTCCGGTGAGGGAGGACAGCGAGGTGCATCTAAGTTTTACCAAGAAAGAAAACTACAGGATGCGGGTGAGTGCAACTGGAGACTCAACAGATTTATGCTGACGACTGAAGGTTTCGGTGCTGGTCTGCACTGGATGACCCATTTAAAACAGCTTGTTGTCCTGCTTGTTTCAGACACATCACCACACTGAAGCCACTATGCATGCTTCTGCACCGTTCATAACAGCTTTGTGTCTTTATAATGGGATTCCAAATGGAAACATACTACATGCTGCCTCGTGCATAGAGAACCCTACTAAATGTTTATGATTGTCACTTCCTGTTAATCCCTTTCTCGGAAGCTGCTCCAGGATTATAGAGACACTCCCTAACAGAGCAGAAAAGGATTTTCACTGTTTGGGTTTTTTTTTTTAATATTTATACCAACTATTTGTTGAGGCCAAAAACATTTTCAACATGTCGGTTAAAACTGAACCACAGAGAAGTATGATATTTTGGATGCGCTACACAATACTGAAACACAAAAGGTGTGATGTATAAATGAATTAATAAAACAACAATGATGGTTAAGTTTCTGTCAGACACAGTGCACTGTATAAAATATGAATACTGTGGAAAAGCTAAGTGTGTTATCAGCTGCTTTCCATATTCTTATAAAGTTAAACATCTGAAACACTTGATATTTTAGAATATCTTTGTGGCTATTATAGACTTGGGCTAAGAAAACACTGGAAAACATGCGATCATGCAAAACAAAGAGATAATTTTATTTTTATCCCTCTACTCAGTGGACACATGTTGGTATAGTGGCAGGAAGTCATAGGTGTCAAGTTTGCATGTTCTCACAGTATACAGATTAAATCTGGTTTCTAAGTGTATCGACAGAAACCTGCATTTGAGCAAGAGTTACGGATGGATTATAGATGAAAATGGATCAGCTGTCAGCTAAATTTACAAAGAACAATTAAAAAGGCTAAAAAGTTGGTCAGAGTATGTGAGTTTGGTAACACTTTACTTGAAGCACCCGGCATAACACATTATAAGTAGTTATAAACACTCATAAATGATCACAATGCTTTATAACCCACTACACAGCATAGGGTTAGGGTTAGGGTTAGGATTAGGTTCTGATGGTATAAAGCATTGTGATTATTGATGAGTGTTTATAACTATAGTTAAACAGTGCTATAATGAACTTATAATGTGTTATACAGGGGTGCTTCAAGTAAAGTGTTACCATCAGTTTTTCTGGATCAAGTTTCAATTATACCTTAGTTATGGTAAAAATTGTCCATTTCATTATAAATTTATGAGAAGCTCCAATGATCAGAAACCTGCTGCAGAGCTTCTAACTGATTTCACAACATGAGCATTGTTTCGAAGCTGGAGTGCTAACGTGAGTGTTGAACAGGTTTCTGTTTACTCTTCTCATTGGATCAAGTCCCTTCACAGCTTGTAGGCGACATTACCGAGTTAATAAATTAATAAATGCTACGGCGAGTGGCATTGATTTATACACACTAAAACAGTCTACAGATATGACCTCTTATTTTCAACACTTATGCAGACATGTCCTCACAGTTAATCACATTGTGAGTAATTGTTTGGTATTTTCCATTGTTTTCTCTTCGCATGTATCATATATGCCGTCATAAATTACTCATCTTTTCTGTGTGAGAATCAAAGACTAGTGTGTCATCACAATAAAAGCAAAAAAAAAACACAGTTTGATGTCAAATATTTGACCCATATATTTGCAAACCTGTAGAAATATTATAAAATATGTGAGGACGGCCAGACTAGATCTCCGTTGATTGAAGTGATCCAACAAGTCACGCGTAGCTTCTTAAAAGCTCTTTTGTTGAGATCGTAGCTTGCGACACACAATCCACTAGTATAGAGAAGCACAGAGGAGCGATTCCTAGTCTGAACAAAAGGCAAACCGTGTCAAGGTTTTTATCTAAGGTTGACCTACTTACACCTTCCTCTTTGGAGCTGGAACAGTTCCCACACACTTTGGATCAACTGGCTTCAGTCCACCACCTGGGTCCATACAGTGCAAAGACAAACAGGTTAATTATGAAAACATAAATAACAAGATGACTAACACCTGGTTGCTTTTAAAATATTGACTCATTAATAGTTTATTATTACACATGTGGTCTCCATGACAACATTTATGCTTGTGGGAGAGCGTTCGTATCGCATGTCGACGGATGACAAAGCAGAACATGTATTTTCAGGACAGCGTCTGTCCACTCCAGGCAACGTGGCTTTCTTGGGCCGTCTTTCTGGTTCTCCAGGTTCTGGAGTTTGCCTGATCTCTTTCTGAACCCCTGTTTACTCTCTGACTTATTCCTGTCAAACCCTCAAAGACAGGCAAACAACTCTCCTTCTGTTTCACAGTTCTCTCCTTCATCTGGACTAATGTAACAAGGCACTGGATGAAACACGTCTTTTACAATCTGAATCTAAAGCAAACCTTTTCACCTTCCATCATAAAGTTCTCAAACTTTGAACTTCAGTGACAGTGACACTAATCTCATTTTACTGGTCTTTCACCAGATTGTGGCCTTGAAGTCAGTGAAGTGAAATTGGGACAAAGGTGATGCTGAGGGCTCAGTGCTGTCTCCTCACCACCAACATAAACATGCAGCTCACACAGTCCACCGTAGGGGCAACAGAAGAGAGCAGCAGCAATGCAGACTTCACCTGATGACCCTCCAGATGCACATTTAAGCTCGTTTTACATCAAGCAGGCTTTGGGCTTCCTCCTCAACTCTCCAGTTTCTTTAGGTGCGGATGTGACGTCTCGGAATCACTTTACAATCACGTTACATAAAGATTAAACAGCCACCGTAAACTAGTTACCTCAGCCAACTCAGGACATTTATGGTCAATGAGACAACCACTCATGTTCCACAGGGAAGTGCTGTGAGGCCAAATGAACAAAAGTGAAACTGTCTATTTTTTTTTTTTTTATTATTCTGAAGAGAAATCTGAGAAACGCTTGACGACAGCCGGTGCAGGAGCCTTTGACAGTTTAGGCCTTGATGATGGAGGCTGAATGTGTCTTATATAAGATTATCTGAGGCAGAGTATCAGTACCACTGTCTGATCATCAGAACTGATTCATACCAGGACAGGGAGGTCCTTTCCTACAGAAAGAAAGAAAGAAAGAAAGAAAAAAAAAACCTGCCTGACAGCATTCTTCCCCCCTCTCTCTTTATGGAGACTGTACATTTTGCTGGAGTTTTTGCATTTAACTCACAAACTACTGAGCTTTGCTGAAATAATTTTGGGCCAAATTTTGAGCATTTCTTTCGACGGGACAAAAAAGCCCAATCTGAAAATGTAAATGAAAGGAATTTACTCAAAACTTTGCATCTAAAGAAGCAGAAATTATATTTAGAAACACATGCAAATTGTACATTCCCAATTTAATCTTTGCTTAACAGTGGAAATAACTCACTGAACTGTGAAAGCAATGTATTTTATATATGACTTACACTTGAGCTGTACTTACTGTATGTTTGTAGCTCAGGCAGTTGAACACTGTTCAGACAAGACAAAGGAAAAGCAGCCGGTAAATGAAAGAGCACTTTTAAACTGTCACTCAGTAACTTTATACCATATGTTGAAATCCTGTAAAAGGCCAGTCAGCACCTACATTGAACAGATACTTGATCTATATCTCTGTGGGATGAACATTGTTCACAATTGTGAATAACAGTACATCTACAGCAGACACACTGACAGTCACCTGGAAATCCCTGGGGGATTGGCTTATTTGTGTCTCCTTTCTCCAAAATTCATAAATATCATTTCAGGAGTAGCAACAGGAAAGTTAAATATGACTGCAAAAAAGAGACAATGTTCATTATCAATAATGCAACTTTATCAATAACATCTTATGTCAGTTGAATAAAATTGCATAATATTTGGTCATGTCATTTTGAGCAGCGGTTCCCAAGCTTGAAAGAAAAGCAAAATAAGACACTTTGCAGAAGCGAGAGCCATTCTGTGACACTCCCTGATAATTGCATTTTGGATGGTTCTTTTTTGGCTGGTTAGAATGGGCGTGTCAGACAGTTTTTGGTTCCACTGGAATGTTTTGGTGAATCAGGAACCAAACAGGCTTTCATTTCTCATTTAACTTTTCTTATATTTGATCTCTGAGGAGGGGGAGACTCCAATGAGAAAGGTTAACAACCTATTATTTTAAGAATATGACTCTTAAACAAAATATCGGTCAATAATATCTGACAGGCTACACTCAGTGGTGGTGGGATCAATGAAAACGTTTAACAAATCACTGCAAACGAAATAATGTCCTTTTTAAACAACAATCATCCCTGTTATTTGAGTGCTTTCCCACAATTATTACATTATGGAGTTCGGCTAATGTGGGAAATTTCCACCATTCTGCATCACCAGGATTTTATGTAAGTCTGGTCTCATTTTCCCAGCAGTGACAGAGGAAGAGAAAAAACAGGTCCATCAAGTATTTTTGCCTAACCACAAAGCCAGACCAAACAAAGCCATTTGATCAACCAAGAGTCAGAAGCAAAATGGATGCAAAAACAGTCCACAGTTGGTTGTTGGAAAACACACTGTGGATAGTCTGTTTCCACATCACCTTAATGCTTCTGTTACTTGTGTGTGTACCAATAGTACACTGAACTGAAAATTTTATCCAAACCTAAAGCTTTCTTTATACCTATTATTGAAGAACATGATGACACAGTAAAGTTCACTCATAATGAAGCTGGCAGATCGGAGCTGTAAAATGGTTTCTATCTGCATATAGCTCTGTTATTCTAGCTGAAAGCATAAATACTACAGTGCAGTGACCATGAATGTTTCTCTTCTGTGGACACCAAACTATTATGATTAACAAGAAACCTGACTCTGACCTTATTCACCTTCAGACAGAAATTTAAGAGAGTAAAATGTGTTACCAGTTTTCTTCAATCTATCTTGAAGCACATCACATTTTCTCATCATTGAGTTGTACTTAAAGTAAACTATAAACAACCTTATTTTCAACATTTGGTTTATGGTTTTGAACAATACATCTGTGTGGGATTTAATTATCAAAACAGTTTTTATTTTATCATATAACCGGAGCCAAGAGAAGCAGTGAATCTAGGCATTGTTCCGGGAATAGTTTAATCATCTTTCTGGTTGGTAATGTTGGCGGGTTGTTTTGATGCCTACCTAATCGTGATTGTTTCCTCTCTGGCTTGATAAGTTCCTTCTTGGCGCAGGACGCCATTATGAACCGCGTTCACGTGGCGTCATTCAGCCTGATGTAAGAGTGTTACGTGACTCAAAAAAAAAAACGTGTCTGGCATATACTAACCACTAATGTTTTGTAATTGTTGTCACCTGTCAAGTTTGAAAATATTAGCGTTAAGTTGTTATGCTAATCGATGACTTCATATAAATCGGCCACGTGGTGTTTAAAGCCACTGGGATAAAAGAGTTTCCGTGTTTTCCGCTGCTGTTGTGGTCCGAACAGATATCTTTAGCACTTCGATTGCATGTGAGAGGTTAAAAATCTTTCTGCAACGCGCACACTCCTTTGGTAAGTCTTGATAAATAATGTGGAAATTTCAGTGTTTGCATGTGACTCAACTGAAGAGCCAACGCGTTAATTCAGAGCTAAGATAAAAGATTAATTCCAAGCCAGGAAGCAAACAAACAAACAGAAAAGACTGGAGCTACACTATAATCTGTTTGCAGTTATGTATCTGTGATGTGTTTCTCATTAATATTTGAAAAGTACGAAGTTTTAACTTGGTTCGTGCAGGCCCAGACACATTAGTGTGGTCTGTCACCACAGTATCACTTGCATTAGAAAGGGTCCCTGCAGGCCCTGCCACCCAATACGCCAATGTAATGAACAGTGTGGATCATCAGAGTCTTATCAGTTTCATGGCCGGTCGGCCTTATAATACAGTGTGGAATCTGCCTTGCGGCATATGGACTCCTTGATGCGTTCAGGGAGGCACATTGGTGTAACGTGACATCTCATAGTAGCACACTGTGTTCCATGTGAGCATGATTGGTAATCTTCTCTGACTCCTCCCATAGAAATGCATTCTATCATGCACCTGTTTCACACATGACTCCAGCCTTTCTTTTGAATGAAAACTTATTATCTCTCCTCCCATCTGGAATCAAACACTGAAGTTTCATGCAAACGGATCACGTGGAAAGTCAACTTTATTTGTGACAACAAATACAACACAGTCATTTCTCAACACTTGTGCAGAGAAAAAGACCCAACAATTCACCATGAGCAACAATAAGTGACTGTGGAAAGGAACAACTCCCCAACGGGAGAAACCTTTGCAGAACTAGGCCCAGAGGTGGCGGCTTTCTGCTGCTGCGGTTGGGGTGAAGGGATGTATGGAGAGAATGAGACAGGATAGACAGATTTTTGGGGAGTGATTCAATCCCTCCACCAAATTACACAACCACCTACCTATTGCCTCTTTTAGACACACACCTGTGCTTTCACTCTGTATCCATGCAATCTCAGCTCTGTCTGATATGTCTGTTTTTCTGCCCCTAGACGGCTGTTCAGATTCCTGAGGAAAGCTCCCGACCTTTAAATCCACAGCAGACAGGTGAGCTATGTACTGGAGTCGGTGTGATGAAGTTGTATGACTGTTAAGTTAAATACTTCCAAACGGAATTCATGCACAGTACTGACATGTATGTTACCGCATTCACTAATTTCCTCTACACATATTTCTTTGCTCTTTGGTTTTCATCCCATCATTGCCTTCTCTATATTTTTTTCTTTCACTAATGTGTTTTATTTCAAACTCTGGTTCATTTTCTCAGTGGTTCCACGGCCAGGACGCCACAGAAAACCCATGACTGCTCCAAAGACTCAGAACCACAAGGCGTCAAAGAGGAAGAAAGTGTTGCTGAGTATCCTCATAGTTGTGGTGTTACTGGGTCTACTGGTCACGGCAGGATACTTTAGTGAGTCACCATTCTTCACAGACGCTTATTTCTTCAAGGACACACATGTTCACTAACACTCCTTCTTATTCTTATTGAAAGGTTAATGACCCAGTTTACTGCGGAACAAACCGCTGAATTAAAATGTGTGTGTAACCTCTGTTTCCCCCCCAACAGTCAAGCAGTTGATTGAGAGCAAATACTTCTTCTGCAAGCGCTCGGTGAAGTTCATCCCGATAGACCAGGCATGCGATGGCACAAACAACTGTGCAGGAGGAGAAGATGAGACGTCGTGTGTGTCCAGTGTTGTAGTTAACACGACCTATCCAGGTACAGCGAAGCAGCTGGTTCTTCATCATACTAAACAATCAAGCTTGATGTAACGATTCCCTCTCCTGCTGTGTGCCCCTCCAGTGCGTCTGATATCCGATAAACATGTCCTGCAAGTGTACAGTTCTGGCTCGGGTTGGCGGAGTGTGTGTAGCGAGGACTGGAGCGACAAACACACGCAGACGGCGTGTAAACAGTTGGGATACACATTGTGAGCTTACACTCTCCACATCGATCGTGGTGCATTCTCATTTATTTATCTGACCTGAGATCATGTCTAACATCTCACTTCCCCCTCTGTGCTGGCAGTGAGCCGAGAAGCACCAGAATCCCTGTGAACAGTTTGGCCACTTCTCTCAGAACTGGACCGTTCACGGCCGTCAGACCGGGGACTTCAAACACAGCCATACATCAGGCCACGATCGACCGGTGAGCAAGGCAGCGTTTCTGACATTATAAGAGCCTCACAGCTCTCGGCTGAATTATGAGATCAATTCAAAGGAAAGTAAATTTTGAACTTTCAGCACTTTTTGTGAGGAATCACATCCTGCTTTTTATGTGGCGCTGAAGTTTCTCATCAGAACCTTCTACTAACAGAACAGACAGGATCTGGCATGTGTCTTTCTCATAATCGTAACTACTGAACCATTTGTGACGCCTAATTCAGAAACTAACAAAAAGTAGAGAAGTGGACCAGCACATTGTGTGGCTGGTGGCCTCCAGAGCCTTTGACCCTCCAGTCACAGACCAGAATCACCAACCTCCGTCACATTTTCAACATGTCTTTCTCAGCTCAGTGAAAACCGCAAAGTAATATTGAAAAACTGCCAGATATTGAAAGTGAAAGTTACCTTGGCAAAAGTAAATCCAATCATTGCAATTTTTGACAATTCTATAACAATGAAATCCAAATAAATCTAGGTATACCAGTTATAAAAGGGTTTAATTTATATTCCTTTCCATCCCTATTAGTCGAAGTATTCTTTCTTTATCAGAATACCGCTTCCCTTTAATGTCAGTTGTTCATGGAACTGTACAGTTTCTATTCCTTAAAAACATAATCGGTGTCCAGTTTTTCTTCCTTCTTTGTTCTTGAAAAGTGAACAAAACTTTTTTTTTTTTTTTTTTTACGTAGACAAAGCAAAACAGAAAGGGCAATAAAGTTGAGCCTTGGATTGAATAAAAGTTAACATCGGACTGTTGTTTTGTGCGTTTGACTCATTGTGCAGCTATTTCTGGGCCGTGCGTAATAAACACTTGTTTGTTTGTTCTTCTCAACAGCAGGACATGCCAGTCCGGATCTGTGGTATCTCTGTCCTGTTCAGGTGAGTTTTATTTTGACAAAAACCAGTGTCGTCACTGATATCATTCAGTTTTCAACGAGACAGTTCAGGACTGTTGCGGTGGGCGGCAGATGAAGACACGGTTGTGTGGAGTGTTTCGCAGTGACGAGTCCAGACAGGCCTACAGCGCGCAGCCGAGTCCCTCTCACAAGCAGATGACAGAAGCTTTCTTCAGCCGTTACTGCAAAAACAATCTGTGGTCATGAACCAAGTTGGAATATCAGTTTGTTTTGTTTTTCCTTCTGGAATCAGAACTGCAGGAGCTCTCAGAGCGACTAAAGCTACGTCGCCAGCGGATCGGACAACACATCATAGGAATTTTTATCCAAATGAAGCAGAACTGCCAACACATAAGTTCATCCATAAATGTCATCTTGATCGTTTTAATCCGGCTTCATCCCATTAACTTCAAATTTATAAAAAACATGTCTTTTCCCTTCATCACGATCCGCTGTAGAAACTGGAAATACCATTTGATAGAAAAGGAAACGGGGAGTTTCTTCACAGAACACACAGTGATTAAAACGCATCTCTTAAGCAAGCACGCCTGCATATTCGGGGAAAACCCACACACAAATGAGTTCAGAGAGCATCAGAGAGTCCGCGCAGAAAGGAGAACAATATCAAGCCTGGGTGGCGACAGCTATAAAAAAAAGTTACATCAGCATGCTTATAAAAGTTTATTAGATGATAGAGAATCTTCCAAAAAGCAGAACTTGAAATATATCAAGTGTCTTGTAAGGGTAATTTTTTATTATTATTTTTTCCCCAGACTGTGGAGAGGTGGGCTCCAATCCTCGCGTGGTCGGGGGTACGGATGCGGTTATTGAGGACTGGCCCTGGCAGGTCAGCCTGCAGCAGGGTGGGCAGCACACATGTGGAGGCTCGCTGGTGTCGCCAGAGTGGGTTGTTTCTGCTGCTCACTGCTTTGCTGGGTCAGTACAGTTACCTTAAGAATAGTTTATTTTTATTATTTTCCACAGTCTTGGCTGAGCCGAACATGTAAACTTTTTCCTCTTTTGGACATGCAGCACTAAAAAGGAGCTGAGTCGGTGGAGGGTGGTGTCAGGTCAGACATACCTAAGCTCGGTGGGAGGCTCCTATGTGGACAGGATCATACTGAACGGAAATTACGACCCTGCGAAAAACGACTACGACATCGCACTGATGAGGCTGAGCAGCCCGATCACAGTAGGAGGTGAGAGTCTCACGCAGACACACAGGAGGAAGCCACATGATTAGAGAAACGTGACCTCAGAGCCTTCTTCCTGAAATTTGAAAGCAGTGTGTGCACTGTCAGTGAGGACATGCAGTCAATTGAATTCACTCTGGTGCCATCTGGTGGTGTGTGCATCAAACTGCAAGTCAAGTTCCTTTCAGCTAATCCCTGATGGAGGGGAAAAGGGAAGTTACCAGTTGGATACAGACCAACACACACATTTCACACCCAGGGTCAATTATCAGTTGTCACCAGTTGACCTCAAGGAAACCAGAGCAGCAGTAGAAAAATTGCAAACACAGGGAGTAAATGCGAATTCCACTCAGAGAAGCTAACCGAGAACATTTTATCATTTTCTGAGGGCCATTAAAATGAGCCAGTTCAACTTTTTCCACAGAACGCGATAAGATTTATAACTTTATATTTTCCAGAGAGCCGCAGGCCAGCTTGTTTACCTCCTAACGCCCTCAGCCTCCGTGCTGGGACCACTATGACTGTGACCGGTTGGGGATACCTCGAGGAAAATGGTGAGAAACATTTATGCTTCATCTATGAGAGAAATCTTCGTCTCTGAGGAATGGCGCAGTCTTTAAAAACAACATATTATTGCTCTGCTTTCAGGAAAGGTTTCTAACTCACTGCAGCAGGCCAGCCTCCCTCTGATCGACAGGAGTGTGTGCTCCAGGCCGGCAGTTTATGGCAACGCCATAACACCAAGGATGATCTGCGCCGGCTTCCTGGAGGGTAAAGTGGACGCCTGCCAGGTAAAAACAGCGTCCTCAGCAGGCGTCCATGTGGTGGTGGGTGTAGCCTGGTGTTCATGTGCCGTCTTGTCCTCCAGGGGGACAGCGGAGGCCCTCTGGTGTATCTGACAGGCAGCAGGTGGAATCTGGTCGGAGTGGTGAGCTGGGGCGTCGGGTGTGCACGGAGAAACAGGCCAGGCGTCTACTGCAACGTGGAAGAGCTGCTCAACTGGATCCAAACGGTCATCGAGGTACTCAGCTGTGGCCAATTTACCGCTACTTGTTAAATGTGGTGGAAAAAATTGTTTTTTTCCTCAAAAGATTATTCAAACAGTGATACTTAAACATGTTTGGGATTTCTTGCACTAAAATTGAAATGTTTCAAGCCATCCACATGTTTCTGATTATTAATACTTTGTTTTTCCAGAAAAACACATGAAGTCTTCCACTGGGGCAGCGACCACCAGACCGAGTCCGTTCTGGACAGAACGCCAACCAAAGCCTTTGTTTCTGTGTGGTTGCCTACAGATGAGAAGATGAAGATGCAACTCAACAGCTGTCAAACACACCACACACACACACACACACACACACACACACACACACACACACACACACACACACACAGTCTCGTATTTCTATCCTTGTGGGGACCTTCCATTGACTCCCATTCATGTCTAGCCCCTAACCCTGACCCTTACCCTAACCCTAACCCACACCACAATAAAGCCTAACCCTAAAGAAATGTTTTTGCACTTTTACTTTTTTCAGTAACAACAACATGGTCAAGAAAACACTGTTTCTCCTACTTAGGACCGGAAAAAGGTCCCCACAAGGCACGTTGTTTCACGTTTTGCTATCCTTGTGGGGACATTTGGCCCCAACAAGGATAGAAATACGAGAACACACACACACACACACACACACACTAAGGTACAAGCTTATTTCAGGTGTTGGATTGTGCCATTTCTGGTTCTTATCTCAGGGGAAAAAGTCTGTTTGTGTGGCGTGGAGTCAAATGGCTCATCTGGGAACTTTACAGCAGAATGTTTTTGGCTTTTACTCTGATAACTGCACAAGTCTTCTGTGAAGATGAGATTTGGACCTCAAACAAAATGTATTTTAATATTATGTGCCTTGAATGAAGGTGTGCAATTTAGTTTAGTTTTTTTTTTTTTTTTTTTTTTTTTTTTTTTTTTTTTTGTGGGGGTTTATTTAGAAAGACCAGAATTATGAAGCCTCAGGGTACAACTGGTGTGAATTAAGATTTTGGTGCTGAACCGGTTGACCTGATGTCAAAGGACAATCGCACCGTTTGGTAGCACTGCTGCTGTGCTCCCTCCCTTCTGCAGTACAATTGTTATGAGCACTTTAAGCAATGAGAAAATGAGAATTACTTGACCTCGCTTGATGTACAAATGATTTCAGTAACCAGTTAGTTTAAAAAGCACTGAATGCGGATGTTTCTCACACTGTGTTCAGCGTGCCTCCGGAGTCCTTGCACCAGAATATGCACTGTGGAGGTTTTAACACAACATTCCCCCAATGTTTAATGTGAGCGACTACTTTTGTATAAATTAAATAAAATTTGACATTTTTGTGCACTTCAATCTCAATATCATCTCTGAATTTAAAGTTATTTTTCCAGTTGTATCTGTTTTGTATATATATACAACTATAAAATCTCAAACTTGGATTAATTAAGATTTCAGGATGCATAATATATGATTGTGAACATTTTGTAATATATTGTACATTATGAAACATTTGAACATGAACGAGTGTCACTGTAGCTGATCATATTTTACTGTAAATATAATTTGATTATTTACCTGTAAATAGTTTGTCACTTGAATAAACTTTTTTCAACTTGAATCATCTTTTTGCTCTGTACACAAGTGCATGTATAAGTGAAATTGGATACTTCTCTCTTCCATTCAGTGCTATCTTCTTCCTGAGGACACACCTCTCTGCCCCAGCATTAACAATAGGAACAATGGGAGAAACTTTACGTAAACCATTATATAAATGTTCTACAAAAGCTGATAGAAATCAGTTTTAAAATGCATTTGTTGTAGAATCAGTTGAGAAAATCCATGAAATATTCAGGATATGTGCTAAAAAGGAAAAAATATACTTTCTAATCATTAGAAATGTTGAATAAAGTACTTATAATGGGACTTTATTCGTAAATAACCTTAAAATAAAGTCTTACAAGTCCGGCGTATTTCAGAATTAATAGTAATGTCTTTTTTAAATCACGTGAAAGTTCCCAAAAGATTTCTGAAATACATTAAACCATCCTAAAAGTATTGGGCAACAATCATGAGTGTCACAGTTTTTCTAATTCTTAAGGACCATTTAAGCAAAACTTTTTGCAAAGCAAAAGGCTAAAACTGTAACAATTCACCACTGATAGTCACCAAATATGGTCCCTACTCCAACTCCTGCTAGAGGTTCCACTGAACTTTGCTTCTTTTCCATGCTGGTCTTGTCCAATTGAGGTGAATTCATCTTGTATCGTAACTCACATGTAATCATGGCAACTATCACATGTGGCCAAAGTCTATTTTATTTTTTTCAGTAAGCCATGAGCCGGCTAAACATTAACCACTGGCTGCAGTTGGCCCGAGGGCCATAGCTTGGACACCTCTGACTCACCACACTTCACTGGCGACTACATAACCAGTTATAGCAATTAGAAAGAGGAGGAGAGAAAAACGAAGCTTCAGGTTCAGTTGCTCTTCATTTCTAAAACGTGAGATCTGTCACTACTAGTTCTTAAAAAGACTGATGGAGTTAAAAAAAACCAACATCTGACTGTTCTGCAGATCATCAATGACACTTCACAGGCAGTTTGTGGAATTGAGGTCAAAACCCGAACTGGAAAATGAAGACAGATGTACTTATGTATGAAAAGTTAGCAACATTTAATATTTCCCAGGTGATACAGATGTCAGTGACAAACCAAACGCCGGTGAGTTTCCATAGCAGCAGAAGCAGGATCAGGATGCATTTGGCAAACAAGGGTGCAAGAAGTCAAGACAACACACAGTAAACTTTAACCGCATTTCCTTTCATTAAGATCACCACCAGAATAATTTAACCTGAAACAACAACACCAGCTGGCCAATGAACCTTTGTAATACAGGGGAAGACTGTGATTGACGATTGGATGAACGTGCATTTTAAATTCCTTCATAAACCAGCAGCTGGCTCGCTGATGAGGGGCCACATTCAGGAAAACAGCTGAACACTCAACAGCCGCAGTGGTGGTTATCTTCGTGAACGATTCCTGCGACCTTTGAAGGGGTCAACCTGCATCAAGACACAACGATAGAGATGATCACAACATCAGTGAGTTTTTTTTAAGCCAAGACATCATATGTGCAGATATAGCAAAGTATTTGAAGTGGAAGTTCATGGAGCTGCAGAAGAAGCAGAGCAGAGGTCTACACTTCCTGTATGAGCTATAAATATTAGTTCATTCTGATTGGTTTTGTTTCAAATCAGCTATGAAGTGCCATGTTAAACCACCAACACATAAATTACATTACAGCCTTCATCTAAACACTGAAGTAACATAGAAGATGGTTTTTCCACCGTCTGGTCTCACCTCGTCGTCGTCGCTGTCATCGAACATGACTCCCCGAGAGGACGAGCTCTGGCTCTGAGAGGCGGGCTTTGAGAAGGAGGACGACATCGACGCAGGTCTGTGGTGGAGTGAAAACAAGAACCATGTTTAAACTTGAGTATAAAACAGTGCTGGTAAGTAGAAATATACTTTATGGGCCAGTGTTCGTAGCGATCCATGAAGACTTGGAGATAAGATAAGAAACGATAAACGATTAATCATTTTCATCAGCATCTAAACAACATTTAATAGTTAAAAGAAAATCCTCATGTATGATACAACTATATATGAGACTTTCAAATGGAATTATATAAAGCGAGTCTCAAAAATCTCATTGAAATGTTTGTTTTTTAAATTATTAGGTTCCAATATATTTAAGATTATGTGTACTAAATCTAAAATACACAGAAGTCTCTTTCCATTGCATTATATCTCTTTTAGATGGACTTTTCCATAACCATTACATATTATCTTCTCTGGAAATGAATAAAGCACATGCATGATTTTCAACAAAGGGGCAACAGCCATCTTCATTATTTCTTTATTTTATTTTAATGTCTGTAATGTATCTCTTTTGTTGGCATTGCAAAAGGTTAAATGAAAGATAAAAACATATTAGTGGTTAATTACAGTGTATATCATGAGCATGTTTCACAGTGGAAATATTCTCTCTGTCAAAACGTGCACACCTCGAAGCAGGACGGGTGGCTTTCACCACGGGGAAATCCTCATCCGAGTCATCTATGATCACCTGAAGGCAAAGCCAGCATGAGATAAGACTTTTAACATACTGATTTAAAATAGAAGACGAGTGAGCTCTTCAGCGTATCCAATTCCTCATAATCTCACTTACTTCCTCCTCTGCATAAGACGTTTTAGCAGTTTTCCGTGAGGATCTCTGGGACGGAGCTTGAAATGCTGAAAAATCAGAAAAGCGCAGAGTTTAAAGGGACTTAAGACAAGATTTGCAAAAAACTACACATGCATTTCCAGTTTATTCAATGCTAATGGGCTGTGAAGCGTTAAAAACCTAAAATAACAGGCCAATCCGCGTATCTGTCTGTTGCCTTATACAGGCTGTGTGCCACATAATCGGCTGCAGTTCGGCGTCCGAATTTCCAAATCGTGGGAATGTGACGTAAATTGACGCTGTATGCGCGTTCCCGACAGCTCTGGAACAGGAAGAACATGGCCGCCGTGGACACGGACTCAAACACTGCTGGGATACAAATGGGTTCTTCAGCAGCCATCAAACGACCTGCATCCACTCAAAGCCCACAAAAAAGTGACACCATGAAGAAAAAAAGGACTTTATCAGCGTTATCTCGTGAGTCAAAAAAAAAAAAAAGTGTTTGTGCGCGCTCCCGTGCCGCCTTGGCTGGTGGCTGCAGTTACCCGCAGCGCCTATCGCGGCAGCACTGAGGTAAATTTTGTAAAGTTGCCTTAAGTCCTTTTAAAGTAATCACTTTGAAAACACCAGACCACTATTTGTCTCTCCTGATTTTTTTACACACACACACACAAACACAATACCCTGCATAATGCTCCTGCTTTGAGATGCTGATGGCTTCGGGGCTCGGCCACGACTGGCTGGCTTTGGTTCAGAGGCAGCTCCGCCTAAACGGGCAAAACACAAAGTTACACCGACACCTCTCGAAGCACACGAAGAACCAGAGAACTCCAAACAGAACTGCGTCGGCACTGCAACACCTTTCCACACAACTTCAATCTCCACTCTCACCTCTCGCTGCTCTCCCCCGGCCGCCCCGTGCCCTGCTTCCTCGCCCTCTTCCTCGTGTGGGGGCGGGAGGTGAAAATGAGTCTTCATCAGAATCCATGGCAACATCTGCGAGATCCTCCAGCGTATCTGGATCCATCTGGTCGTCGCCGCGCTCTATGCGGTTCGCTTTGGCTCTCTCAATTGCCTGAGAAGAGAATAAAAGACAGCGATCGTACTGAAACGACCAACAAAATCCTTTGATACTTAGTAATTTGATTACTGTATAAATCTGACCTGAGCTGTTGAAAATGTATTTCAGAAATAAAATGATTGAGGCTCACAGGGTTTTATTTTGAGTGACTGTATACGTAGAGACATAAGACTAAAAACATCCCGTTATTTTAAAAAATCTGATCTTGTCTTAATAAAAATGATGAAATTTACATTAAGTTTTGAGAGTTTTTAATTTAATTTGACATGAAATTATCATGAATCACAATTTGCAAGAACAACTTTAAAGCAGATGTGCATTTCAGTATGTGTTGAAGATGTATGGAAATACTGTTCAGTTTAAAAAAAATATAAGATGAACTTGATGGATTATTACATAGATTGTAAATATGTCTGTGAAGATGATTCTTTGTATTATTGAGTTCTAATTGTGAAGCACTTGACTGACAGACCATCTATCTGTGTGCTTTAGTTTAAGAAAGGGGAACATATAAGGTTTTCTTCTTCTCAATCATGATGGTGCGCTAAGATGTGTTATGATTTATTTCACTGTCTTTTGATCTGAGGCTGCGCACAGCAATGTGTGAGAGAAATAAATGAAAAAAAAAATCTCCCCATCAGCCTCAAGGTGGCTCTTTGTTTATTTTCCACTGCTTTTCCACACTCTTTCGCTCATATTGTGACCATGTTATTCAGGTTTGAACAGCTTTCTTTTTCATAAATATGAGGCAGAAAACAAAGGAAAGATAAACCACATGCAGGGATCCTGAAAAATTGGGGAGAAATCAAGGTGTGTTAATCCAAAATCCTCCAGTTGAATGTTGTTATTTGATAAAGCACATGACATTATGCTGTTTACATGATCATTTGAATAATCTGAGAGCTTCAGAAAGAGGACGATGATCACATTTTCAGTGTGCACTAAACACAACATTCAGGCCTTAATGATTGCAGCACTCACCTCTCTGATTTCATCTTCTTCCTCAGTCGTGTTCTTTTTGGACTCTCTGAACCGTTGAATCTGGAAATAAAAAATCACATGTCAATAATATCCGAGAATAAAATCTCTCAACTTAATTACATGTGACCTCTCACCTCTGTGTCGATGTCCTGCTCTGTGATTACACCTCTGGCCTGAAGATGGCGCTGTGTCTTCTCCAGCTGGTAGGTGATCAGCTCTTCGATGGCGTCCTTCTCGTCTTTGTCTACAAACTCCTGGATGGCCTTTCCCATGCCCTGTTCAGTCAGGAGGGACAGCTGCACCTTCTGTGAACACACACACACACACACGCACACACGCACACACGCACATTACAGTTACACACAGCTGATGTGACACCGCACTAATACACCGGTGAGTGTTTTCACTGTTGGACAGAACCTGCTCAGCTGCCTCGAAGTACTGTTTGACCAGGTCCTCCACTCTCAGCCCCTCAGCAGCAGCAGTCTTGACCAGCTTGCTGTAGTCAACGTTGACCTCATCTGAACAGAACATCAGCAAAGTGAGAGAAGACGTCATTTACACAATTTTTATCCTGTAGTTCACACCAACAGACTCTTCCTTAATTTTTCATCCAATTCAATCGTTAAAGTGTGAAATATATTACATTTTGTCCAGGGTTACAGTTCTGAATAACATCTATTTAAAATAAAGGACACATATTATTAATTGCCGTTATAGAGACGGTCTTGAAATACACTGCAACTTCAATCTCTGATTGTTTTCAAAGTATTTTTCCAAATGATCAGGAAAAGAGGAATCACATACCTTTGATGTCTTCCTTCTGCTCACGGCGTCTCAGAAAGTGAACGATGTCCTTAGGGTTGGCCACCCGGTCCACAAATTTCTGACTGAAGCGTGAGGTATTGAACGCCTCGAAACCTCCACTGTAGTCCACCTGAAGGAGTCAGTGAAGGGGACACCCCTGATTTAAGTGTGGGTCAATATGGCCACAATTTACACACTGGGTGTGTGTGTGTGTGTGTGTGTGTGTGTCCATCTCACCCTCAGACGAATCAGAGGTTTCTCTGGAGTCATCGGACATCCCAGTCGCTCTCTTTCAGCTTCTTCCAGCATCTCTAAGACCTGAATTAAAACAAACAAAGTGAGGCCGCTATTAGAGGAGGGAGACAATTACCAGCAGGTATTACAAATTTTTTATATAAAAATATAAACAGACTTTAAACCTACCTTGGCGTAGCATAAGTCCTCCACCTTTTTATTGACCTGAGGTGTTTCAGGGGTGAAGCGGTCTTCGTAGTCAGCCAGCACTACATCTTGAATGAAGAACTGTCGCACGGTCTTCAAGGGGATCTTCTGCAAGTTCATCTTACGACCTTTCACCCTCAGCAACCCTATGTGTCTTCACACACACACACACACACGGTTAGGTTTGACAGTTTTTAAAACAAGAAAGGCAAGACGATGAGAAGTTGTGTGTGCGTGTGTGTGCATCTGTACTTCTTAGTAGCTTCTCCAGGAGACAGGGACGTAGCCACAGAGCTGCCAGGCTGCGTCACATAGAAGAGCTGCCGTTCATTTCTGGACGGCGCTATAAGACACTCGTGCTCGTGACCCCAAACAACCAGGTCAAGGAAATCATCCAGGAACTGCTCGGGAATGTAATTTGTGGGACCGTGTTTACTCCTGAAAACAACAAAGAGGTAGAATATGCAGCGAAGACGGAGCATAACACACAAACCCAAGGCAGAAAAAAGAAATATATGTTTCAGGTGTCCTGTTTTTATTAAGTCACTGCTGTGGTTTGCTTAACACATTGGAAAAACGTATTCCAAACCCACTCAAAAAGGGATGGTTGGCTGCTCTTGATAGAAAGAAAAAAATCTTTCCATGAAAATGTTCTACGATGCAGAATTTAAAATTCAAGGAGTACCATCGTTGTGCATCGGATGGCAGCAGTGAGTCCAGTTTACTCAATTTCTCTCTGAAGATTTGTCAGTTTGTTGTTTAGTTAGTTAACACTGAGAGCTGCATCCTAATAAATAACTATCCAATTTGCCATTTTTAAAAATTTTGGATTGAGGATAAATTAGATGCAGGGTTTATAAGACCGGGCCGACTGGGGCTCACTTGGTTGGCCTGCCATTAGCTTCCTTTCAAAAGTTTATAATTTAAAACAAATAATTATAAACTGCACCAGTGATGAGAACTTTTTTTTAACCGGTAATCAGTGACTGATCTTTTGACAGAAAATACATCTATCTGTAGACAGGCTAAAAGTATGGATGATTCTGAACATATGCAGATGCATGTAAAAAAAAAAAAAAAAAAAAAAAAAAAAAAAAAAAATCTAGTATATATTTTTCCCATAATTTAACTAAAACTTTGAAACTTGTGAGAAAGCCAAACCCAAAATGAAGTACTGAGGTCATAATTATGACATTAAGAAGTGAAGTGAAAAATTAATGCTTGAAACCTTTCACTTTATATATTACAATTTTAGTTTTTTTAAACAGTTTTAACTATCATATGGCCACACACACACACACCTGTTCTGATGGATGGTGAAGAGGTTGAACCAATCGTCTTGGTCTTCTTTGGGACGAAGCATCGTGACCTGGTTGTTGACAAACATCCTGTAGAGACGCTCATCTGGGATTGAACCTGCAAACACAAATTAATGATCACTTACAGGCATAACCATTTATTCAAATATATTGTATATTTTACAACAGTTTTATAAAGCAGTAAGACACAAAGTACCATTCACAGCTTAAGTTACTTTGTAAAACCTTTTTCCTTGCTTTCCTCTTGTGAGTGGCACTGAAGCTGTTTCATTCAATATATATGAACTTACCCAGACCATATAAGGCCAGTTTGGTGCTGCCTTTCTGCAGCAGGATGGGACTGATCTCTATCTTGTCCACTGAGTGGGAGTGGCCAAAGTGATTGACAAGGCCAGAAGCACTCAGAAGATCCAGTGCACATAAACCTTCAGACTGTAAGAGATACAGAGAAACGGACATGCCTGTTATCACAAAGAAAGGTTGTGCCTGATACAGTGATTTTCCCTCCATTAACTCACCCCAGTTGGGTCGTCGTGGTTACCATGAATGCTGAACACAGGAATGGAGATGTTGAGGTTTTCATCCTGATAATTAACCCAGGGGAACCTACAATACGACGACAGGTCACAACATTTTACTGCTTCAGCAGTCTCAATGCTCTCAACAAGGCAATGACATTCACCAGAGTGCACAATCATTCACACACTCAACCAGCAATGGTGACAGCTGTCACACGCCAAAACACAATTTGGAGATGTGGGACACAATCGAAAACCTATGGATGGGCAGGTGAGCCACAATCCTCTCCACAGTCACACAAATACAGCACTGACAGGAAGAAATGAACAAAACAAGCACTGACTGTGTTGTGTTAAAGTTGACAGTCTGATCACTGAGGATGCTGAACTGCACCGGTGAGTCTCCCATGCAGTAGTTTCTCATCATAGTGATGCAGCTGTGGAGGCAGCGGCGTGAAGGCTTGTTCTCATGGAACAAATCCCCTCCCAGAAGGATGAAATCTACCTGCAAAAACAATAAACAAGCACAAACAAGGGTATTTGAAACGGGTCATGCAGAGAGAGTGTGTGAAATCTGTATTTATCACTTGCACGCACCTGATTTGTCTTGGCACATTTCAAGATTTCATCTAGCGTGTTGTAGGAGTCACTGCCACGGATGGCATCTTTCTCGAGATAACCAAGATGAACATCCGTAGCAATCAGAATCTTGAACGTGTCCTCGTCATCTCTGGAGAAACAGCACACAACCCAGTTTGATAAGGCAGACTCAAATAACTTCTCTGAAACTGGCTATACTTGTACAGCGTTGGTAGTTCAGGAACAAATGACCAGGACAGAAACATGGATATAAAGTGTAACTGTATCACATACTGTTTATAATGCAGCAAACTTAATAATTCATGAGTTCATAAATTAATAAGTTTAATAAGCATAAACAATGTTCTTCATGTCACTATAGCATTCTTACAATCAGACAAAAAATCTTCAGTAGAAAGCCAGTGCAGAAAAACATGTTAAAAAACACACTAAACATGTTTTAAAAATGATTCAACAATACAACTACAAGTGTACCAAACTATATTTGTTTGTTATACTTTCGCAAAAATGATTGTCAGGAATTACAAAACTGCAGCACAAAACTTATGACTTTTTTAAGAATACAAACAAAAAAAGCAATGTGATGTAGATCATGTTTCTAAAAATCAATGACTCATTGGCAGATGACTGGAATAGGTGTTGAAAAAAACTCACAAGGTGCTCTCTGAAGACATTATGATGTGTGAGATGAGATGTGTTCACACCCGTCAGATGTACAGCAACAGATGTTCCACCTGCAGAAAATATGCACATACAAAGTGATGAATATGCTGTTTACACTACGGAATATTTAAATATCCAACACAAATATTGGAAATATGGAATGCATAGTTACACTGAAAAAGTCACAAAGTCGTGCACACCTTGAAACTAATACAAAGACAATAGTTTATTTACCATTCCAAAACGGTTGGAGCAATGAGTGAAATGTTTATTAAAAAAAGGATGCACTGGCTTACAGCTCTCATAAACCCATGAGTTATTGATAGGTTTGCACATACACTTTATCAAATATTTAAAATATCACATTATTGCAATTCATGAAAACATTTAGTTCATTGTGAAATTTGACAGCAACACATCTAAAAAAAAAAGGGGCCCAGAGTTTACTGAAAATAGTTTGTATGCAGACAGGCAAGTCCATGTTTGTAGTGAAAGACTTTGCGAATATAAACATTGTCTGTTGATGTCAATCAGACCTGATGCTTCAAAATTATAATTACATTCATTTGCCTTTATTAGCACGATTTGCCTTAAATTTCTGAGAAGCGAGAGGACAAAATGCTGGAATTTGATAGAGAAATGTCACTCTTCTTCTCATACAGAAAACTATGGGTTCTTACAGTCATGGGTTTCCTTTTTTGCATCATTGTTTATAATAACTTCTGAGAAATTGCATCTCGAAAAGGTTTCCAAACGTTCTTCCACTTATATTACCAGCTTTTGTTTCACTTTCCCTGACTTTCTTTGCAGTTCTCACGTCTTACAGATGCATTATCCCAACTTTTCGGGTGATAACAATAGTTAAACCTACTCAACAGAAACTATGTGCATAATGCCTAACATAACAAAAACAACACTTTAGCAATGTGTGTCGTGTTACTTGCATTATTAATACACCAAGTAGCAATAGACAACAGTAACGTGTAACTGAATGGTAATTTACTACGAGTAAGTTAGCTTCAGTCAGGCTAAGAACGAAGTGTGCGCTATTAACGCGATAACAGATAAAACTGGACTTTATCTACTAGTTCAGTGGAATCTATGATGAAAAAACAAACCTGGACAATGTTAGAATATTGTTTGGAGCGCACGCTGTAAGCTAAACAATGCAGAGTCCCACGTTTCGGCACCCACCTCCTCAGAATTCCTCTCGTTGCTTGCTATAAAAATCCCGGCATCTCTTGCAGACGCTCCTCCAGGTGGCTCATGGGAATTGTAGTTCTATTTTTGGTTGAGTCGCGCTTCCAAACTGCGCAGTCGTCGCGACAACAGGACTACATTTCCGGTAAAGTAGTCGTATGCGTTTGTTTTATTTACAGAGAAGGACCGATATTTCTCAAACCGTGAACACAAGCGTGGAATCTCCGCGCTCGCGCGCTCGTGGGCGATGCCGGTGAATCTATCATTCAGCCCTTGAGAGAAACGCTGGACTGTGTCTTCTTGTGTTGTGTTGACATCATGTATAAGAAGACAGCTTTAGAAATGGTCACCCACCAAGTAGTCTGTAAACATTAAGAAACGGGATCGGCAGGTGTTGAATTCAAACTGGCAGCGGTTTATTTTATCGAAGGCGAGAGAGAGCAACTGACAGCTTTTCAATGGAGACCCTGTCAAAAACACTCGCAGCTGACGGCGTTTCGCGGGAGAAGGTAGCCTTGACAGTGTTTCTGCTTCGTTTCTTTTTTGATTTAAAGACCTTTCGCTCTTTTATACTGACGACAGTCGACTGCACGGAGACCGGCGGAGCAGCAGTTTCCTCAACTCCAACCAGCCCTGAAAGTGCAACGAAGACTGATCCAAAAGATGCATTTGAAAAACTCAAACATTCTCTTTTCTTTTCATGATTTGTATGTGCAGATTTTCAACAACGTCTTTAATGGTGCAATTGGAGTTGAATTTATTTTGTGAGCGTGATGGGAAGGTTGTTTAACAGTTATCTTTGTGTTTCTGCAGGATTCCTGTCCATCACAACCAGCAACCAGCCTGTCTCTGCCTTCATACAAAGACTATCCTGCTCACCGTCCTTTTATAAACACCGCGATGCACCACACACCCCTCTCACACCGCTCATCACCACCCAGTAAAGCCCTCCCAGAGACCAACAGTGCAGGTAGCTTTAATCTGTTGATCTGTGGCTTCTTCTCAGAGTTTCCATTCAGGTATGGCACTGTTTGGGAGCTCCATGGTGACACGTGGAACCTGATACTGCACGACATGAATGTCTCAGCTGCACCAGCATCCACCCATTCCTCCACATCAGTGGCTTTCAAGCAGGCGGAGGAGCATTTAGGACTGTGTGCAGCCTGATAATCTTTATATATTGATCCAAAATGCATTTAATGTCTCTCTGAGCGGGTAGATTTTTTTTCTAATCGCTCACAATGTTTCAACATAGCCATCCTGTCTGCTCTGAGGAACCTCCAGGAGAAGATCAGGAGGTTGGAGCTGGAAAAAGGAGAGGCAGAGCTCAGTCTGCATGCTCTGGGGAGAGAAGCATCACACAGTGTCCCACAGAGAGACTTCAATACTCAAACCGATGCAGAAAGAGAGAGGAAAGGTGAGGCCAACTGTAACCAAGGTGAGTTTGTTTTTGCGATAGTTTCATTGCAAAGCTGTACAAATATAATTTTTTTGCCGCTTATGTTATTCAGTTTCTCTTCACAGTGTTGATCACCCACCTCGCCGCTGCAGAGTCTCGCTGTTCACAGTTGGAGCGACAGTTGGATCAGATGAAGAGGATGCTGCATAGTGCCCGGACGGAGAGGACGAGTCTGCTCAAACAGCAGGTCACACCCTAAGATACACACTCTGCACCTAAAATAGGAATTTCTGAAGTGTGAAAGGGAAGATCTGTATTGACTTTCTCCACTACTCTCAGGTGTCTATGGAAAAGGAAAAATCAGCTTCTCGCCTGTCCGACACGACGTCTAGGCACGCTCAGTTGGAAAAACTGGAGCGGCTTGAGCAGGAGTATCTGAGGCTGACACGCACACAGACCAATGCTGAGGTACGACACTGCTGTTTGTGATGGCAAGTTTAACTGGACTCAAACAAACATCAAATCTCAAAAAATAACTTGTTAATCACATGATTTTTTTTTATAATATCACAATAAAAAAATAAGATATTGTTTGTGTTTTAATCTCCAGATGAAGATTTGTGAGTTGGAGGCAAAGCTACTCGAAGAGGAGCACCACAGAAAACTCATGCAGGCAAAAGCCAAACAGGTATTGGGATTTTCAGTATTGTTTCCTTTTGTTTATCTTCAGTTTTCTCCCTCTTATAGACACAACATCATATTTTATCTGAAAGCAAATTATCATGTCCACGTTATTGTGTGACCTTCAGCTACAGACGGGTTTGGAGACCAACAGGATCCTGTTACAGTCGGTGTCTCCACAGCTTTCAGTCAGACACTCCAGAGAGAAGTCCTGCTCAAAGGTATAACTACCTGCAGAGTTGTTAAATTGTTATTTAAGTATGTTAATTTGAAATTCTATGGGTTTTGAATTAATATTTCATCCTAACCTTAAAGAAATCCGAATTTTGAGGTATTAGAATATGCAAAATAATCTGATTTTTTTAACCTATTGTTTTAACCTGAGCCATAATTATCACCTTTTAAATGTTAAAGAATGCTTTCATTTTTTTTAGTTTATCTCTGCCAGAATAACTGGCAAAACAAATGACTTTTCAGTGGGATTCTACTTTTCTTTTCGAAGCATCTGTTTTAGTAAGGTAGATATTTCCCTTTTGAGATCACCTCCAATAGTCATAAGTTTAAAATGTGTGTTATTAAATTAAGAATGTCATCAAATCGACATAAATAACAAGTATTTTAATTGTTTAACAAGTATTATCTCAAGATAAGCACTTACAGCTTACTTTCTGATCAAACTTTGAATGTTTTAGTTCTCAAAGTAATGACAATAAATTATAAACTGGATAAAAGCAACTCCATAAACAGGTAAATAAATAATTTTTGTGTGGTCTTATGTTTCAAGAGGGAACAAGCATTGGCATCGTCATGAAATATAGGAAACTTATCTGTTGTTGATTAGTAAAACTAATTATTTTGCATGTTTTATTTATTCACACGAAACAAATAGATGATGTTGATAGGTTATATCATAACGCAATTAATTCTCAGTATTGCACATACTTTTCTCTCTCTCCAGAAATCCTCACCACAGCAGCTGTCCTGGACACAGCCCCACTACAGACTGAGTCTCCGAGACGTTCCTTTTGTTGCTGGAACGGTACTTTGTGAACAAGAGAATTACGAATGAACGAATACACTATTTCCTGCTCCTGTCGAGGCTTCATGTCTCATACATGGACTCAGTGCTCTTTCTGCTCCCTGTTTTTTTCAGTCCGTAGGCTGCAGCCACTCGGTCCGAGCCAACGTCCAGTCGGTGCTGTCTCTCCTGAAGCAGCACCAGCCGCACCTGTGCAACAGCCGCGTCCTGTCCGCCAGCGCCGACCGCTCGGGGATGGACAGCCACGGTCAGTCGGAGAGCTCCTCCTCGTCCTCCTCCGGTGGCGGCGAAGACCTGTTAGAGCTGCTGCAGGCCCTGCAGGAGGAGCTGCGACTCATGAGCCTGTGAGTGGATGGTTTTATACTTGATTTTTATTTATTTATTTTTTAGATATGTGTGTCAGTAGAGGTTTTAGGCTGTGTGTGTGTGTGTGTGTGTGTGTGTGTGTGTGTGTGTGTGTGTGTGTGTGTGTGTGTGTGTGTGTGTGTGCGTGCTGTAGGGAGCATGAGGAGTTGATGAGACAGGTGGAGAACAGCATGTCGCCCCAGGAAAGAAAAGATCTTCACAGGGAGCAGGAGAGGCTGCTGCTGAAAATGGAGAGGAAAGGAGAGCAGATCAGTAAACTCTACAAACACAAAGCACAGGTACGTTTCCCGTTTTCATACTAGAAACAGTCACGCTCAGATCCAGCAGTCACATTGTTACTTGTTTTTCACGCCGTGTCCTTCACTCCCTCTTCTCTTTTCAGATAAAGAAGCTGAGAAAAGAATCTAATTCCAGACTCGGCAAAGTCAAAGAAGCCAGAGAGAGCAGAGCCTCAGTGTCCACTAGAGGTCACTCTGCAGGAGCGGTGAAGGTCAGACCAGGAGAGAAGAGCAGGAGGAATCTGAAGCTGCTGAGGGACATGAGGGCTCTGCAGAGCTCATTACAGACCTGACACCCACCAGCACAACAACACATATTAGTTATCCTTGTTGGTGCTACTTCCCTCCCTGTGGCCATCATTTAACCGACAAAACAAACATGGCATGAAAAACACCGAATAAGCCGACTGTATTAAATAAGACACCGGTTTCAGCAGGTTTGTGTTTGTGACTCTTCACCATGTGTTTGTTTTTCTTGAAAAACTCTGGTGTCTCTTCATAGTCAATCCAACAGTCCAGTGTCCACTGCAGCTCTTCATCATGGTCAAGAATGAGAAAAGACTTCAGGGTATTTGAAGAAAAAGTAGTTGATAACAGTGAAAGGTGCAGTATTTAAATTATAAACATTGCTGAACATTACAGGGAAGTAAATTTGAATTCCGTCAAGACATTTTGAAACTTTTTGAGATTTTTTTAGTTAATAAATACCAAGAGCTGCAGCCTGTGTTGTGTTTACTGTTTTATTTGATATTTATCTGAGTGGAATGAGGACGGATTCTAGATTTATAAGACTGGACAGGCTGAGGCAGAGGCACAACACATGGACCTGAGTGGAATGACTTCATTGTTGGTGTTTTCTTTGACCTTTTTTGTTTTTAATTCATGAAGAAGTACATACAGTATCTTAAAGTATTTTTCACTCTCAGCTATTTTTACCCAGCAGAACCATCTAAAAACAATGTTTTTTTTTTTTAAATCCAAGAACGTCAACATGTAAATCATGTTATAAGTAGGCCGCAGGTGTTTTTATTTCTCAAATTTCCAAACGTCCATATAAGAATGATACACCAACAATGATGAGTGTAACAGTGAGATTACAGTGTCAGCTGTCCAGTCCACTGCTTACAGCTACACCGCACCAAATCTATTAGCTATAAACAAATGTCTGTTAAAATGGGAGCAGCGTGTTTAACAAGCTTGAAATCTTGAAACATTTTGTATTCCAAACTCTTCATGTGATAGTATGAAGAAAATGTATATATTTAAGTTATAATTTACTACAACAAGATGTGGATGGATTCTTTTTTCTTTTTTGCTCAGGAGTGCATTTATTTTGAAAAAAATAAAAGAATTATATTTACATATCAATATGAAATAAACCTGGATTTTATTTATGGAAGTCGTTTTCATTTTTAAACTTTGTGGGTTTTGTGAACCGTTTGGTTCTCTAAGATATAGATATAGAATATTTATTATCAGTAAAATGATTGTAATGGAAAGTTAAAGAAAATTTACAAACAGACATTGAATATTTTCACTGAATAGCTATATTTGAATCTACATTTATCCATTTAATCTTTTTTAGATCATTATATTACCTTGTCAGAATTGGGAGGGATTCTCAAACACACTGGTTCCCTTATTAAATGATAACACTACACACAATGATTTCATAAACGAAATGAAGAAGACCAGTTTTTGCATATCAACAAGTTGTTTTTTTTTTTCTGATTTCTTTTGATTATGATTTCCTCTCAGAAATGATAATCTAATAACAGATAAATGAATTTCACCTTAGTGCAGAATATTTCTGTGTTGAGTCCAGTGAGAAGTCACACTAGAGAGCATCTCTCCAGGGGGGGATGTCAGCTCCACTGGTTGGTTTGAGCTGGGAGCAGCTTGTGTTGCAGGAGGAGCTGAAGAGTCCTCCTGCATCCAGCCTCTTCACAGCTGCACAGCCTCACACTGCATTTCCAGCTGAGGACCGCCGTGGTGGGATGTGATTGAAGTGTCCGTGGATGCTGGACGGGCTGCTTTGGATTTATCAGAAATATGGTACGGCGGATTCACTTGACTTTATTTGACTGGTTTGGGCTCAGATTTAATCGCAGGCTCCTGATGTTTTATTTGCAGTATGGATTTATTAACACTTGCTTGAAGTCACTGGTGATTGAAAAGTTTGGGGAAGAGACATGGCTCAAACTCAGGTAAACCACTAATTAAGATATTCTGTTCCCCCAAAAGCAGCCACCCATTTCTGTGACATACTGACTTCCATGTTATTTCTATTAAACCACTGGGGAAAAACCTCTTTTGAAGGATTGTAAGTAAAGAACTACACTCATATTACTGTAGCTACAATATTTTTAGGTTCATGTACCTTTGACGCATACATAACCCTTTATGAGGCATAATTTGTACATTTAAACACCTCAATGATGCATTGTATTTGATAGTTTTCATATTCCATTAAAAGATTGGTGACAAGTTACTACATGCTATTGTCCTACCATATTTTTTTATTGTAGAAACAGTTTCCTGAAAGTTTTAATATGAGAATTAATCAGATTTTTATGTTAAATGATCAGGCTAAATGACTGCAGGAAAAAAAATGTTTAACCAGAGAAAGCAGGCGAAATAAACCAGTCTTGAAGTTTAGCAGAACACTAGTAATATGTATTTATGGACTGTTATTAACGTCAATCATTATTTGAGAGAAAGAGGACGAAATTCAGAAGTTACCAGATATGGTCACTCGCCCAAGAGAGGCTGAGGTGCAGATGACACCATGTCATCCACTTCATGTGTATGTCATCCATATTTTTGGAATCATCGGTTGTATCTGATTACCCCCCAAAAAATTTGAATTGATAATAACATATTCAAATCAAAATTTAAATTAACATTTGTTTACCAGAGTGTATTTTCATACACTTTTTTTCCTGAAAAAAGAAAATTTGGATTAATTATTTAGGTGAACTGATTCAAATATCTTCCTGTGATAAAATGCGATGTCACCAATGTGACAGTCATTAATAGTAATTTTCAGTAGTTACTCTTTCACCTCTACACTTCTCCCTACTCTACTCAACACAGGAAAGAAGCTGGAGTCCAGGACACCTTCATGACACATGAGGTTTATGAAGATGAAATCACCCTGCAGCTGGTATCTGCAGCCTGCAAGCTTCTGGGTAACAAATGTTACATTTCTATTGCAGCAGATGCTTCCTGTCAGACATAATGGTGTGCTTTTTTTTTTTTTTTTTTTTTTTTTTTTTTTAATCTCAGGGGTTGCACCAGAGGTTGTTTTGATGCAGTTTGGAGAGTACTTCTTTGAGTTCTGCAAGCGCTCTGGTTATGACCACATGCTGCGGACTTTAGGAGGAAACCTCTTTGAGTTCACTGAGAACTTAGATGCTCTTCACAGCTACCTCTCCCTCTCCTATAAGGTACCTTCTCAAATACCTATGTTGTTGATTTGCTCCTACGTGTGAGGTAATCTAGGTACTTTTTTAGTTTTGAATTTTTATGTTGGATTTTGCAGGAGATGAATGCACCATCCTTCCGGGTGGAAAGGAATCCTGACGGCACCCTGCTTCTCCATTATTATTCAGACCGCAGGGGCCTCTGCCACATTGTCCCCGGTTAGTTGAAATAAAAATAAAAACTCTTTCAATGAATTCATAATAGCCATATTATTTGATAATGGAGCTGATCTGAAACTGCAACTGTCTTTCGCAGGCATTATCGGCGCTGTTGTCAAAGACTTTTTCAGCAGCGAGTTAACGATGGAGATAGTCAACCAGGTGGAGGAGCTGGAGAGGACCGGCAAGAAGGAGCATGTGGTTTTCCTGGTTAAACAACAACCAGCTGCTGATCGCTCCGGTGTGGTCAAAACTAAGGCTGAGTCCTCTCACAGGGACCGATCAGTCCAGCCTGCCGTAAAGACACAAAGTACCAGGATCCCGATCAAGGAGGTTTGTTTAATTATCATGCAAGTAATATATAGAAATTATTGAGATGATTTCTACTGTTTAACTTTTTTTCAAGTAGAAGATGATAAATAGCAGTACTTTTGGTCAACTTTGGTCCTCCCCCCCTCAGGGCTGTGGTTTCTCAGTGCACAGGAGTCGCTGGGAGACAATCAGGAGCTTGGTTCAACTTGGAAAAGGTATAAACCTTGTAAAGACATAAACTATGTTGTGACGGGCTGCAAGCAGGAGTTTAATCCCAGCAGGTGTGTACACACTTGTAATTGTGTCTCACCCTGCAGGCAGGCTGCTGCGAGGCTTTGAGCCAGTCTATCCTGAAACACTCAACATTGATATGAAGACTTTCTGCCATGTTTTTCCTTTCCATATAGTCTTTGATGAGCAGGTGAGGTGTCTAAATAAAACATAGAAATTGTAAATGGTCATATTATTACTGTTTCTTTTGATTGAAAAAGCATTGAAATCATTTTGAATTCACTGGAATGATCTTGTGACATGTCTGAGGCAGCTGCTGGTTCGCCAAGCTGGAGTCAATCTCCAGAGGATCGTCCCGGGCCTCCAGACGATGAACATCCATCTGGACCAGTACTTCAGTATTGTGCACCCTGAGGTCACATTCACCATCTCCAGCATCCGCAAGTTCATCAACAGTCACTTTGTCCTGCAGACACGCCAGGACATGATGCCTGAGGCCTGGAGGGACAGGCCTGTGTTGCAGCTCAGAGGTACGCAGAAAAATGGATTCCATCCAGAGTTGTTAATCATTTCCGATCTACAGCTTGTATCAAGGCTTCTCGCCCTCTTCCTCTGTGATTCATGCCCAGGTCAGATGATCTGGATGGCCTCTGTGGAGTGTATGCTCTACCAGGCCTCTCCCCTGCTGAGGAGCCTTCAGGAGCTGGAGGAGAGGGAAATGCACATTTCTGACATCGCTCAGCACGACGTCACCCGAGACCTCATCCTGCTCAACCACCAGCGGCTGGCTGAAATGGAGCTGTCCAATCAGCTGGAGCGAAAGAAGGAGGAGCTGCGTTTGCTGTCTCAGCACCTGGAGGAGGAGAAGAAAAAGACAGAGACCCTGCTGTACGCCATGCTGCCCAAACACGTGGCCAACGAGCTGAAAGAGGGCAAATCAGTGGAAGCAGGTGTAGTTAATATTGGGAGTGGCTGATCAGACAGTTTGTGCTGGTGTGATTTGACTGCTGATCACCTTCTGGGACGTGTGTCTGCATGCCGCAGGAGAATTTAAAGAGTGCACCATACTATTCAGTGACGTGGTGACCTTCACCAATATCTGTGCCGTGTGTGAACCCATTCAAATCGTCCACATGCTGAACTCCATGTACCTGCGCTTCGACCGACTCACGACCGTTCACAATGTCTACAAGGTGAACTAAAAACTTTTGGTATTAACCCCTTTATACCCTTGGTTTAAGTCCATGATTGTAAAACACAAGCTGCAATTCAGCCTGGATCTTTTTTGACATGATATTTTTCACATATTTCCAGGTGGAGACCATAGGAGATGCTTATATGGTGGTAGGTGGGGTTCCCATACCGGTTGCCAGCCATGCTGAGAGGGTGGCGAACTTTGCTTTGGGCATGACCTTAGCTTCCCGGGAGGTTATCAACCCTGTGACCGGAGGATCCATTCAGGTACAAGAATAACTTTGCTACATGTATCAGTTCCATTCAAGTGTTTTTTTGGGAATGCATATCAGGAGTTATTTTGTTCTGACTGCATTCTACAAAAAAAAAAAAAAAATGTCTAAAACACTATATGTAATTAAATGCAACAAGTTGTCCATCACAGAATGTTTTTCTTGATATTACTTCCACAGTTCAGTCAGGGTGCAGTAAAACTTTGTTTTATGACAAATGGTTACAGAGCCCAGAACATGGGTCGGAAGGCTGAAGCTATCCAAGGCCAACAAAGACCAAAACCAAAAATGAACACATGATCTAAAAACAGACAAGAGTCTTCAATCAAATCAACCAGCATGAATATGATGAAACAAAAAGTTAATGACAATGAGACATCCCTAGAACCTCCTAACTAAGAGAAAGCCACCCAACCAAATGAGCCACTCCATGTCAAATGTCTAATAATTCAAATAAAACTTAATCACTGTTGAAGCTTGAATCCTCATTGCTTCCTCCTCTCTTGCTTTGCTTTGTTTTTTCTAGATCCGTGTGGGTCTCCACAGTGGTCCAGTACTGGCAGGTGTGGTTGGGGAGAAGATGCCTCGCTACTGTCTGTTCGGGGACACTGTTAACACCGCCTCCCGCATGGAGAGTCACGGCCTCCCCAACAAGATCCATTTGAGCCCATCTGTATTCCAGTGAGGACATTTGCGTTGAAAAACACTGGCATGTGCCATCACTAAATCACTCAAACTTTATTTGCATTCCACTGACTGATTGACTGATTATTGTATTTTATCCACACATTTTTATTGACATTTACAGGGTCCTGAAGAATAAATGCTTTGTGATAGAGAAGAGGGGAGAGATCGAGGTGAAGGGGAAGGGTTTGATGACCACTTACTTTCTTGAAAAGAACGTTGGCGTCAGCGATCAGCAGATTCTGGGCCTGGCTGACTCAGATGGACATGAGGAGAGCCAGACGAGCAGTGAGCCAGGTATCCACAGATCGCATGTGTTCACAACGGGACACTGTCTATCAGAGACTGTGACATGCAGGCTCAGGATTCAACATCTCTGTTGGAAACTACACACCAGTCTCTCTTCTGTTGCAGCTCTTCAGGGACAGAGTAAAGACGAGCTTTCACTGAAGCCTCTACAATATGAAGATGACCTGCCGCTGTCGGAAGTGCCTGATGCCCAGATTTGCCCATCTCCCAAGTCTATTGGCCCAGGGAGTTACGAAAGCATGTGCACAGACGAACATTCAGAGGACCAGCTAGAATTAATGAAGAAATTTGATCAAATGGAGCAGAAAAATGTTGGGAGATTAGGTAGTAAGGTGGAAACAGGGGAGCAGCGTTTGATCACTGCATCTGTGGAAACCAACTATTTCACCCAAACCAGGATCTGTGTGGTCCTCTGAGCTGCAAGTTCTTAAACCAATGGCTGACTGACTATGTCTGATTGATAATGAGTGTATTTAACGCGCGCCATTCTTACTGGATGCTAGCTGCTGCGTAAACATTCATTGTTGACATAAATCGCAGCGTTTTCTGCATTTTCACTGTTGTGCTTGTGTCACACACACACCTCCATGTGAGACTTCTTTACTGCAGTTGTCTGTAATGAGCTCTTTATGCATACACATTTATTTACGTATGCCTAGCAAAGTTGTGCTTGTGCAATTCTTGTGTAGTGCGTTTTCTGTGTGACTAATATATATGATGTGTGTGTACTTAGATTTTTCCACGCCTTCTAAATGTCCCCTTCCTCACCTTCTCCATAATCTGCAGGGTTTTCACAGGTGAAATTCTCCAGCTATTCTCCTGCCTAGACATGTGTCTTTAAGTGCAAGTGATGTTTGTCTATTTCTTATCAAGATTGTAAAGTTTTTTTGTGGGTTTTCTGCAGGTACTCCTTTTTTTTTCTCGACAGTCTTAAAACAAGCATGCGACATTAATCGGTGATGAGTGAAAGTGAATGTATATACTGTATGTGTGTGTCTGCCTCTCTTTGTTTGCCTTGATATGATCTGGATTCACTCTACACCTTACTTTTGCCAATATTTTCCTGGGTTTAGCTCCAGCACCCTGCAACCCTCAACAGGATAAAAGTGTAAAAGATGGAAAAAAGAGTTATAAATACAGACACTTTCAGAACATACATGCTCCTATGTGTTGTGATAAGACATTATTTAAAATATCAATTTGAAAACCTGAACTTAAAAAAACTGTACGAGCATTAAACCAACAGAAAAATTGAGTGTCATCGGCATAAGGAATAATACTTAACATACGGTATTTGCATTTATGTGAATATTCCACACGGTTTTATTTAAGGAAATCTTACATGAAAATAAAGATTTTATGTGATACGGACTAAAAAAAATACACTCTGTAAGAAATCTTTCAGGAAGCAGGCCACATCCTCACGTGGCCTCCTTTTGTGTAAAGAAACAGAGGTGAATAAATAATGGATGCCATATTGCTCACGAGGCCTGAGTCAGCAGCCACCACTGTCCATAAAAGGGTCATCACCTGCAGGTGTGTGTATCGCTCCGACACAACACCTGAGAGTCCAGACATCGGATCCTCACTGCAGAGGTCCGCGTGTCTCATCGCTGCTGACTGGGCCTGGATTGCCACGGTCAGATGAAAACAACACCTGAAACCAGAGTGGCATGTTTTTGTGGCCAGGTGTGATAAAAATCGATCTGCCGGCCTGCTCAATGAACACACTGGTCTAGATAATGAGGCTAACTAGTCATTGGCCACAGAGACTCAGTCGACGTCTGCATTTCGTCCCTCGGCCACAAAGCACTTTTTCTAAGAGTCGGTCTCAGCTATGGAAGCGAGCTGTGTTACTTTAGGCTCCTCCAGGTGTTTTCTCAGAACTGGCCGGCTGGTGTAAATATCATCCACAGGAAGAAGAAAGGTTACCGTTTTTACCTTGGCCCTAAAAGGAGAGAAAGGAAATGGAAGCATTTTATCATTATAGCTTATTTAAATAAATGTAACACATTGTTTTTGTGCACTGGTCTCTCAGTCTGAGCAAACTTGCTTTGTGCTGTGCAGAGTTGGTGAGGGTGAACTATTACGGACTTGCTCTTTCTGTGACATGCTGCCCATTGAAAGTCACAACTAAAAACTGCCTTAAATCTTGAAATCCTCGACTGAAATGCTTTCATACCTGTTTTTATGGACATATTCCTGCAGGGAGTGCCGGTTGGTAACTTTATCCGCCTCCCCTACGGCAGTGCTACCAAAGACCGTACTGCTGCCAGCATGCATTTGTTCTTGAAGCCTTTCCCATCCAGAGTTAACACGCTGGCCCCGGTCGGTCTTTCCCTCCCTCATGATCACCCCGGACAGGTTGGAACTTGTGGAGTATCTTCGGACAGTCATGACAGTGGGCTCTGTGGAATGACACAATCATGATTAAAGGAATACTCCACCCAAAAAACGATTTGGCCTCATTTTCTACTCACCCTCATGCTGAGAAACACTCTGGAGCACTTTTTTGACGTTTCAAATGCAGTTTGAGATGTTTGGGGATTTTCGTTGTCAACAAACAGGGACCGACAGAGCCCGACAGAAAAAATGGTCCATAAAATCCACAGAACGTTCCCATTTTCCTTCATACTGCTCGTCCGCTGTAATCCAAGTGTCCTGAGCGCGTAACGTCCATAATTAATTCTTAACGAGGTCATTTAGTACATTTTAAGAGCCCAAACAGGGCGCTTTCATACAGCTCCATTGCAAGTCTGCGCGCGCACCCTGAACTACGGAAGCCGCGGCAGACCAAGCCAGACGCTTACGCGCTTTCAGCGACTACTTTTCTAAATTGCAACCGTAGAAGAAGAAGTTCCGCTGTATATATTCTGCTGTGAGTAACCGAGCTGTGGACAATCACAAAAGTGATTGGCTACTGTTTTAAAGCTTTGAATTCGGTGTCCTGCTGAAAGGGCACAAGCGTGTTGCTTGGTCTGCCGCGGCTTCCGTAGTTCAGGGTGCGCGCGCAGACTTGCAATGGAGCTGTATGAAAGCGCCCTGTTTGGGCTCTTAAAATGTACTAAATGACCTCGTTAAGAATTAATTATGGACGTTACGCGCTCAGGACACTTGGATTACAGCGGACGAGCAGTATGAAGGAAAATGGGAACGTTCTGTGGATTTTATGGACCATTTTTTCTGTCGGGCTCTGTCGGTCCCTGTTTGTTGACAACGAAAATCCCCAAACATCTCAAACTGCATTTGAAACGTCAAAAAAGTGCTCCAGAGTGTTTCTCAGCATGAGGGTGAGTAGAAAATGAGGCCAAATCGTTTTTTGGGTGGAGTATTCCTTTAAGAGTGGGAATTATCTGTTTTTGCAAGGTGTTGGAAAATTTGACAACTCGCCCCCAATATTACCTCATTTGAGCTTAAGACTATGCGATGTATGAACTCTATAGGATTCAGGCATTGCAATGCATGTGTGACAGTTTTTAGTCCTCTCATTTTCACTTTGAAAAAGATGATATAGAAAAGTCAGAAGTGACAAGTGGCCTCCATCACCATTTTTTGGGGGCCTGGAAGCCAAATATCCAGAACTTCATTAAATAACTTATCAGAATTCTCATATTATTGTATTAGAAGTGCATGGCACAGTTTAGCCCTCTGGCTGTGATGGTGAACACAGTGATCAAAGACTGTGGAAGCATTGAATCCTAAATACCAACATCAGTGTAACTAAAAATCATTTCTAAAATCTTTGAATTTTGTGATTTTTTTTTTAAGTTTAACATTTTATCCATTAATAAAAGTTTTCGATTTGCAATTTTGCAGCAATTAAGTTTTAACAGAAAATAAATCAGTTTTATAGTTAACTTCAAGGCAGCCATATAGATTTTATTGTTTTTCAGGTAAATGGACAGTGAACGTATATATTTTTTATAACTGATTTTAATGCTTGCAATGGCATGAGAATATATGCCTTTTCAAGTGACTTCCACATGAACCTCTTTAATTACAAATTTCTGCAATTTAGTAATCTGCTGTAGGAATTTTTTAGAACTCCCCCCTGTAAAAGATGTCCATACCTCAGAGGATAGTGTACGAGTGAACTCACGAATAAATCAAGGTTAAAACATAATTTATTTAAAAATGGCATTTTTTAATTGGTGATAAAAGCTGCCTATCTCTGCCTAAATAGAAATAATATGGAGAAAAAGTAGAGGAAATGTCTTATACTCTTCTGATTGGCTGAGATCATGTCTCACACAGTTTATCTTAAACATAAAGTTCCTCACCCTTATACTGCCCCTCCAGGAGCGGTGCGGATGCGTTCCGCCTCAGGTTGACAAAGGGGTTTTCCTCCACCCCGGCCTGCTGCAGCCTGGACGGCGGGACCGGAGGCCCCGCGCCGCCGGGCTGCCCCCGCAGCTCCCGGTTCTCCTCCTCCAGCTTCTTGATCTCGTCTCGCATCTCCATGATGACCTGCGCCAGGCTGCGGGAGCTCTCCATGGCGCTGCGGCTGCGCTGCCAGTACCACGGCTTCCCGAACACCGGCGGGGGGTCGTGCTGCTGGGCGCCCATCATTGCGCCCCGGGAAGGAGGGCTTTTTGTGGAGCTCCCTGCTCTCCGCGTCCTCCACGCGGATCTCAATCTCAGCTCTCAGATCTTGTTGTGTGAGGGGAGATTATGTCGCCTTTCACCACTTGTCCAGCTGAAAGGGCTCCGGTGATCATCCAGCAGCACGCGGACGATGTTTTATTCATCACACCCGGCGTCCAGTTTCAGGGCCGCTAAGCAGGGGTCGGAAATGAAATGTGCACTGCAGAAGCACCTCAGTGGGTTCGGACATACTAAAACCATCAGGGAATTGTTCCTTGGCACCCTTTAATGTTCTCAGTTGCAACTTTGTCAGTTAGATCAATACAAATTTGTGGCAGATCAGATTTTTGGCAACCTGCTCCACCTGCTGTAATGACCATGTTTCTCCTGAGATTACAAGATCTACCATCTAAATTATTAATTCAGTCTGTCAGCAAGGATGAATCTGGGAAGGAACAAGACCATCTTTGTTCTGTTCATGACCACAAAACCCCAAACCAGCATTTAAAAAGTAGACATAATTTATGTCTGATGAATGCCCATAAGTGTCATCTGATTAAAAATCTTCTATCAGCATCAGTGTTGGACAGCTAACTTTTACAGGTTACGAGTTGCTTCCTCCAATTATTGACTGAGTAAATATTTTCAAGTAACTAATTACTAGGCAAAATTAGATAGATAGATAGATAGATAGATACTTCATTAATGCCCACATGGGGAAATTCAAGGGTCATGCAGTAGCAACACATAAAACAGGAGAATAACAATAAATAGCATTAAAAACAACAGATAAAAAAAAAAAAAGAATCCCAACCCCAGCACATAATGTTACATTAACAGTGCTCATTATAAAATCGAATGGCAGCAGGAATGAATGATCTCCTAAAGCGCTCCGTCCTACAGCGCACTGAGAGGAGACGGTCTGATCTGTGGCTCCTCTGAGCAGACAGTCTCATGGAGAGGGTGCCTGGTGTTACTGAGGATGGACGTTAACTTTCTCCCCATGCACCTCTCCACCACCGCCCCCACAGTGTCCAGTGACCCCCCAACCACTGAACCAGCCCTCCTAACCAGTTTATCCAACTTGTTACTGTTTTTGACAGAGATGTTATTGCCCCAGTAGACAGCGCCATAAAACAGAACAGCAGCCACAACAGAATGATAAAACATAGACAACATTTGGTTACACACATCAAGGGACTTCAGCCTCCTGAGGAAAAAGAGCCTGCTCTGGCTCTTTTTATAGAGGCTCTCAGTGTTGATGTTCCAGTCCAAATTGTTATCAAGGTGTACACCCAGATATTTGTATGTGTGCACACATTCAATGTCCTGTCCGTGAATGTTGACTGGCTGGAGAGAGTTCTTTTTCTTGCCAAAGTTGATGATCATTTCTTTGGTCTTGCTTGGATTCAGAATGAGTGAGTTGTCAGTGCTCCAGTTACAAAAAGCTGTAACCAAGTCCCTGTACTCCCCTTCCTGGTTGTTCTTAACACAAGCCACAATAGCGGTGTCATCTGAGTACTTCTGAATGTGACAGGTGTCAGAGTGGAACTGGAAGTCAGAAGTGTACACAGTATAAAGAAAAGGAGCAAGCACGGTTCCTTGTGGAGCACCAACATTACTCACTACAGAATCTGAGGTGATGTTGCCCAACCTCACGTACTGGGACCGGCCCGTCAGGAAGCTGTGGATCCGTGTTATGAAGGATGGGACCACACCCAACCCCTCCAGCTTTTGTTTGAGAACGTCTGGTAGGATAGTATCAAATGCACTTGAAAAATCAAAGAACATAATCCTCACATATCCACCAGGTTCATCCAGGAAGGAGTAGGTCCGGTGCAGCTTGTACAGGATGGCATCCTCCACTCCCAGCGCCTCCTGGTAGGCAAACTGGAGTGGATCAAGTGCATGTTGCACCAGTGGTCTGAGGAGATGCAGGACAAGACGCTCTAATGTCTTCATAATGTGCGAGGTCAAAGCCACAGGTCTAAAGTTTTTTATCTCAGTTGCACACGCTTGTTTTGGCACAGGAATGACACAAGATATTTTCCACAGAGCAGGGACTCTGCCTGACTGAAGACTACAGTTGTAAAGTGTCTGAAGGGGTAATGCCAGCTGCTCTGCACAGTCCTGACGTGGGCTCACTCCATCTGGTCCTGGGCCCTTCCGAGGATTTAACTTCCTCAGCTCTCTTCTCACCTCATCCACTGTCAGAGGTGGAGGTGGTGGTGAAACAGGAGGAACTGAGAGGAAGCAGTGGTCAGATGAGGATGAAGGTGATGGTGGAGGATTACAATTGCATTACTTAAAAACGTGTTTAAATATGTCAAATAATTTGGATCCCCTCTTAATGGAACTTTAAGAGGTTAGTTCAATATTTATTATAAAGCTGAATATGTGATTCACGAAATGAATAGACACTTGACAGAATAAATTTCAACCAGGAAACACTACATTAAACAAAATTATTCAAATGTTGCTATGTGATAATAGGAGATAAAGACACCAATCAAATTTGATTTTTAACTATAGATAGCATTCCTACATTTATAAAAGAACAATAAAACACAATAGATGTATGTCAATACATGTCTGTACTTCTATTTAAAAGCTGCCTTTGTGTGATCAGTACTATTTATGGCTGCATCTCTGTCTTGTCAGATGATACAATTTGCACCTTCTGTATGATGATGTCATTTAGAACTTTCCTGACTGAGTAGTTGGGAACAATGTATTGGTAAGCAAAGTTTTTTTTTTTTTTTTTTTTTTACAAAACATAATAAAATGTTTCATATTTCATTTAATTATTAAGCATTTGATGTAAATATTTTCATTATTTCACAGTATGCACTTTCATTTGAATTATTATGACTTTGTAATATGTACACCACGTATGACACCAGCTTGGTCAGAGTTTCCATCAGCCTTATTTAACTCCAAAACACAAAAACAAAGATCACACTGCCTTAGAGAGCCTCCCCGGCTTCCCTCCAGGCTGCAACCAAAATCCAAACCGTCAACCGGAGTCCCTTTTCAGGAGACCCTCCAGTTGACACAAAAACCTGTCTCCCTGACAGCGCAAGACTTGCAGACCATTCATTGTCTCAGCAACGTGTGCTGTCTCCTGTCCGCGCATGAAACTTTCTGCTGTGGATCACCAACAGGAGTGGCTTTTGTGGAGAGGGAGGAGGGAGAGATGCTTAACGACTCACAGCTGAGTGAAATCATCTCTCCCTCCACTCCTCTCTCCAGCCTGCTCCAGCACCGCATCCTCTCATGGAAAGGGCATCTTCAACCTGTCCACGTTTTAGGTTTGCATGTAGAAACACGTCAGCTGTCTCAAACTGGGATCTTAGAGGGCTGCAGCGCTGCATGTTTTCCATGTGTCCCTGCTTCAACTCACTTGGATCTCAGGAAGGAGCCATCACCAAGATCAGCAGAAAACCTCATTGCACTGAAGTCAATTGTTTGACATGGAAAACATGCAGAGCTGCTGCCCTTCAGGATCTGAGTCTGAGACCCCTGGTCTACACCCCTGGTCTACACTGTCCTCTAGAACTGTGTTCCCCAATCCTGCCCACCCGTCTTCCATGTTTTGCATGTTTCCCTCTTCCAAATCATCTGATTCAAATGATCTGCTCACCATCAAGCTCTGCAGAAGCCTGATAACGACATTAATTTGAATCAGGTGTGTTGGAAGCGAGAAACACCTAAAACGTGTTGGACAGGGGGCCCTGAGGAACAGGACTGGGAAACACTGTTTCATGATAACATATTATCTCAAAATACTGAAAATTTTCTGAAAATGGTATCTTTTTTCCCCCAAAAATATTTTTAAGTATGACTCAAATTATTTAGGATACACCTGTATGGATATAGTTTAAGCCAGAGGGTCTTATCCTTTTTGAGCTCCGGGCACAATTTTGAATGATATAATATGTTGTGATTATTTCAAAAATAATTTCTTTATTTCATGTATGTAAACCTGCACATGTACAGGGCTCCTGTTCCTCCAGGTCTAGTTTAAAGTCTCTCACAACTGCAACACACCTGATTGCAATGAGGGCTCGTTACTGGGATTTTATACAAGCTTGACGAAGACGTCGCATCAGACTGAGGAGGAGTGCTGAAGCAGGGCGAGAGCTGAAACATGCAGGAGACCACCTGAGGACCAGGGTTGAGAAGCCCGAATGAATAACAACACAAAACAGACGAGCAGTTCTAACAAATTAAGTTTGTACATAAACGAATATAAAGTCAATTTTATTACCGATAAACAGCAAAAAAAAAAAAAAAAAAAAATCAGAAATCCCAAAATATTTTGATTTTGGTACTCAAAAAGCTGTATAGATGAATTCTAATAAATTAAATTCTGTGGTAAAAAAAAAAAAGTTTCAAATAAAAGAATTGAATACAATTTTAATGAGGCACATTTGGAAATATTATTTTCAACCTGTTGATGGATTTGACGATTTAGCCGTCTTCATTTTTGCTCCACAAAAAAACCCCCTATAATTCTCAACAAACTCTACAAATCTGTGACAAATGAATATTACAAATGGTGACAACAGTTCTTTTTCTTTCTTTTTTTTTTATCCTGCTCTTAATGAGACACTCGGGCCTCCCTCTCAGATCTGATCAGACCCAGTCTGAGTGGAACGGGAGACAGGTCCAGTCTGGGTTGGATGGGGGACAGGCTCACTCTAAAGCCTTCAGTGAAGCTTAGGTCTTAGTTGTGGCCACATAGATAATCCTGATTCACTCGTATGTAGCTGTGAAAGTGAGAAGGAGTTTCACAGCCCTCTGTTCAAATCTATGGTGCAAATGCAAGACATGTGTAGCCCATTTTCTTTGCTCTTGAAAATGTCTACCGGCTTTCTAACTAACTTTGGATGTTTGATTTCACGATGGCGCTTTAGTTTTGAAGGTTTAGGCTCTGGCTATAGCATTAGCTCACACTCAACACACTGGGCTCTCAGCTCTGCTTCACTACCTCCGTTCACAAAGCCTAGCTTAATAAAGTCAAGACTGTACTTGCACACAAATTTTGATTTTGAAGAGTGAGAGGCATCATTTTCATCTTCGTTTTATTGCTCTAAAACATTTTAGATTGAAGTAGCAAATATCAAATGCATACCAGCTGCACACAAAGAAGAAAATTATCAATAATTACCCTCGATGGGACTTCATTCAGACTGAACGGTCAGGTACACGGTCTGAATTGACCTGTGCTTGAGCGCACCTGTAGCTATGCACACAAGCTTGAATTATTTAGTTAAAAAAAAAAAAAAAAACTATATCACAAAATACATCAAATCAAGAGCTATTAGACATGACTTAGACTTGAGACTTTGTGCTGACAGTGTCACCCTGCTTTGTTATGTGTGACTGAGCCTGAATGCTGCTGGCTCGGAGCAACCTGACCCCGCCTGAGTCCAGGCCGCTGGAGGGAGGGAGGGAGGCAGGTACCCGTAACCCAGTCTGTAGACGAGAGAAACCCAATCAGCTTCCCCTTTCTGGTTCACAAAATAAGGCTGTAGAGAGGGAGACAGGCCAGAGAGATGAGACGGAGGGAGATAAAAATACTGATTGGCTGCGAGGAAACGGGTTCATGAAGGAGAGGTCAGTGCAACTCAATCGGCTTCACCTGGCAGGAGCGACTGGGAGAGTGAGGAGACGGAGATAGAAGTGTGTCAGTCGTCTTGTCAGGCGGTGACGAACACACGCAGGACCGCAGGCTGTCTTCCACCTCCAGCTGCATGCTCAGGACTATTTCACCTCTTTAATATGTACCTTGTTCTAACCTCAGGCTTAGCATGAATAAGTAAACGACCACTTGCGGCTCTGTCTGTGGTCAGTAATTATACCCAACGAAAAAAAACCCACTGTCACCAGATCTTATGGAAAACTGTCCTTTGTCAGAATGCATGCTAAATTTTAATGACAGTTTACTTTCAGTGAAACGGCAGCCATGAGTTTGAGTATAGGAGTCAACAACACAGAAACATTGCAGAGATATTCTTGTGGAAGTTAGGAGGATTTATGAAATTGATCAAGTGGTAGAAATAAATGCTGAGGGAGGTGATTTGTGGAAAAAATGGTTTCTACTCCCTCTGGATCTCAACAGCAGTCAGCATCAGTTACTTTGATGAATGCATTTCTGCTGATTTTCATGTTTTTATCGCACAACTTCTGTGCATTTTGTTTAAACGGGGTAGGTACTTCATATCTGAATTATTTTTCCCTCCAACACATCCTTAACCACTTTCTCTTTGGTTGTTATTCATTCAGGTATGTAGAGCTTAACCTCCACTTCCTTCTTGTTTTGTTGCAATAGTGCTTCTTGGCAATCTCAGGAAAGTCTGTTTATTTCCCTAAATGGTGCCACATTTGTGAGGAACGTGCATTTGTGTGATGGTGATGCACAGCAGCGCTGAGCTTGAGGGTCAGAGAGGTGAAGCAGGAAAACTCAAGTGGCATTGAAAGAAGAAGACCTGGCATTGCCTTCATCGGTGCAATCCACACACTGCTGCTCATCCTACAAATGCATATTAGTCACAAATGTGGGGTGGAGCCAATAAGCTTTTAAATTACAGACTTGGGATACCGGTATGACACATTTTCAATAAATATTGAGCAGATTTGGGAAAATAAACTGTTCTTAAGGAGGCTTGAGGCGATGCTTTGGGAAACACTGGCACATCATTGGTATCTGGGGTGAATGTATAAAAGAACATGCATCTTTTGTGTTTAAAATGAAGAAAAGCTCATTACATTTTCTATTTCACCACTTCCACTATTTCATACGCCTATTGTGCACTTCATAATGAGCTATAATTATCTGCGGCCTGCACTCGGGCACGGTCAATAGCCGGGACATGAAAAGCTGCTGTGCACAGCTGCAGCGAGGCCACATTCATTTTAGAAACCGTTTTCAGAACCCATTTCACTATGGTTCCAAACTACTGCCATTAACATACAGAGTGACATGCATGAAAGCACGAATCTGATACCAAGAAGACACAGAATCACAGCAACACAGTCATAACAAGATCGAAGGAAAAAGACAAAAGTTCCATGAATTTTGGACATTAACATTTTTTTTATTTAAATGTTATACATAAAACTTTAGTTTGTTTTTTTTTTTAATTCAGCTAAACAAATATTTATATATTGTATATTTTATAAAAAGAAACATTTCAAACATTTTTTTAAATATTAATATTTCTTATTTACAATTCAAAACAGTACAGGAAATAATAACAGTAACAATGCGATTTGAATTATAAAAATGTTACAAAACATATTTTTTTTTGTGTGTGTCCGTTTGAAAATTGGTAAGCTGATATTTCCAGAATGTTAGCAAGGATACAAAGTAGCAATGTGGAGCAGCTCTACATTCAAACAAGAACTGGAGGTGCGTTCAACTCCTCAGATTCTTGGATAATTAAAACCTGTATTGAAATCCTTTTATTTTTCACATTGGTCACGCCTATCAAATCTTTCCAAAGCTTCAAATGCAACAAAATTCCACAGGAAAAGTGTAAAAACTGTAAAATGCACCAGAAAGCTATACATTACATTTATAGCTGAACGCACCTGAAGCTCGGTAAGGTCACTGTTTCTCTAAAGGGTTCAGGGTTGTGGAGAGAAGGCGCATGTTGTGTGTTTGCTTATGTGTGTTTGTGTGTGTATTTATCAGTGTGCAGGCTGATGAATCAGGGCAGAAGAACCTAAACGACACATGGATCAAGTCTCTAGAACCAAAACAAACAGTAGCTAACAGTCCAGCAGCCTGGCCTTCTACTGTAGACAGTCAACGTTCACCAACAGGACTACAGACTAGCACAACCACAGTCTACAAACGTCTTCCCTTGTTTTTCTCTACACTTGCCACCGGTCACAGTTCCACTTAGCCCGCTGCTCTCCGCAGCGGGAACAACATTACAGTCAGAAACAAACAAGTCGCTTCGAAGTTTCAAACGCTCTGGCGAGTCTAATGGCCGTTCAGTAGGTGCTGTGCCGTTCCGTCCCTGGTTGTCTTGTGTGAGGAATCTGCACAGGAGAATAAAAAAAGCCGCCGTTGGAACAAGGAAAGACGGAACGCAGAACAATCGTCAAGACCGGCTCCTGAGACGGGCTGGGCATTGTCAGGCAAAGCAAGCAGCAAGGTGATAAGATGCCGTTTGTAAAGGAATTGATGGCATGACATACCAGTCTTAGAGAGAGTGGACAGAGAGCTGTTAGACAGAGGGGAGGCACTGAGGGCAACAACACTTTTTTGAAGCTGCAATGAGAGAAAAGGTTTTGAAAAGATGCAGAAAAAACTATGCAGTTGTAAACAGAAACTGGTGAACCTCACACAAAATGCAGAAAGCTTCATAACATAATGCAGCGGAGAAGATGATGCTCAGTATGCCATGCAAGTACACCGTTTAAAAAAATAAACAAACTGCAATTTAAAAGAAAGGAAAAGCCACAGTATGCTAAGACCGTCCGATCGGTCAGGGTGTAGCGAGACCTGTTCATTCATGATGCCGGACAGCTCCATCAGCATGTCCTTGTAGTGAGCTCTCATCTCCTCCTGGTATTCCAGCTGGTCCTCCTTGATGAGACGCTCGTTCACATCCAAAGCCTGACCGCAGGCCTCTGCAAACTGCCTGCAGATGGCAACAAGGGAATGATGGTTATCAACACTTGTAATCATGCATGCAATGTTCTGAATGAAGAAAATGTCTCATCTGACCAGAGCATCTTCCTCTATGATGGGTACAAGTACCGAAACTTTATTCTACAAAATGTGTACATTTGTGGAAGTCTTACCTGAAGATCTCCTTCAGAAGCTTGACCTGGTTGTCAGGATATTTCTTGGCATTCTTCTCCTCCAAAAAGGCTCTGGCGTAAGCCATCGGACCTGCATTCACCTGCACACCAAGGATCCGGTGAGACCAAACGAGGGGATCAGACCCAAACGACGAGCATGTGCAGCGTGGCCGGAACTCCCACCTTGACGCTGACGCTGCCCTGCAGCTTCAGCTGCAGCCGGATCATGTCCACCTCCTCCATGTTGCAGAGCTGATTGAGCTCAGACACTTTCCGGGACATCTCGTCGATGGCCACCTCGATGGGGTTCATCTCCGTGCTCTGCTGCTCCACCACCTGGATCCGCTTTTTCAAGTACGGGAAGCTGGAACTCGCTGAGGAGAACAGCAAAGCAGATGGTCAGACGCGAGAAATGTCTCAAGCAGGGAAATTCTCCTGGGAGTTGTGTTATCTGCTGATTTTCATTCACTGAATGCAGAAACCAACTCACTGGTCAGGATTGTGCGTCGCTTGCACTGCTCCTCCACGTCCCCGTGCTTCTTCCCCGACAGAGTGAACGGGGTCTCAAACACAAAGCGGTTGATGTTGTGATGCCTCTCGAAATCCGTCCTCTTGTCCTGCTGCTCCTTCTCGTCGAAGTAGGGCACCACATACGTCACCTGGATGTAGGCGAACTTGGGGTCCAGGTCTTTAGGATTTACCTGGTAGAAAAGAAGGACAATGGAGAATTTTTAGAAACCACAACGGCTATGAGATGACAATTTGTGGAAGAGCCTTTTATATTCTTCATTTTGTCTTTTACCTTATTGGAGTCCTGGATCATCTTCACGTTATCAGCTCCAAACTTGTCAGAGTAGAGTTTGAGCAACCTCTGAGAGATTTCTGACAGTCCAGTCAGCTTTGGCTCTTTGTAGATGAACTCCTTGCTCTCTTCCTCTTCAAAGAAACCCTACACACACACACACACACACACACACACACACACACACACACACACACACACACACACACACACACACACACAAAGTGGAGTTGTACACTTAATTGAAACTTAACTGTGATTATGTGTTTCCTTTCACAGCACTCTGGTTTTATGTTGCACTCTAGTGGATTCTTGAATCTTTAGCGATGCATAATGTAGACATACTTTATCTTTATCCCCATTTGTTAGAGCAGCTCAGCACTAACAGGGTGTCGGAGTTAAGTTGTGGACGGGGGAGTGCAGAGGTCAATCTCACAGTGAGTAAATTATGTTTTTTTTAAATATAATCTTCCTGTCCAACATCGGCTTGTTTTTAATGTTTGGGGAGAAAACACTGTCACCGCCAGGAATTATGGGAAGTAAAATGGACCACAGCAAGCTTGAGACACACCCTTCATTGGGTAAGAGCGGCAGATGTTAATAGTGGCAGAAGGAGAGGAGAGGTAAGAGAGGTTAGCACAAAGGACAATGAAAACAATCGAGGGTGTCCAAAACTTACCGCAATCTTGAATACAGAATATAACAAAAAGGAAGAAAAAGCAGACAGGAATTAAGGAAACTGGCTCAACTGAAAAAAAAACAAAACAAAAAAAAAAAAAACGTTGCACCCAAAAATTAAAATTTTCGGTTTTTGTAATTTAACTCCAAAGTAAAGGAGTACTACTTGCTAGAAAGTGTGGATTTACTTAAAGTTGGCTTTAGAATTGTGCAAAAAAACAAACAAAAACAAAACAAAACAAAACAAAAACCCTGAATGTTCTGGTGCTTTTCTCCAGAAAAAAAAAAACAAAAACAAAATCTGGACAAGTTTTACAAACCTATTAAGAACAAAGGTCATATTTCTTTTAATATACCTCTTTCATACTTGTGAAGTGATAATACTGCTGAGCTGATTTACTGTCCGTTGTCAGATGACTGCTTGCCGTGTATTGAATTCATTCGAGGTGTGTGGAGCGCGTCCATTTCATTCTGTATTCATCCCTCACCTGTCCATAGAAGGCTACGCGGTAGTATCGGCCAAAGAGGCGTTTTTCTGAGTTCACCACCTCCGTCACCTTCAGATACGAACGGTGGATGTCGTAGTACAGCTCCGAGAGCCTCTGCAAACACACACAAGCGGGACGTCTGGTTTGAAGTCAGCTCAATACGAATTCTCCAACACAAGGATACGAGATGAGGACCGGAAACACGCACCTTGAAATCCCTCCTCTTCTCAAAGACGGCAATCACAGGCTTGTTGATGTCGGCAATGAGTTCGTGTCGCTCGGATTTCCACAGATAGTCCACACACAGCTCCAGCTGCTCCACTAGGGTGTCCTACACAGTGTTAATGAAATCACACAATGTATTGTGAAAGTCATCGGTCCAAAATATTACCACAGCTCGAGCACGTCATGCCGATTTTCTCGAACTTGCAACAATGATTGTGAACATAAAAAGCCGTGACGTTGACATTTCTAAAAGACTGACCTCAGTATATGGTGTGTCCTGAGTGCCGGTGTCTTCTTTCATAGCACCTTCTTCCTTAACATTCGGACTGATGCACATAAACGCTGCCCATCCCATGGAGAAAGAAGCTGGGGTTTCAGACAAGTGAGAAAGATCATCAAGAGGTGTAATTCAAAGGATTTCCGTGCACACTTCCCAAAACAGACTGAACATCTTAGCATCTTTGCTTGTGTTATGTTGAGCTTGTACCATACAGATGCATGAAGTGCATCCAGATCACAAAGTATTTTCAACTTTTTTAAAAAGTAAACATTTTTTCAAAGTAAAAGCTTTCAACATTTGTAGACACAACAGCAAAAAAAAAAAAACAAACAAACAACAATCAAGTGTGAGTGTGATTTACATCAAACGCTGGTGACATTCAGTATCCTAACCAGTGGGACTTGTGCGAAAATAGTCAAACAGTGGTGGGGAATGTCATCCATCAAGGCAAGAACAGCAGGACCAAAAACATTTAACTCTACAATAAATGCTGCATAACGTAGAAGAGTGTAGGAAAATCTGAACCCAGCAAACTCTTTGAACTGTTGTTCTAAATCATGTCCATCACTCAACGTCGACACCATGCACCCACTGGCAAGAGCTTTAAAAAACACTGCACACCCGCGATTGCCCAGACACTCCGGTCTCCATCCCTCTGTTCTGGACTCCCAACCCTTTCACCCAGCAGGCCCCAGGCGCACACACTCACTGTCTTGATCTCGGGAGGTAGTTAGTAAGGAGCTACATTTAAAGACAGGGCTTTCCTCGGGGGACACACTGGACATCCTGGCCTTGTCAGTTCTCCAGTAGCCTGTTCGGTAGGAAGGGGAGGATGAGGAGGTGCAGGTTCACAAAGTTTGAGTCCGCTTGCTTTTGCCTTTTTCGACTCGAGAACGAGGCTTGCCAATCAGCCAAGCTACTGGCATGCCACGCTAGCTGCCGACTCAGCGGGTGAATCGCATGCAAGAAGGTGTCGGACGCAAAAAGCAGAAGATGGACACGTGCTGGTGTGGACGGGGAAGCATGCACACGGAACGCTAAACCAGATGCAAACAGAGCAACATGCAACACAACAAACCTGTGGACCTACACCTATAACCCTGTAGAAAAGACTGTCTAACAGCGAACAGCTTCTCAAATCCCTCAGTTCATAAATATGATGCATAATCTCACACTGATTGCAATGAAATCCCTTTCAAACAAAAACATCAACACTCATGGATGTATGAAGGATTACACTCTAAAACTGCAATGGCTGTTAGCAGAGAAAGAGGAGGGCTTTGTGACTGACAGAAGAGAGCTGTGAAAAGGCTGAGTCAAGTTAGCACGCCTGCAGAGATGCAAAAACCAAGAGAAAGTTCACGGCGCTGCATATGCACAGAGTAATTGTGCATACACGTGTTGACACAAAACATGCTGCGAAAAGCTGAAAAGGTGAAACACAGCGGCAAGTGAGCGCTCACCTCTCCTCTTCAGTGATTCAGCGATCAGAGCTGAGATGTGGATGTAACACATAGCAGCCTGAAAAGAAAAACACTCAAAATCATCAGCTTCTATGAATATTTTCCTAAAGACGTGTGTTCAGAAAGAGCATGTCAACAAGAAAAACATTAATAACCTCTGAAAGATCGCCGTTGCGCACGTGAACTTTGGCCATGCTCTCTAACCAGGTGCGCCGCAGCTCGGGCGTGCTGGCGTAGGAGTTGGCCAGACTGTACTGTAGATCCACCAACATCTCAGGATCCTTCTCGTGCTCCTTCATCTGTGCCGTGGCCATCAGGACGGTCCTGATGCGCTTAGTCAGGTCCTTCACCTCAGCGGGGAATGGAGTGTTCTGTACAAAGCATTTCATGTTTTAACTGAACGGAAATTAAGAGTACTTCTGCCATTTTGCCATTTAACATTTATTCAGTATGATTTTCACTGCATGTAACAACTATGTTTATATTCACTAGAGAGCATGTTCTTGAATGTTCTATGGGACAAGTATGCATGCAAAATCCAGTCAGCAGTGACATGACAGGAATATGTGGTGTGAAGGTATGAACCACCTTCAGAGGTGCATCTCCGTTGGCAAAGTTATTGATGATGGCCAGGGACTGCTGAAACCTGGAGCCTCCGATTCCAGCGTCTGCTATCAGCTGGCTCACTGCTTTGATCACCTGGGAATCAGAGAGAGACGATGAGTCGGCGTAGCTCTGAGACCTTATTTCACATTTCATACACAACACACAGGTTATGTTGCTATTGGAAAATTGGGTCCGACTGACCTGCAGATGGGAGCGAACTATGGACTTGCCCTTGGTAAACTCAAAGTTTTTCCTCATGACAAAATACAGCAGGGCAGCCGCCTCCATCTGGGTGGAGCTGGATCGATGGTTACAGCACTTGAGGATCTCGTAGCACAGACAGCCACACAGGTCAGCTTTACCCTGGAAGAACGCACTGGGAAACTACAGAGAGAGAGAACAGGGTGAAATCAGGCATTAGAAAAACTACACTTACTGAGAAGAAATGTGCTCACGTGCTGCTTTCACCTTTTGCACAAAGAGCCTGAGGGCTGCGAAGACGTGCCGCAGAGTCGCAGTCGATTGGTTGATTTGAAAGAAGAGCATGTAGGTGTCCAGCACCTTTTTCATCAGTGTGTTCTGACCATCGTCCAGCAGCAGCTGCTTCTGTAGAAGTGGGCACCCCAACAGAATAACAGAAGATACACCAACAGAAAATCTTTTTTGTTTTTCATTGTCTCAGGGCTTGTGCAAGGATTACTTGATACCTTTATACACTGAATTTTATCTTGCCACCAGGTGGCAGTAAAGTATCAGCTGTCACGTGAGAAGTTTATGTTCAGCAGAAGACATTTACCAGCTTTAGGTTAAATGGTATAAAATGACCACAGACCTTGTGATGGTGAACAAAGAGCTCCAGCACGTCCAGCACAGTGAGCGACACCTCCGTGGACAAGTTGGCCTCAATATCAGTGGGACTCAGAGTGTCCCCATCCTGAACACTCCCATCTAAACACAGAAGCAGATGTAAATACTCACATCAGTCTCTTGGCGTTGTGTGGACGTGTGATGTGTAATGTCTGAAGTGGATTAAATCTGCTAAGAGACTGGCATTAAGGGAACCTGTGTGCAGGTGTGTGTTTGTGGTTGTGCTCCTCAGTGATACCTGTGTCCATCATCTGCAGCAGCTTGGGGTTGGTGAGGGCATTCTTGCCTCTGATGATGGGCATGGTTTGAGAGCGAGCGTGGCGGTGGCCTTCGCCTCCAGAGGCCATCCTGGAGGCAACAGCAGAGATCAGCAGTCAATATCAGACCACAGTGCTCACATATATTCTACATAATACTTTGTGTGCAGTGCAACGACATGGGCTGACAAGTCACACAGAACATTGCAGGTATGAGGAGGGGCATGCTGAATACGTAATAGCAATCCTTAACATGAAAAACACAATGATCACATCAACAATGGATATACACAAGATTAAAATGTATCTAATTTGTACTGAAAAGTGTATTCAAATCAAATCAAACTTGAAAGTTTAATTACATAAATGAGTCAAATACCAGACGTCAGTACCAATAAGGACACTATCAGTAGCCAAAGACTCGTTCTACTCAGTTTAACGCTGCCATCTTGGCTGGTGTGTTTTCCTGGTGGAGGGTGATTACCATTGTGGGAAGAGGCTGGAGGGTTGAGAGGACTGGGAGGGGTGGTTAGGGACCTTCAGGGTGCCATTGGCCTGGGTTGACTGGGCCAGCTTTACTGCCGCTGCTAGCTTCCTGTTCACAAGCCAACCACATCAGAGCTATCATTCGTTAGTTTAGTTACGATCATCACTGTTAAGCGTTTTTCCCAAATTTATAAGTCGGTTATTTTAAATGTTAGTGGCATGCCAGTAGCCAGCTAAGTGTGTCTGCACTTCATAAAAACAGTCTAAAACTTAACACTTTGCAATGCACAACTATTTTGCACTCATGTGACCTTGCTCTATATTTATAATAGCTGGGTCACATTGTACTCTAGCAGCTAAATGAAATGCTGAAAGCATACAAGATCTCCAATTTGACCTTGGTGTGATGAGAGCAACCGGAGTGGGAAAAAAAGATCAAACACCTCATATAGAGAGGAAGGTCAGCCAGATGGAAAAGCTAGAGGCACAGCAGAGTCAATGGTTCCAGTTTGCCATTAGTATAATATTGTGCAAATGTTACATTAACTCTTGCTAGAGTGTTAGTGGGGAGCAGAGACTTGGGTTGGTATTTATGTAAAACAGCGTGTAGCATGGGAATTAAAATGTATTGATGTGATGGAGTTGAATGTCAGTTAAGCCTCAGCACAAATCAGCTTAGTAACCGGATCTCAACACACAGATGTCCGACATATCATGTCTGTATGACGCTGAATATCAGTCTGATCACAAACTGTGTGACTAAAGCAAATGAGGCCTTGGATGAACAAAATAGAAGAGAGCACCATGGCTTAAGATGGAAGCTGAGGCAAGCAAAGTGACAGGAGGGAGGAGATGAAGGTGGAGGTCGATGTGCAGCATCAGTGAACGAGATGTGCAACCCAAGCTTACATGCAAGACATCCCACTACACACATCTGTCCACAGTTTGTATCCACAGAAAAAGGGTTACTTGATGCAAGAAAAAAAAAAAAAAGAACATCAATAAATGTGCGGTCACACTGACAGTCCATTAACAGATGCTGCATGCGCAGAGGGGGGAGGACGTATTGCATGCGCTGTGGTGGAGGCTACAACAACAAGGTCGAACATGGAGACAACGTTACAGCTGTTACTTTTTGTGATGTGATGTGGACTGTGTCGGTGCAAAATGTGTCAGTAATATCACAAAAGGCTCCCTGAACAAGCTCAGACAGGCACGGTATCTGCTACAAGAATAACTGGAATTAAACCTCATCAAAGTCCATGAAGGCTCAAAGAGATTGCGACTATGAGCAGCATGGTCAGCAATCAATAGCTCACAGCATATTTTCCCTGGAGCCACCTCAGAATGCCTGTAATAAGCAGTAGATCCACTCTTCCATCTCCGATTCGCCAAAATACCACAGTGAAGCCAAACGCCGGCAGACACAGCCACTCTCAGCAGCACACCATAAAGAAGAACCTTCAAAATGAAAGCAGAATGTCGTGTCCCAGATCGGCTCTAGATTGTCTCTTTTGTTGTAACAGTTCTTATTTCAAGTGTGTTTTCTTTGCCTGATCTAAAGCAGAAGGGCTTCAGTCAGAAAACTGTAGAGTAATGCAGGCAATAAATCGATTAAACTGTTATGACATGTTTCCATTCTATTGTCTATATCAACATCTAGCAAACACAATTACATTTTCCTGATGAAACAGACTTGCAGCGTTTTATTTTCATTAAATCCTGATTTCTGGAGAGTACCTGGAGGAATTTCCAGATATTTTAATAAACAACTCACAAAAAGTAAGTACATTTGTTTGTGGTGTTGTTTTGTCTTTGAGATCATGCTTAATGGTCATTTTTAGCTTATTCAGTTTCCCTTAAAGGACGCCACATTGTAAAGAGCAGGCATTTGTGGGATGAGCAGCAGAGCTGAGTATGAGGGTTACACATATACCAAGCCACTTCCTGTGCAAATCATCTTGTTTGCTCGTCACTATTTTGGTGCCCTTTGGTTGATTTGATGATAAGGAAAAAATTCATCATTAGTAGAAGATACAGGAAGTGGAAACTACTAAAAGGTCACGGGGCTGCCAAAAATGTAAGAAAGGAATCTTTGACACGGTTTACAAAATGACGCAAAACATTCACAGGGGTTTTTTTTACAAAGCACATGGATAAGCTGCAGGTTTTCACTAATACATCACTTGAGATTTTAACTTTACTCCCTCACACACATTTGGAGCCCTCCTCAATGAGGTTTAAATCCAGATTGAGGTCCTCGTGCTGCAGATTCTGTACTTCTATGAAGGGAAAATGATGCTGAAGATGGAGGGGCCAGGTGGTAGAGGAAGAGGAAGGCCAGGCCATTTTACAGATGGAAATTAGCTAATAGCTAAATCTGGTTGGTGCAACACATTTGTTGTGCTATGTCCCTGTTAAATATGTAAAATAAATAAAATAAAATAAAATAAAAATAAAGTGAGGATGCAGTGAAAAAAAGACATGCAGGCGACTGGTGTGAGGAGAGAGGATCGGCGAACCAGAGGGCATTGGAGGACGATGATTACAGCGGCGACCGTAATGGGAAAAGGCTGAGAGATGATGAAGATTTTGCTTGATTCTCGATTGGCTCGGAAAACTGTAGCTGGGCTGCTGCACGTCATTCCTGCATCTGTTGTAAATTTGTAATATTATTTGGTAAATGTCATGTGAATAACAAGAGAGTATCATGTCACATGCATGGAAACCCAATTCTGCCTGAAGTTTGTCCAACATCCGTGCGACATACGCAAAGAACTAATTCAAAGTGAAAACTGTGGAAAGTTTGATAGCTTCGCCTATTATCGTGTCTTGATTTGGTCGCGAGGTCCTATAGGCCAGTGAGATAAGGGCTAAAGCGTTTCTTTGAGGAGTCTCAGGCTTCAGACCAATGTTAATGGTTTTCCTGGATCAGGACTGAAAAAAAAAACACACAAATAATGTCTTGATGATCAACAGCTGCAAGCACAGCGCAGCTGGCGTCAAATCACATGCACCTGAAACAGCATGTCAGCCGACTGAAAGAAGAACTCTCTGCAAACCGATCAACCAGGTTCCGGGAACAAAGTCAAACTGTAGAGAAACAGGTTTACTGGTGACTGCTGAAAAGCTGCTCTGGTTTATATCAATGAAAAACCAAGGAATTGAGCTTCACAGAACGGCTCTAATATCCAGCAAAAGTATTCACCGTTTCTACTCAAGCCGTCAGAGGCTTTCATGACTTAACAGTTGTCTGTTTCATTGGCTGGCTGTCTTCCTGTCTGGCTGGGTGGCTGGCTGGCTGCGCCCTGCAAGTGTATTTCATCACTCCTGAACTCCAATGGGTGTCCACACTGACTCAGCCAGGCATCAAAGAACGCACAGAGAGAGACACCGAGACAGACACAGGCGGAAGACTGTGGATCCCCCATTGGCCTGGTGTTACAGATGAATGTTAAGTAGCTCGCAGGCTCAGAGAGGCTCAACTACGTCTGAGAGCCCCGGCGACACTTCCAGCTATCTTTATTCAGTTAATACCTTCACACAGAGTAACGCAGTGTCTTCTCTCAGCCTTTTGTTGGCTTACATCTCAGCATCCTACTGCTGAAAGGAAAAAAAAAGGGGGCTAATTTAATTAGCTGGGAGGAACCAGAAGATGGAAGAGTCTTGCAGTGCCAATGGCTCAGCTCCAGTAAGAGCAGAGACACACTCACACACACACACACACACACACGATAACAACCCCCGACCTGTGTGCTTGCCAACTACTACAGTACAATATCCAGCAGTGATTCTCTCTCAACACCGAGATCCAGGAGTTTCACCTCCCCCGCTTCCTTTTCTTCCCTCCTCTACCTCCTCCCCTCTCGAAGCTCGTCCCTGACTCTGCACACGCATACAGAACACATATTAGTATTTCAGCTCCACGGTGTCTGATTCATTTGTTTCTGCGTGCTTTCTCAAGTCAGTGTGTGTGTGTGTATATATATGACGGCTGCATTTACATTTGTGTCCATCCATGTGTGAGCCTGATTATATGAATAATGCATCACTGAGTGGGGGTGCAGCAACCTTTGGCTGCAGGATATATGTTGAGTTAATAAGGTGTCTCCCTATCTGCAGCTCGATATGGAATAAACCCAAATGGCACCTGATCCACGTCTTTGTCAGAGAAAGCAGGAAGGAGCGTCGACTCACCTGGCTATGTGGCGTTTACCAAGGAACCTGAAGTGCTGGAGGCACAGCCTGAAGGGGCAAAAGCAAAAAAGGACAATTTTGAAAACATGCAAGTGGAAATGTGTTTGTTTGAAGTGCTTTTTAAACCCAGAAGTATGTCCTCAAACTGAGTTAAAGCAGAAGCGGCTCGATGTTGTCACAAACAGGAAACACACAAGGCTAATTTATTGCACTCGTCTGTGGATAGGAAGCTCTTGCTGGAATTTCAGTCTGCTTTTCTTCTCTCACTCACGCTGGGTCATTATTTTCATCTGTTCTCCTGGCTCTTTTTCCTTTTTCTTATTCGCCTGTTTTGATCCCACAGCTTCTGTTTTTTTTTTTTTTTTCTTCTCGCAGAGAGAACAGTTGGGATCACTAATCATCTCTACGGGACCTGTGGTAATTACTGTGCAGTGAGGAGAAGTAGAGCTCTTACTCCAAGATGTTAAAGAAGTCTGAGATCTCCTGGTGAATGGCCCGATGCCAGTAGGACACCAGCACATCTGGAAGGAGAGGACAGCAGACGTCACGACACACATGGCAGCAGTCAAGTGGCTTTTATAGAGCACTGAGGTTGAAATGGACCATAAACCTAACAAATGATGGTAAACAGGGCACATAGCTGAAAATCACAGTAATGACAGGATTATACCAGAAAAAAAAAAAAACAACTGTCATTGCTACCACAATGCTTTTAATGAAACTGCATATGTTTTAGTAAGATACCGCACTGCAATTCATCATTTTGTGATGTGTATCATATGATGTATCACTTTACGTGATCCTGCAATAAATTAAATAGTAACACTGTTTTGTAATGGACTGTGATGTATCATGTGTGTTATATCCTATTATTTATGCATTGCTTCACAATGTACTGTAATGTATCAATTGGAAAAGTATTTTATCAGAATCCATCACGATGTATCATGTTGTATCAAGTCACTGTCATTGCTTGACAGGATCTGTCTTAATTTGACACAGTAGCACTCTTTAACACCTTTTCTGAGGAACACAGGACGACTTTGGATGTTTCCAGTCGTGGTATTTTAATTTTCACATGAAGCTTTAAGTTAATTTGTTAAATTTTTCCTGCCATGTTCTTAGACTTGCAAGACAATGTGATTTTTTTTTTTTTAGGTTTTGTTGAAGCTATTGTATACTTTTCATGAAAGTTGCCAATAGTTATACTAACAGGTTCGAATTCATCTATCTTCTTTCTATGATATATAAAGTCATATATTTTAAGATAATCTGATATGTCGAAAGAGGACGCTCCCATTGAATGGCCCATGCTGTATTTTTTTATTAAATTTCCAAACTTGACTGTGTGAATCCAGCAAAACAGAACGTTGTAAAATGCATATTCTTACCTTCAGATATGGTTTTCATGATGTGCAAAAAGCACATGAGGAGACTGCGCGTCTCTGCCTGGTCCAATTTATCACAGCGAGAGCCGTAGCCTATCAGGGACTGCGGTCGGGCAAACTAAGGACAAGCGTCCAAACAGAGAGGTGGGGAAAGAGACACTGTTGGTATCAGGGTTGTGCCGACCGCTGCAGACAGTGAGGTCGTGTCCTCAGTATTTACATATATGTGGGTTTAAACTATCTGGAAATGAAATCAAATAAAGGATGATGCAGTATTTTTCAGAGTAAATCATAGTTCTTGTCGCAAACAAATAAAGCTCTCAGATGTTTATGGCCAAATTTATGGAAAAGGTTTGTAAAACGTCATGTAAAAGCTCCCACTAGAAATGAGAAATGGCATTAGAGCAGCGTGGAGACAAGACACAAGCCGATATGTCCCTCTGTCTGCACAAAGGCCTAAACTGAAGCTAAACCTTGATAAATAAACTACATCACCACATTTGACTGAAATGTTCTCTTCCCCTGTGTGTTTTTTATTTTCATTTACGTCACTTTCCTCGTCTCACCTTCTCACATCCATCCATCTTCTCGCTGTTCCTGTCGCTGTTGCTGGGGTTCGAGTCCACACTGATCAGAGAGCCTCGGGAGTCGGTCTGGTTACCCGTAGCAACTGCCAAGGATGAGAAAGCTGGTGTGTGGAGGGGGAGGGGAGTCTGCATCAATGTCCTGTTTCACACCTCTGCATTGTGTATGAACACTCTAAACACACACACACACTCACACACTGATTATTATACCTGTGATGGAGTTGAGCACCTCTTTGGAGAAGGAGGCATCCACAGAGTTCCCGTGCCGAGTGACAGGAATCACTCCTCCGGCAACTCCTCCCCCCACGCTGAGGTCGTCTCGAGAGCCCTGATGAAGGTGTAGTGAGATGAGCGAAGATAAGGAAAGGTAAATACCTTAGCTTAGCCTTCAGGTATGTTATAATCAAATAAGAATATGATACACAATGCTATAAGAAATCATAATGAAGGCAAATGATGAACAGCAAAGCTGAGCAAATAATGCAGAAGAAAAACAATGCATTTAAAGTAATCAGAATTTAAAGTTTTTAAAACAGTTCCTTCGTGGGGAGCCTCACTTGGTCGCTGGAGGTGAAGTAGATGGGGAAGAGATCTCTGAGGAAGAAGCGAGGCATGTTGTCCAGGATCAGTCCATACAGAGGCAGGTAGAGGGACGCAATCCTTGCTTGCTTCTCCTGAAAATGCAGACAATCAAACAAATGTCAAAACAGTCTTAGTGAAAGACGTGCAACAATATTTTCCTTCTTTTTACATGTGGTGTGCCTGTGTGGATATTTCTTTAGCTGAAGCACTGCAATGTGAAGAGAAACAGCAAATAGAATTTTATTTAAATATAAAAAAAAAAAAACTTCAGGTTGTTTATGTTAGGTTATAACGTTTGGTCTCTCATCCTGCTGCTGTGTTGTGGTTGGCAGTGTTTGGACCGGCCTAACAGAGACGACTGACTCCATCTGAAGTTCCCACGGCTGGTTAAGACGTCCCGTCTCTCGTATGCAGCTGCTACTAACACTCATACGTCCGTGAGCTGGTGTGAGTCAGGGAGGAAGAATCCCCGCTGTGTGTCCATGACTCATTTTTCATGGCTTCTGGTTTTCTCTCACATAAACATGCCAGTCTACCTTGGTGGCATAGCGTGCGTCCAGAGAGTGTTTGGCCATCAGAGTCTTGAGTGTGGCCAAAGCGAGGTGTCTCAGGTCCTGCTCGTCCTGCAGCGCCAGGCCGAGCTCCCGCAGCAGCAGGCCGGTCAGGAAGTGTTTCCTGCAGAACTCTCCGGTCAAGTTGTACTCCGGCACCGACACTGAGGACAGACAAACAGTCACAGTTCAAATGGAGAAAAAACACACTCTTATTTCATGACTCCAAAGACATTGCTTGGCTTTTGGCATGGATAAACCATGACAACTGCAGTTCCCATCAGCCGTGCTTTCTTATTTGCAGTATTTTCTTTCATTTTTCTGATGTTTTGAAGTTCCTGGCCTCCATCTTAATCTTTGATCGTCTTTCAACAGCGTCAGCGGTCGCTGCTGGAAGGAGAAAAATATACAACACCTAACAACGAGCTGAGGACTCCATAGATGTTTACAATAAATCTTTAAATCTGTTCAGTTTGTATCCACGGTGCAATTCACCCTCTTATCGGGGAAATAAATATGGTACATTTTTCACTCACTCCTGTTTTTTTTTCAAGTCAAGAACAGTTAGTCTGAATCAACATATGTCTGCTTTTAATAAGATCAAGCTCAAATAATACATTTTACTGTGGGAAAAATGCTTCTTTTGATAGAAATTTCATAACAGATTTTGGAAATTTATAGAAAATTGCATGTCGACCACACAGATGATCACTGACTCACAAAATATCTGGCAGTCAGATTAAACTAGGACCACTTAATAAATTCTTAACATATTAAAAGGTAGCTTCCACTTCAGACTGCAGGCGGGTCAGTCAGGCAGCTGACAGAAACACCAAAACCTTTTATGATAAACACATCGCTATCATTATTTTTGCAGTGTTTGCATTATGACACGGTTCAGCGGATTCCAGTCACACACACACAAACATCGGACACTGCAAAGATGTGAGTGGACATATTTACCATGAGTGCTTTGTGGCTCAGGGGATGCATGGTCTGACATGAACAATCAAAGTGAGAAGAGATGACAGGGGGAAGAGTGAGAGAGAGAGAGACGGAGTGTTAATTAACAAATGAGTGTGAGATCTACTTGATGTATGACTGTTACCACATCAACACTGCTGCCGGCGACGGCGCGTGGCGGCGGACTCGTACCTGTGATTCGAGCGGAGGGTAAGGGCAAGCTGAGAGGGATGTAGTGTTCGTGGTTGCACACCTCTCTCAAGAATTCGAATTTCAGCTCACACAGCACCTACCGGTCACACATAAAGACAATGTCACACCAAGTATTTATATGAAATGAAAGAAATGCTGGAAAACAGTTGGTGTTCGGTGGTCTTTTCAGTGACACTTGGGTGCAGATGTGAAGCTACCTTGCTGTCAGTAGCAGTGATCATGTTTATGTAGTTGCTGATCAGTTTGAAAGTGAAGCCTCGGTCCATGAGAGTAAAGCAGCGCTGTAAAAGAAAACACACACAGGAAGAACGTCAAGCCACAGATCACACCCGGTAGCAGTTAATTACAGTCACACACAGATCATTTAACACAGAACAAAGAATCAATAGAAAACGTTTTTTATATGCAGACGGTTTATACAGTTTGTATCGATCCTTCAAGCAACAAATGCACTCAGCTTAATAGCACGGTGCACGTTTCCTTCTCGTGCACTCCAGCACGACTGATCCCACAGCAGCATTTATTCTTGTTCGATATTTTTACTGAAATCAATCATGTGATTTCTAAAAATTTGGCTCGTACCTTCACAAAAGCAGCCACAGCTAGGTTAGCACTGCGGGTTTCTTCAGCCAGGTCTTTATTCTTCCAGAAGATGTGTTCAGACACTGTTTCCACCAGAGTCTCCACCCGGTTCAGATAAGACGAGGGGAAACGCTGCGGCCTCGGCAGCTGGAGGGAAACAGCACGTCAGCTTAGTACCTTAGTAACTTTTATGAAACATGGGTTTGTGGAGTTTGTGTGTTGAAAGACTACTGGTGACTCACTAGGTCACTCCCTATGAAGTTTTCTCCAGGTCAAATGCAAGGTTAATAAAGCTACAGGTATAGAAGACGGAAGGATGGAAGCATCTCACCTTCACCTTGTCAGAATCAACCAAATGTTGTGCCATGGACTTGACAATGAGCTCAGAGAAAAACCAGGAGAACTGAAAACAACCGAAGAGAGGTCAGAGGAAAGTCAGTATTCTAGCTTTCAACTAGAGAATCACAGATTTTGGAGTTCCACTTGTCTCTGAGACAAAAGTGTTTCTATGCTTTTGAAAAATCAAAAAAAAAAAAAAAAAAACCAGTCCATTTTGAAATGAAAGCAGAGGAGATTGGAGATGAAGGTCGAGACAAACCTTCAGGACATTCTTGACTGCCGCTTGCTCATTGCTCTTCAGGTCAAAGGTCATCCCCTTGGCTAGCTCTTCGTGAACTGTCCTGAAGCCGTGAGCCTCTGACTTGAACACATACTGCAAACAGCGAGATGGAGTCACTGGAGGTCAGGAAGCTTTTTCTATTGATGGTTTTCAGTCATTTGTTTGGGTATTGGTCTGATTTTTACTGGAAACAACTCCGACAAAGGAATTACAAACAGCAATGAAAAATGCAAATAACCAAAATAAGCTCCAAGATAATAATCCATTGATTATCGAAGTCATTTTTTAATCAAGAATATTAAAACAATAGAGTATGACTTTTTTCAAACAGATGATTCTGAATCGCTACTAACAGTATTTTGACTATCATTTTGTTTGTGGAAAGAAAACTATGTTGAAACAAGCTGCAGATTATTGCTGCACAAGTTCCACAGATCACGAATCCATGTTTGTGATGCAAAATGACACCCCAAACACACACACACACACACACACACACACACACACACACACACACACACACACACACACACACACACTGAATACCACAGAGAGAGAATACATAGATAGGGAGCACTATGTTTTCACCCACTGTGGCATGACTACTCGTGGAGTAAATGCAGTCAGGTTCAGGACCCAATCATGATGGAAGAGCAAAGCCTCACAGATGCCTTTTAACCCTAAAAACAAATATCCACGCTCAAATAATTCTAAACTGGTGAGGAACCAGTGCTCCCAGTGCTGTTATTGCATGCCGCTGTGTTCACATTGTAGGAGATGCACTTACTCTTAGACACACACACACACACACACACACACACACACACACAGTTTACACTGGGCAGCACAAGCACTGAACCTCAGCCAATCAGTTACTATGGCGACGGTGTTTCCATTAGCTCTGCTGCTCCTCTCTGCTCCTCTCCTCCTCCACCTCCTCAAACCCTGCAGCTTTCCTCGGTCGTAGCCAGCACGGAGCAGGTCTTGTGGTTCCTCCCGCTCTCCTCTCTAATCCTCTCACTGATTTTCGCCCCTAAACAAACACGCCTTGTGTTTCGGATTGAGCAGGCCGAATGTCCTAGTTTGCCTCCAACTCAATCACTCTTTCTTCTTCCTCTCCCCCTCTCAGTGAGTGTGTTTGGACAGGGTTCTGGGCACGTGGCCCTAGCCACACTCCTGCTGGCCCAAACACACACAAACATATAAAGCCCCCTTTTGGCTTTTTTTTTTTCCTCCAACAAATCAAATTTGCAGAACAGATTCCTTTCCTTTGTGGAAAACAACAGTCTCAGAAATGATACGGTCCCCCTGAGCACACAGTGCTGCTGCAGTCCCACAATAAAGCTCGCTTCACTCCACACATGACCGTGCAAAATCTAGCCTCTTTATTACCTTTATATAGGAGTGCAGGTAGTGATCCAGGTTTTCTTCATGGCACTTTGCAACAATGTGAACCAGCACTCTGAAAACACACACAAGCATGCGAACGAAAGACAATCAAAATGGACAATCTTTATTATTTCAATCACTGTTTTAATAACCGAACATGAATACAAACTGCATGACGGGGCAATGGGGCAATAAAAACTGAACAAGACTTTTACCAAAAGCAAAATGACGTGTGTGCATATCGCAAATTGTATATGGATATTGATGTTTTTGTGCCTGTAATGAGATTTGCCTCTAAAGAGACCAGTAAGTTAACGTCTTGACCTCCACCAGAGACGACCCTCTCAGGATTATTACAGAGGGATTTCTTTGCTCTCTTTCCTGAGTTCTCCTCGGACTGGACGTAAACTTGTTAACTAATTTTCATCCATTTAGGTCAACAAACTGTTTTCTTAATCACAAAGCCATTGTTGTGGTCACTGATTTAAAAAAAGCTGCATAAAAAGACTTCATGAAATACAGCCAGCCAGTCTTGACTGAGGGACCTTATAAATGTCATTAAAGATACAGATATTGTTACATACACATAATTCTCACACATACAGATGGATTCACACACAACTCTCCACAATCACATTGCTCCCATAAAACTGTATTTTTTAATCATTGTGTACTTGTTGCACTGTGTATTTTACCACATCCACAAGCCCCTCAATGCATTTGCTGTGAGTCAGGAGTGTAGTGCTCCTGCCTACCTGGTGGTGGCAGTAGTCACTTCATCATTGTCATTCTGAGTCAGAACCTTGAACAGCTGGTTGAAAAGCACTGGCAGGAATCTGACCATCACTGGGATTCTCTCCATGCTGAGGAGACCCTGGAGAGAGGAGAGGAAGATGAGGGGGAGGAGGAGGAGGCGGAGTGAAGAGGGTGAAAATGAAAAGCCTAAAAGAGGCTGGAAGGATTCTGACATGACGTCTCACTCATCAGACGTGAAGCCCTGCTGGGTTTCTCTTTCTTTTCTTTTTGGAATGTTTGTGTCAATCATCAACAGCTTTTCTCTGACCTTCAGACAGTTGAGGAAGTTGGAGGTAGGAGGCTGAGAGAGGTCCAGCTCTCTCTTCTGGCACTGCTGGAAGAACCGGTTCAGGTGGGGGTCCTGGCACAAAGGCAAGCACTCACCAAAATCAGCGTCGAAACTCTGCATTATCACTTAGTGGATTTGGTTCAGCTGAGATTTGAACTCCAATAACTCATAGTCAAAATATTAACTCAGTCTACTTTGGCTCACACACCTGAAATTGGATTTGCAGCTTTCAAAAACAACAGAAAATGAGTCATAGCTTGATATTTTTTGCAGATAATCATTATTGTATTCATGTTATCGTTCGTAATGTTTCAAAAAAAGAACATACATCATTGAGTGGTAGACTCTGAAACTTTTATTTGTTGCAAAAATCCACTAAATACAAAAGTTTCTGCAAACCCTTGAACCTTTTTTTTTTATATTTTCAAGTAACATTACCACATTTGATCATTTGAGTTGTTAATTACTATCTTCATTGATCTCTGACAGACAGAAACCATTTGATAGAAATTTTAAGCCACAGCTTCACTGATAAAATAAATAAAAGTGCAAAACTTGACTCAACTTGTCTGAAATAAAAATATATTGGATATGTCCCTATTGTTGTCAGTGATCATAAAATCATTTTGTAAAGGTTTTGTTCATTTAATCTGCCTTAAAGAAATGAAATATCTTCAGAATCATTTTGACTGTCATTCCGGTAGCTATCCAAGGATTTCATTAAGGGTCACATAAAGTGCCACAGAATGTAAACTCGTGTAGTCTGATGAGTTTACAGTACTGACACATATTTAGGTACTTTTAATATGTTCACTTCTCTTTAAAAACCCCATGACGGATACTTGATGTTTTTTAGGTGGATTCCACAAGTCATTTTACGAGTTTCAGTTTGCAAGTAAGTCTCAGAGACTCTTCAAATCCAAGCACTGCAGTTATTCAGTGGCTCCAATCATCCCCGACCAGCAAACCACAAACAGAAAGTCTATTTCCTCTTTTCACGTGTCAGTCTGCATGAGAAAGAGTTACCACACTGTGTGTTGACGGACTGTACTTTATATGCTCATCTTTCATCGGCCTGCATGTTTCGCTTCTGGACCTCTAAAGGTCATTACTTTTTCCTTGACTCATTACAGCAGATGAGTCAGCGAGGGAATTTTAAATGGACAGCAGCTTCGTTTTGAGTTAAAACATCCCTCTGAGGATATTTGTTTTAAATCACAGGCAGTTATCAGCTGACTGTATCATAATTTAGTGTCCAGGACAAAATATTATGATGTTCTACATCAGAAGTTCCCAAAATGTTCGAGGGTGACCCTTGTTGGTTTGATATCAGGACAACTTAAAATACTGTGGGTAGGTTTTGATTAAAAAAAAAAACAAAAAAAAAAAACAGGCTGGCTAAAATGGCACAATGAAGAATTGATTTAATTTCAGGACAGGTCTGGATCATATCCTTCTTGTTTGAATTAAAACCCATAAAATATTTGACAAATAGAATTCTAACAATCAGTGTTTCAATAAAAGTTTGAAGTTTTTAACAGAACTTTTCTCTTCCTATAGAGCAATAAAAGACACCTGCAGGGAAAAGGCATCACCCTACGATGACCCCTAAACCTAGACCACTGAGTTCAATACCACTCACTCTGTCCAGTGTCATTAGAGGCCACAGTTGTTCCGATGCGGCGGTCAGAGAAACACTCAATAAACCATTGGTGCATTAAAAGGTGAAGAGTGCTGAGCCTCTCCTACCTGAGTGTATACTGTGGACACCACGTTGGTGGAAACTTTGAAGATAGCTTTCCCTCCATCGACCCATTTCACATCTGCACCGTTCTGTAAAAAAAGAAAAGAAAAGCTTCACTATGGATCATCTTTTGCTGCGCTTAAAGTCATCCACCTCTCACAAATTCATATTTATAAATTATGATTTGTTTTTCCCTACTCTCACCTTGGCGTTGCTGGCTTCCTTAATGGCGAGGTACCCAGGCGGCAGGTTACAGGACACGGAGATGTTGAACTCCTGAGATGACAAGCGGCCTTCCTTGAGCAGAGGCAGCCAAGAATAGCCGACTGAAACAACAAAGAGCAAAATACTAATGTAGTGAAAAAACCCCCCGGCATAGCGTGGCCTGGCTCAGGATCTGTCGCTCACTCACCGGGGGTCTCCAGGGCTTCTTTCCTCTTCGCGTTGGTCTTCGCATTGATGTCGCAGGTGACGTGGTAGAAGGAGAACAGAAGATGGTGCTTTTCATGGAGCTGCGTGGGAAGCTCGATTTTCACCTGAGGACACAATTACAGCTTATAGGTGAAACCGTCCGGTCTCAGTGAGAGCCGAGGACGGACGAGGCCCGACAGAGGAGAAGATTTCACCTCCCCGCGCTCCGCTCCACGTGGCTCCGCTAACAGAAAGCTTGTTATGGCTGTGGTCATGCTGGTTTGTGTTCTGAGTTTCATTTATAGGCGGGTGACGCCGCTCACATGCCAAACGCCACCCTGCCACGTGTGTGGTGAAGTCGTAGCAAAGTAGTAAAGTTAAGATCTGTGTTTCAGTTTATTAGATTCGATTTATGTTCATGGAATGTGGTTTGGATTAAATGTAAATTACGCTCAGTAGTACAATGAATGTAGAAACTTGAGAGTATTGCATCCCTGTCCATTCTCTGAGAGCCTCTGAAAAGATTAAGCTAAAATTGATCGATTTCCAGGTTTAAACTGTTTCCTTGTGGCTCTTTTCCTCACCTCATCGTAGAAGTCGGGGTTCTGGGAGTGATGAAGGACTGTGGAACAGGCTGCGGTGGTGAAGACTGGCCCGCCTGGCTTACCATAGATGCACTGCAACAACAGCCGTTTCTCATCATACAAAGAGCTCGAGCGGAGAAAGAACGAGTCGTATAAAGGCCAATAAATGTCTCATCAACATGTTTTGGAAGAGCGTTCTACCTTGAGGGGTTTGGCAACTTCTTCATCCGAGCTGCGAAACTCCACATAGACTGCAAGGTTACGAGCCTGCAACAGGCAGACCATTGTTAACATCAATGAGCGAACACATCAACACACTAACATTAAAAATGCAAGCAGTGTGTTCAACACAGAGAGGAAGTCAACACTTTTAAAAAGATTTCTCAATTTTTATAACAGCCGATGTGAGGATCCTGTTAAAGGAAACGGAGGTTTAGGTGTCCTACCTTGGCAAAGCTCTTCTGACTGTCGTACTTGAGATGTTTGGGGTAGACGTAAATGTGGTTCCTGTAGACGCGGTGCGGCTGGATGAACTTGGTGGTGTCCTGCACGAACTCCTCCACCTCCACGGTAGGCTGGTGTTTGCTCAGATCTTCAAACGGCTTCACCGGCACATAGGAGGACGTCACGCAGTCTGGAGATTGAGAAAAAAAGGAGTTTTGGAGAAGCGTCAGGGTGAAGGAGAGAAGGAGGGAAACGTGAACAGAGAGCCTGGCATACTTTGGTGCTCCATCGGGACGTAGTCCACTGCGACGTCCAGCGTCCCGGGAACAGTCTGCAGCTTGCTGGTCTTCTCAGCCCTCCAAAGAGTGAAAGAAAATCTTTAATGAATTCTGAATCCACGAGGAGTGCTGCTTTTACTAGAAGCTCTCACTTGCTTGGAAGACACCTTATGATGTAGACTACCGAGTTAACATAAGAGTGAGATCACAACTTGCGCTTGTTAAGTTAACAATTAGCACTTTTGGTTTGGTGCATTTTGCAGCTGATCAATTAAGAATGATAGTGTGATTAACAACACATGCAAATGAGTCTGAATGAGAATTTTGCATGTGTTACTGCTTGAGTTTGGTGTAGAGAGAGAGAGAGCTGAACCGGAGCAAAATTAAATTTGATAACACAGGGGTGGACATGAAGACGCAACGAGGAAAGCAATAAAGGAGATGATTTGTCACAAAAGGTAACAATGTGAGAAAAACAACAAAAACAGCAAGAATTTAAGATAATTAAAAAAAAAAAAACCCTTTACATTCCCATTCCAAATTGTCTGGAAGCAGAATATCAAGCTGACATCTTCATCTTACCCATGTAAACTTTTAATGAATGAAGCTCTAAATCAATAAAGTGTCTGTTGATTGTTTTGGGCTAAATCTCATTAATTTCTGCAGCCATTTTAGATCATATAAGCTGATTGTTTTATCTTAAAGCTTGTTCATTAAAAAAGAGGTTTTTATTTCTAGGCAATTAATTCAGCTGCAAGTACAAAAACAGATAATTTTCTTTTTTTGCCTGGTTGGAAAAAAAGTACTGTTTTGGATGTGAATTCTACAGTATATGCGTCTGTAGACAGTGAATAGATGTTTCCTGTTGCAGTCTACAGGCGATCTCACCTCCGGTACTCTGACACCAGCTTAATCAGGTCATCCGTGGAAATCTTGTTGCTCTCTTGTTTGAAAAGCGGCGAGAAACGTGACTCTCGATCCAGCGCCCCTTGGTTGTCCTTAAACACTGGCCTGCAGACATCACCAGAGTTTTTCTTGATTAAGACTTTATCCTGTTCGGACAACACAGCAGAGACATTCTTAAATAGAGAAAGCAGAACCTTCATACACCGACCTGACAGACCAGGCAAAGGGCATCCGGTACTTTCCCAGCTTACTGCAGAACTGTTTGTTGGACTTCAAGATCTTCTGAACAGTCTGTTTCAGGCACAAAGCAGAAAGACAGGGAAGCATGAACAAGAAGCCACATTCCGATCAGCCTGAAATCTGGTGGCTGCAGACAGAGCGACGGGCTAAATTAGAGAGTTCTTTAATACAGCAACCCCTGGCAGCAGGTTGAACGTCTGCTGTTTCACTTAGCATTTAAACAAGGATAATATGGAGCCACGCCAGCGACGGGAAGTCAGGAAACGTCTTAGTATTGTGGAAAAGCCTAATTTTTCCTAAACTATCCAACATGACAGGCATTCAGTGAAGAAGATAAACTCTGGTCAAACAGGGCGAGCATTCTGTAAATGTCAGTCTCACTTGATTAAACTCTTTTCCTTGACATAAACAGTTCTTCATAATTGTTGTCTTTCAGCATGCTCTCCAAACAAAGTCACTATGAAAGATTTTGCTCGATGTCGTTGATCAAAAATGAATATAAAAAAAAAAAAAATTCTACAAATAATTATAATGAATACTGACACGAACCCTCAGTCCCAGAAGAGAAAAATGACAAGAATTGACAGTAAATCAAATCTGACCTTGCTGGAGTCGGTATTCTTGATATAAGGTTCAGTTCCACAAGCAATGTTCCCCATCAGCACCTTTTCCACTTTCGCCACCATCACTATGTCAGTGTGGGGGTTGGTCACTGAGAAGACAGCCTGCACGGACAATACAGAGACGTTAAAGACAAGACGAAAAAAATCAGAATGAACAGAGGAAAAGCACTTTTCTCTGACCGCTAGACGTTACACCCTTGTACCTGTTTGGGAAAGCAGAGCCAGTGCTCCAGGTCCGGGCTGAGGTAACAGTCGCCCGGCTTCTTCTCAGCAGGGGAGCACAGGCCATTTTCCTGACCTCCGACCCCCGCGCGAGGATCTGCCGTCCCGTTGCTGCAGCCGCCGAGCATCTGGCGCACCGCCTCGTGGTTCAGGTCCACGTGGAAGTCTGCGGACACCTTCCTCCCCTCTCGTACATCCAGCAGAGCCAGCGACACAAAGAAGGGTTCGATCTGAAGGAGCAGGTTAAGCAGAGCCATGTGGTCACATATCACGACCTTCTCAAATGATTTGCTACAACTCATAGTATTTTTTTTTTCTTTGTTAAAAAAAAAACATACTAAGAATAGAAATTGGCTGTGGGTTCTGGTGGTAACATGACTCATTTTCTCCTGGTTACAAAACAGAGAGAAGTGACAGACGTGAAAAAAGGAAACTCCTCTTCCACTCACGTTGGTGACGGGCCCGGTCTCGCTCTCGTTGATGCAGCCCTGCAGCATCAGGTTCAGGGATCGGCAGGTGATCATGAACCTCCTGCCCAACTTCTCCTCAAACGGACGCACTGACGAGCTTTCACTCGATGAGTGTTCGGTCCGAGGGCTCCTCAGAACCTGTGGTCAGAGAAAAACATGCAATTCAGATGCTTTTTTAAATGTATATCAAGGAGGAAAATCAGATGAGGTTAAAAGTGTACAAGTCAAATGTAATGTCATGAAATCCTAGTTATATGACTTAAATATAATAGTTTTAAGCTGAAATAAAGTGTGAGACATCCTTCTAGCATGCATATTGTGAACTCTGAGGCGAGCGGCCGGAGCCTCCGTACTTACAGGGGTGTCCGGATCGAGAGAGAACAGATTCAGCCGCTCTTCTCTTCTGGCAGAGCGAATCCCCTCATCCGTCTCAGAGATATACTGCGACAGGACGGCCGGCCGGAGAAAAGAGAGAAATGAGAGGAGAAACTCACTGCATGTAATAAATAGCTTCATGTCTCCGGCTCTTACAGCGGTTACCGGTAATGTGTTTGTGTTAGGTTAACTTAGTGAGATTAGATTTGAATTTTTCTTTTGTGGTCTTGTAAAGGGCCTCTGGAGGTCAGTTATGAAGACTATTACAGTCACTATATACATTTCTAATGAATACAAGTATGTTTATCTGTACAGCCTGATTAAAAAAAGATTTCCCAAAACACAAATGAATTTCAAATTATGCTGTTATGAAACGTTGTGATGGGTTATACTCTGGGATGTCAGTTCATTAAGTTTTTTTCATCTTCTGCTTCACCATTACATTATTTCTTGTTGTAAAGTCATGGAATCATGGAGTCGTCATTGAGAATAAGGAGCTCTGCAACATGGGAATTCACATTTTTATGTTTAGCACATAGATTTCACAGGCGCACAGACCAGATCTTGAAAGTATTGTTTCATATCAATGACAGCATGAGTTTTTGTCATTTAAATATCACTTAAATAGCTACTTATATTGTAAATACTGTATATAGAAAAAGCAACTTGTGCATGTAGTTGCGTTTGCTGACAACTGATTCACTCAATGTATTTAACAAAAGAAGTCTATTTTCAACTGCATGTTTCCCCACAAAGGGGAAAGGGGAATCGCAAAATAAAAAAAAATAAAAAAAACTGTCAGTGCAGCCAACCTTTGCGAGCTCTGGATTGATGCCGTTCTCTGTAGTTTCTTCATTTTCCTGCAAACAGCCGTCACTCAGCGACAGGTCAAATACGTCTGTGGAGAAGAATAACACGATCGCCGGTCACGAGAGAGTGACTTCCATGCCATTGAGTGCATGGGAAAGTTTATCTAAGCGGCCCGTTTTACATTAAGGGCCACATAACATTTTCTAAAATAGGTTCAGGGGTCCACCAACCGCATTCTGCAGACATATCTCCATTCCAGAATAAAATATGGCTCAATTTGTGGGATGCATCGATAATCAGGATGACTGACTGCTGCAGAAATATAACCCTCATGTTGCCTGGAGCGGTTCTTCCCGAAGGCCATGCTGAACAAAATGGCTCATTAATGGTAGGTCGGCGCACGGCAGCGCGCTGATTTAGAGCCGTGCTAGCAGACCGCGGAGCCATAACGGCTGACGCTATTACATCACTCCCTCAATTCTCAACAGCCTATCAGTGTTTTATGCTATTCCGCAGACCGTGGGCCCGGGGCCCGATCGCTCATGGAGCTGGCACACGCCGGTTGTAATAACTGCATTTGATGGACTAAGCCGAGGTGGAGTCTCTGTGCCGTGTCAGGTCTCATTTCCTAACAGTGACGTTATAGACTAAGTCCCTACCCGGTTGGAAAGCCCCCATTAGGATCATGGCAGGACGACAGGTATTATTTAGCTGAGAGTAAGTAAAGCGCTGAGGAAAAGGTCACATTTTTGCTGAACACAGCATAGAAAGTTCTGCCTCTTTAAAGGCAGTATGATTTATCCATATGTCTGAGTTATGCTAAAAATTTGGTATCCGTCTCTTAATAAATACTCCTTTCACTATAAATTACTACTCATGCTGTTTATTTCTCTGCGCTCGTGCGTCTGCAGCCGCCGGGCTGTGCTCTCACCCTGCCGGTGTTCGGTGAGGTCCAGACTCTTGCGATCTGGAGCCGGTCCGTCGTGAGGGCTGATCTGTAAGATGCGCGTCAAGGTGCTGATCCACTCCTCCATGTCCTGTTCGCTCTCCGCGGCCAGCACGAAGTACGTAACCTCGTTCATCTTCAGCTCGAAGGCGTGTTTCCTCAGGCGGTTATTCTTTTGGGAGATAAAAGGAAGGATGAGATGAAGTGAGCTCTTGACAGATGTTGCAGTTTCGACTAGTTTCCTTTCCCCTCACTGTGATCATTCTTCTTCCAGACAGTTCTTTATTATTAGACCATTACTTTTGTTCAGTGATAGAACAATTTCAACTAACCTCTCATTGAGACGTTTAACTGATTTTTGCAAATTAAAACAGAGAACTTCAGCACATTTTTATGACTTCTTGTAGTTCACAGTTATTTTGATGGTCAATATACTATATGACAGCATCTGAGCCACACATGGATTTTCAGTCTAATAAATACTTCAAATCCCACCTGAACAACCCCCGTGCAGGAGTCGAGGAAGATGCACCCTTTGGGTTCCTTGGAGATCTTCTCATCTTTGTAGAAGTTCATGATGTAGGAGTTATCTGTCAGCTGAGTGAGCTGGAAGTACCTCCTCTTGAATGACTGCACAGGCAGAGACATAACACAACCGTATTAACCTGACATAAGGAACAAATGATCACTCTCCAAAGTTATCGAATAACCTAAAAACAATAAAGCAGGGTGTGGGGTGGCGATAAATGAACTGGAAAATCTATGTGGCTTCAGGTTGGGAAAAAAAACAATACAATTCAAGTTCAGAAAGAGTTTAACGGGTCAGAGAGTCACGTTTGACACTGTTAAGTGAAAACAGGTGAAGAGTGGTGCCGATTCGGGTGAACACACAAACCGTGTAAAACAGAGACCACCTGACAGCTCCTCACCCGCACTGTGATACTATTGTTGACGGTGCTGTTGAAGTTTCCTTTGTACAGCCAGCCAGATCGAAACACACCGATCCCTCCCCCTCCTCCTCCTCCTCCTCCTCCTCCGCCGCCACCTCCTCCACCTCCCCCTTTGGAAGAGGACAGTGAGGTGGTATCCTGTAAAACAAACAGGGATGCTTCATTATTAAATGATGCGAGTGCAGCAAAAATAACATTTTAGGTAGCCTACATATATATATATATATATATATATATATATATATATATATATATATATACATACATACATATATATACATATATATATATACATCGTTACACTAAAAATGCTGGTTCATAAGTTGTATTTGGAAAGTAGTCACACAGACTGCAGACACACAGAAGAAAGAAGATGATCAATAGACAAAAAGGAGGCGTTCTCTTATAGGATCGTCATTTGTCAGTGAAATTACCCTCATAAGCAATGTCACACGGACCTGTAATGAACTGACTGATGTCCCAGAGTATCTTTTAACAGCTTTACAGCTGCTCTAAACTGATTTGTACACGAAGGGCCCGGATGGAGCCGGTGTGTAATGCATTTGCTCCGAAAAAGCTTTTGACACGAGATGGACATTACTGACCTCATCCTTGTCCACATCTTCATAATCGATCTCGAAAGAATGGGATGGAAGCTTCTCCGCTTTGTACAGTTTCCTATTAAAAAAAAGAATAGGGAGGCATGGAGGACATGTTGAGGAAATGTCTGATAATATGAAGCGGTGACAGAAGAAAAAGAAAACCATTTCTGAAATTCAATTATTGCAGTCTGTTTGAGTGAAAATGGACGTGGGTGGCTGAATCTGCCTCACAATTCACTGTCAGGAGTCAACAATAGGTAGTCCTCACTCGATCCCGCTCCGCTGATTTCACAGGCGAGCCGGGCTTTGTGTGTGAGCTTTGGCATAAAATGTCTTTGTGTGTGCGCCGCGAGCTGCAGACAGCGAGGCTGCAGTCTGCGGAGGGGAACGCTGGAACCACCCTCTGCTGAAAGTCACACGGTCGTAAAAGCCAGCCAACAAAATCTGCTGTTGGACAATGTTTTTTTTTTTTTGGGGGGGGGGGGGGGGGGGGGGGGGGGGGGGGGGGGATTTCTGATGACTGCTGACACGAGAATGCTAATACCGGCCCGCACGAGTGAAGATCACTGCACTCAAATCGAGACACACACACACACACACTTACGCAGCGGCTGTGCATCAAACACTGGACAATAGTTTCTAAGGTGTATTTCACTTCAGCTTGTTCTGTAAATCTGTGAGCTCCCAGTTGTTTAGTAAACAAGCCATGAAACTGTTGTGTCATGTAAAAAATCACAGGAACCTAATGGGATCATCTAGTCGAAGTGTGCGTTCCTTCTAGTGTTTCATCTAATTGAATATTTTCTCCTGCACGTCACTGCAGAGGTCATGTGAACTAAGAGTAGGACTACAGTGGCAACCCCTGGGACAGAGGGAGGACATTCCTGTGGCTGAGAAGCCGCTCCGGGTCGGTCTCTCTGGGACTTACAAAACTCCGCTTGAATGACTGACAGGCTGATTGAACAGATGCCCGAGCGGGCGACTGACGGCGAGGGAAGGAGGGAGCGCTGAGAGCAAACTTCTCTCCGAGCGGAATGCCTTCCCTCTCCGACTCCGTCAGTCGACAGGAGACACCATCTTGCTCTTGTTACTGACCTCCCAGCTCCGTGTAATAAATTGTGGTTATCCTTGATGTTCGTGGCCACTTATGGGACCGGGAGCTCACCAGGAAAAAATGCGGCACATCGTTTATCAATTCAGCAAGTCAAACAAAACTGAAGATTAATTCCGAAAGTCGACCATATCGCATTACATGGAATCAAGCAAAACATGAAAGAATCACACTATTCATTCATAAAAACTAATTCTAAACAAAAAGTTGAGTAAAAACATAAATCTAAGCAGCCAGATGTAATTCTTCATTTCAGAATGGTTGCTGTCTCTGCAGTGTGCGGTCGTCAGTGTTGTGTGTTGCCAGTTTTCTCGCGTGTCCAGTCCAGTCATTATCTTGTCAAACCTCGTACCTTTTGTTACATCTGGTTAGTCTTAGTTTTGAACCCATGCCTGCCTTTTGGACCACATTTTGTATTCTCTGGTGTAACCGTCTCTTTGTTGGTTCTCTGACTCTGACCAAGACTAAATTGCCTAAACCAAGTCGGTCTGCTGTGTGTTTGTGTTTTCATCCTGGTTCTGCCACATTAATGTCAAAAATGTGCACTAAGTGAGTGTTTCTGACCATTTTAAGGTGTTTTTTTTCAGTACCGCTGTGTGTTTTGGACTGGCATCTTTCTGAGGGACTAGTATCTTTCTCTTCAACACTAGAGCAGTGAAACTGACTGAAAGGTAGCTGCTCGGCAAGGCACAAAATATGGATGTAAAAAAAGATGAAAACCTTTCACAACATTATGGACACACAGTGTGATATATGAAATAGCGACCCTGAAGGCTAGATCACCAAAAACTGTCCATCAATGCTTTTACATAAGTGATTTGACTTCTCAACAAAGATTGTTTGCATTTCTTTGAGGCCTCCATGAAGTGAAAACTCTTTATTGTACTTTCACAGTTTTAATCTTGAGTCTCGTCATTCTCTTTATTTCATCACTTGTACCAAGTAAATGCCCAGGAGAGGAATTCCATAGGACAAAGGTCCAATGCTTGTCCAAAATACAAATGTTTAAAGACTCATCTGATGGTCATGCTGCTCGTCTTTTATCAGTAAGGTGCTGCATCTTTGTATTGAAGAGTCTGTTTTCACACTTCTACAGCAGCACCGCCTTCGGTGTGAGTTCTCTGACATTAACATTTAGGTCTCTCTAAAACTGTCAACCGAATAAGAGAGATGACAACCACAACTGTGGCATCTCAGATTAGATCAGACCTCGATCATGAGAAAAAAAAACCAAAAAAACCAAGGTGTGTGAAAAGCTCAAGTCGGCGGCGTCGTGAGTGTTTTACCTCGGCAGCAGACGGTAGTCTCCAGCATAGTCATCATACTTGAACTGGACCACATTTAGCTCCGAGTTATAATACTTGCAAGCCTGGGAGAGAGGAAGATTAGTTTTAAATATTAACGTGCTAAAATGAGGGTCTGAAACGTCTGCAGACAATGAAAGGAAGCTTCAGAGAACGTGCAAGTCTGAGGCCGGGCTGCTAATGTGCAGGCTGGGATTCATCATCAGATTACTTAAATAATAAAACTGAATTAAGACTCTGTCCCCAGGGGGTCTATAAATAAGGATATCTTTACATATCTGAAGATCACATGTCTGGCTGAAGCAGTGCTCTCAAACAGCAGACAGCAGGATACTTTCACATCCTGCCTGCTGGTGAAAACGTCAGCTCATAACGTTCTCAGAGTTATTAAAACAGATGTTGACAATGTCAGAACTTGTAAACAGCCAGAGAATATTGTCAACCGTAAACAGGACGTCTCACACATGCTTCCAGATAGAGTCTGGCAGGCGTACCCGTCTCTGGGGAGCTTTGCCACCACCCTCTGAGGAGACATTACCTCCGACCTGAACCCTTCTGTTTGTGGCTGCTTGAAGTGAAGTGAACTGACGTGGACGCACGTGGCTTATTTTAGGCGTTTGATAAACTACTGTATTGACGTCGGGGGGGGGGGGGGGGGGGGGCCGCGTATTGAGATCAACCTCAACTGACAAACCTTTTTTTTTTTTTCTTTTTCCCTTGTCCTGTTCGGTAGCTGGGGCGTGCAATATTGTATGATTGTAGCCTTTTACTATCCGAACAGATTTAATATTAGCAGCAGGAGGAGACTGAGTCTCCTCCTGCTGCTGCCTTTATTTAAAGCTGGCATCCGGCATGGCTACCGGACAGGACCGGGACGGAAACGCTCAGAGAGCAGGGACAGAAAGAGAGAAAGATAAAGAGAGGGAGAACGGAGGGGGGGGGGGGGGGGGGGGGGGCGGCACAACCTATGTACAAAGTCACAATACAAAACAGTGTTGTCGACGCACCACACGCAACCTAGAACAATCCCAAACCCCCAATCTAGACAACACCAAAACAGAGCCGACAACCAACACAGAAAATTACAGAACCATACATACATTTTTTTTTTTTTTTTTTTTCCCCCCTTTTTTTCCAAACCATATTAGTGAACAGACCAGGCCACAAAAATAAAAGGAGGTGTAGGGGAGGAGGGAAATGCAAGGACACCACAAACCGTATTTTTTTTTTTTTTTTTTTTTGAATATAGCTAGTCGTAACTAGTAGTAAACTAGGGGCGTGCATCAAGAGAGGTCTGCTACAGATCACCATTAGTCTAACCACCACAAGAAGACAAGGTAACCCAGTATGTAAAGAGTGATTAAAGATCAACGTGATCATGTGAATATGATGGTGACAGTGATGGTGATAGTGATCATGCATATATGACCTCTGACCTCTGAGAAGGCCAGAAGCAGGCCAGAGAGGCCCTCAGAGCCCAGACAGCCGGCGGACATCACAGAGCCCGGATCCAAGCCGCCCCCCCAGGCAGACGCCCACGCTCCAGTCCAGAAACGGGGCAGAGGAAAGCCCCGGCCGGGGACCCCGGCAGTCCCGGGGCCCGGGCCCCGCGGAGCCATGACCGGCAGGAGCCGGTCCACCCCGGGCGCCGGACGCCCGGGGCGGGCAGGGCCGAGAGCCCAAGGCCCAAGAGCCCAGGAGCCAACCCCCCACCCAGGCAAAGGGCTATGACCCACCCGGGAGAACCAGCCCACACGGGCGGCTACCCACCCCGGGCCAGTACACCCCCCAGCGCTCCGGCCACGCACCCCGAGATCCAGGGCATCACCCCCCCCCACCCCCCCCACCCCCCCCCCACCCCCCCCCCCCCCCCCAACCCACCCCACCCCACCCCGCCCCCCCACCCCACGACCCCCACCCGGAACCCACCCCCCCGCCCGTCCCCCACCCGGCCCACCCCTCCCACCCCCTGTCCTCTCCCGCCTCACTCCCCCCCGCCCCAACCCAACACTCATACCCACTCACTCATACTGACACACACACATGCACACACGCACACACACAACCACTCATCCCTAAACCAAACGCACACACACACACACACTCACATTCCAACACACTCACACCCTCTCACGCACACGCACACGCTAACAAGCACGCGCACGCACACGCACATACACACACACACACACACACACACACACACACACACACACAGACACACAGACACACAGACACACGCACACACGCACACACGCACACACACACACACACACACACACACACAGTCCATCCTACCCCAAACACACTCACATTCCCGCGTCATCCAACTGTCACATCCTGTGGGAGACACCCCCGGAAGGCAAGGGAACACCGAACCCCACATCCAGAACCCCCCGCCACCCACAACTGCCGCCCCCCCCCCCCCACCCCCCCGCCGCAGACAGGTATGCACCCCCCTGAGCCAGCAGCCCCCCAAACCACAGCCGCTCCAAACCCCCGGCCTGTGGGGAAAACAACAGCCCCCCCCGCCCCACCCCCCACCAGAAGGAACCTGGAAACGGGGGCGCAGAAGACCCCATTGCCCTCCCTCCCCCCCCTCCGTCTCTTGGGTGTTGATGGGAGTATATGTTGTTTGCGATTAAAATTTGAGGGTCAGTAACCACACCGTGCCGTGAGTGAGGCCAAACGAGCAGTCTCATCCACCTGAACAGCCCCACCCCCGACACAGCGCGCCAAGACCCCCCGATGTGTGTGTTTGTATGTATTTGGTCGTGTTAGATGACTAAGTGCAATTAAGACTGAGAGGCGAGCCACTGAAGGGTGCAGTGATTGGGGCCACTTAGATGGCCCCCTCCACCACACCCAACTTGATAAGCCCGCCTCCCAAAGCCCTACGTGTGTGTGCATGAGAGCGGGGGGGGGGAGGGGGGTCCGGGGATGCCGCAGCACCCCCGTCACCCAGGAGCCCCCCGATGAAGGACAGGGCCAGGAGCGCCACCCCCCCCCCCCAGGACCAGGGCGGACAGCGACCATGGCCAGAGAACCACCGACCCAAGAAGCACACACCCATCATGCATCAGGAGGAGTGAAGGTGAGGACAGACAGTCAACTGACAAACCTAACCATTGAAAACCGAAACCTTTTCACCAGTTGTACTTAAGTCCTGTGCAGAGTATTTGTGTCACACACACAGACACACACACAGACACACACACACACACACACACACACACACACACACACACACACACACACACACACACACACACACACACACACACACACACACACACAATACCTGTCTGACCAGCAGACATTCCGCCTGTAGCTCTGCCCCTTCAGGAACTGTTGACTTGAGAGTCCTTCTCTCCTGAGGCACCACAGACACCTGGAGGAATAGTAGAAAAAAAAATGTCAGAACACAACTTTGATTTATTCTAAGTTGGCTAAATGATTGTCTTGCTGGTAGTGAACAACAAATTATTAGTCAGTTGAATCATTTGACCTCTTGGGGCTGTTTACCTGCCGTGCAGAACCTCGCTATTAATAAGGGCAAACAGCAAACAGCAGCCTCCTTCCTCAAAAGTTGTGTGACAGTAGACTACAATTTTAAAACAGCTCTTTGGGAATTTGGAGAAATTTCCTCCAGTGAAAGCAGGTTTTATATGGAAAACAAGGTAACCCGTAGGCTGAAGCGTGCAAGTTAATAACTAGAAACAAGCCTGGTTCCAGTATGTACAGTACCTTCTTCTCATCAGCCAGTAAAAGGAAGAAACTTTAAGTTTCAACCACAGCCAGACAAAGCTAACGGCCTCGCAGCAGACTCAGCTCTATAATGGTTTCTTGCTTTAATGTTAATATCTCATTTAGAACAATGGGCAGAAAGCAATTCTCTATATTAATGTCTATTCATTCGCTCCTCTTGAAATACAATGACTGCAGCAGAATACTTCCATGCAGAAACAGAATAGGAACAAGCTCTCTTATGAGCTGACAGGCTTTGATTTACACATAATCCAATCAGTTCACCAGAGCACTGAGTTCACTCACCCATTGGCAAAGAGGGGATCTAGTAAATAGCTTTTGTGCATAAGTGCTACTCTGCCAAACCACTTTTACTTACAATTATGGAAACTGACTGAAGGCTGCAGAGATGAAGGGAGTCGGAGGCGACTGTTTTCCAGCCAGACAGAACTGTGAAACGGCAGTAATGCACCAAAGCTACAGCTCAGGGGTCCACAGGCAAACGAAGCCCCTCGCCACAAGGAGCCAATTAGGCCATTTTAATGTACAGGGGATCCGCGCATCTGCAGCAGCGCATTAGCACTCTAATGAAGGCGCTAATGAACAAAGAGCTAAAGAGAGCCAAGCAGAATAAATCACCGGCCGTAATGAAAAGACCGTAATGCTCGACATGCGTTATTAGTGTGAACAAATGTGTCACGCTGAGTGGCACATATTGCCTTTTAAGCATCGGTAGATCACTGCCAAATTAAAAAGCGACTTTTCGGTACCGTTACTGTAAATCAATGCTTAAAATAAAAAGTCTGAATTGAATTCACATTGCCATGCGGGGTTTATAATGACGCCATTTTATTCAGATTAGTTCTCAGTTCTTGCGAGCGCTCCAGCTGGAATTCTAATTGATACAGTAAGGAAACTTGGAGCTGTTGGCGACGTAAACCACCTACATGTGCAGCTGACTGCTGAGGACGTATTTGTTTAGATCTGTTCAATTATTCCCTGTCAGCAGGTTTACTGGCCTGAAAGAAAAAGTCAGCCAGAGGAGTTTTCCTGCCTTTGAAAAAGACAGTAAAAAGGCCAAATCAACTAAATCTGAAGTCACAAATCAGTTCTTTGATTATTGCCCATTATTTAGCAGCCATCTCAGTCTATCATGTATTTTTAAGGCTATTAGTTTTTCTTGATGTAAATCGAATAACTTTACTGTTGGTTCAAAACACACTGAAGACACTAAGATATTACGTAGAGAACTTTTTTTAAGGGAAGTAACAATCACACCTGTTGATGTCATCTTCCCATTGACTGATAATGGTTAAAGAAACAAATAAAAAATAACCAAATGTGGGGAAATCTACACTAAACAATAAAATGAAAACGCTGCATCGGAATGCAGTAATTTTGTTGAGTTTGCATAAAACATGGAAAGAAACACTTACTGTAAAATCATTGTCAGGAAATAAAAGCAGGTCTCGAAGAGGGTCTTCCTTCAGCTCATCCCCCAGTTCAGAGATGACCGCTTCATAGTCCAGAGGATCGATCAGTTTAGGCTTCTCTTGCTGCAAAGCAAAGACAGGCATTTGATCAGCAATTTAATCTTGGTGTATCAATCAATCAATCAATCAATCAATTTATTTTTGTATAGCCCAGTATCACAACAACAGTTGCCTCAGAGGGCTTCAAGATGTTACATTGGTCGGTAAAGTAAAAACAGTGAATAAGCATAATGGTAATATGTCAATATTTACAGTAACGAGACAGAACGAAGCAACCACCGCCTTCGACCCTCACATCCGGCAAGAAAAAACTCCAAAAACCCAGTGGGAAAAGAAGAAATCTTGGGGAGAACCACAGTATGGAGGGATCCCTCTCCCAGGGACGGACAGCTTTGGCAACAGCTAGCATGAGACAATAAGAAGTAAAGCCTAGGACAATGTACATCACACTTTACCACAGTTTTACGGTTTACCACAGTAAGCCAAAATATCATATAATATTATATAATATGATGCAATATAACTTGATGTGATGGAGTATGTTGCAAACAAATCTTAAATATGAAAAAAATGGACAAGCCCACAAAACTTCCTGTGTGCCTAAATAAAGCTGGTGAGGAAGTAACATCATAGCTGAAGTGAGGTTTTGACACGCCCCACAGTACAATATACCAACAGCAAAATCACCCGAAAGGTGCTTTTACTGAATAATGTGGGGTTTTCTCTTTTTAAAAGACAGTGTCACATGCATTAACCAAATGAAAGTCCCTAACATTTCTTGACTTGACAGGAAAACAGGCCTTAAACGAGTCCAGCCACGAAAGTTCGGTTTTCACACAGCGCTTCAAACTACAATTACTAAAAACCACAGCTTGTAAAAGAGAAACGAACATCACACCAGGCATGTCTTCATTGCAGTCCAACTTTCTCTTTTCACAGAGAAAATGACTAAATTGCTGCAGTGAGCAATTTAGTAACCGGTCTTTGACTCAAAGAACAACATGCTAAACGTCTTATATAAGAACTGGATAAAGGACTGAGGTCTGCTACTTCGTCAGTCACAGAAGACCAACAAAAGCAGCGACAGCAGCAAGAGCAAGAGCTGGATGTGGTCAGGAGAGCAGAGGAAGCAGATGATGGCTGGTTTGGTTCACACGCAGAGTGCAGCCCGTTGCTTTTACCGACCACAGCCTGAGAGCGAGAACAGACCCCGTGGCCCACAGCCAGCACGGGGGGGGAGGAGCACAGGGGGGGAGACGGTCAAGAATGTAACTCAACACAAGGTGATCCATGCTTCATGACGACCCTCAGTGCTGCTGCTGCCACCCAGAACGCACAGCATTAATACTGACTCCAGTGCAGCACTAAAAGTCAGCAGGTTTTATACTTCCTGAAGCAGAGTTTTGAGTTAGTGCCTCAGTGGAGTTCTCTATTCACCATTTTAATTTTATTTTTCACCTTGCTTCTGATTAAGTAGACCCTCACACACATCTTTCACAAAGACTGTCGACATTTATTCACACACAGGAGGCTGCTACTCCAGAACGACTACAAAATCACCATCATGCGTATGAACACTGGCAAATTGGATACACTGGTGTGAAAGATAGAAAGATAAGCTAGTTTGTTGACATGTGTCATGTAAAATTTGCTTAGGTACACTTACTACGTTCATACTATTCAGCATGGAGATGCATGTATTTCCAACAGAATTATTCCTCTGTTCTGCTCCAGTTCTGGCAGCCGGGGTATATTATAGTGTCTCTGTAAATCAATGACTCCTTGTTTCAATCACAAGCACTACCAAATAAAATTCCATAAACATAATAACTTCAGCTCCTACAGTGCGAGACTCCAGGTTTTCTATCCAATACTGATTTATCCAACGGTGGAGAGAGGTAAACAATACAAGCTGATGTTTGACAGATACCCTGTTACAAACTGGACAGGACAGCAGTACAACAATAAAATTAAGTACAGGACAAATACATGTGATGCTAGAATCATGTAATCAAAAAAATCAGCAAGCATTCTTTAAAAAAGCCACTTTTTTCAGAACGTGAAGAGGTCAGACAAATTACACAACAAGAGAAGTGGATGAAGTTTTAATGCGAGTGGTGACTCTGCTGTCACCCATGTGACATGGTCAGAGTATCTGTTTGAACGGAAACTCTGACTCCACTCTCCCAAAATGGCATCTGTCAGTTACTGTGATGTGTGATCTGCTCAGTGGAGCATTATACTCTTATCATTGTGCTCTCTCTGTACTTAGCTCTTCCCATCAGGGCCGTAATCAATATGCTGATAAAACCAAGTCTTTAAAGAAGAGGAAACACAGGGCCCATTAATTATCATAAACTTTTCAAAGGAGTTCAGATTAAACTTTAATCTATTAATAATAAATGAGCATAAATACCATTAAAGACTATAACTGACAGTAAACATGAGTCATCGATTATAAATCATGACTTTAATAAAAAACTACCGGAGGAAGACAAAAACAAACAGATACATACAATACTCAGCCGGTTGAAGTCCGATCGCACTCGCTTGCCCTTATTTTTCTTCCTGAAGGTGATTTTACTCCTGAAGCTCATTGCCATAAAGATGTAGTGTCATAATCACCCAAAAGACAAAAAGTTAAATCCGAACTCTACGAGAGGCATGTGCACTTTCAAAAGCAGAACTAAGGCTGAATAGGTTTGTGTCTGCACACGTGAATGAAGAGGAAGCTGACGTTTGATGTCCCCTAAACGCACACGCACACGCACGCGCGCACACACTCAAAACCACAAGTGCACATATACAAAATCCCCTGCAAATAAGAATTCTCTCCACCGCGTTCACCAGTCTGTGTTCATTCGAATGGTAGTTGCGGCAGTTCAGACAGTCAATCTGAGGTTACAGCACACAGAAAACCTTACAGTTTAACTGCATAACGCACAATGATAGTCAAGTCTGTAGCCCTCAGGTGCTATACACCGATATGAATGTCAACCGATGCCTGTTGGATTCTGCTTATAGGTGAATATACACATAAAACATAAATACATTATAATATATCAGACTGAAACAAAATATAGAAACGCCAGCTATACAGGTAGATTATGTAATAGTCAAAATACAGATCAAGTTCTATATTTGTTTATCTGAAAATACTTGCATGCAGAGCAGCCTCACTTCCCCACATTAGCAGAACAGAGATCTGCACAAGAGGAAACAACTTCTGAGTATACATAAAGCCAGTACCTTTTGTTGAACTTATTTCATAAGAGATCACAAACCTAAACTCAATAATTCATCGTTCCCAGAGTGCTTTTAAGATTCTTAAAGCACTGCCCTTCAGAACAAACAACCTGAAGCAATTAAAGAATGAACCACAATTTCCTCCTTTGAAAGACGCATGAATACATGTCTTAACTTTTATATATGGTCGATGACACTGTTGTTTCAGAGCCGTTCTGTCTGACCTGTTAATGCTTTGTGGTTGTTTTGGAAATCTGCCTCCTGTATTCCAGCTGCTTTTTATACAGGACAACTATGGCAGACGCAGACCAAATAAAATATAAACTAACCGGATTGTATCATTTAGACTTGATGCCAGAAGACAAGAGGTCTTGAGAGAAAAACAGCAGAAAGACATGGTTATTAGGTCAGTTGTTCACAAAATGATTTTGATGGAGTCGCCTCATATCGAATCTAAGAAAGACTGCGAACGCCCTCTGACCTCTGATTCTCCAAAACATTACACTGAAACCAAACCCTGACAGACTCGCCCACTTTCATGAATATGTGAAATAAAAAAAACAAAAAACAAGGCAATTTCTTAGGTCTGCACCAAGTCTTAAGTCAATTTGGTAAATTCTTTTGAGGTACAGTGAAATATCTCATTACTGTACAACCAGGCTTACGACAGGTAAAAGTCAGTGACAGCTGAAGTTCGTCTTGTAGTAGAAATCACACAACTGTGATTCTCAAATGCAGGAATCGAATTATCTGAAACTGTGAACTTTGGAAACAACAACTAAGTCCCAGAAAAATGCACCTGGACTGCAATACTTTTAAATGAAGCATTAGTCTGCTGCATGCTTTCCTTTTCCTGTAACATTTAATGATGTGAGACGGTGAATCAGAACTGCACTTTCTGCCATGCACGCCTTTAGGTCCATTTCATGTCTGCTGCAGCGAGCGCCAGCAGTTGCACCCAAATCCTCTCCCTTCACTCCCTCCCACCCGCCATCCTTCTTCTCTTCTTCACCAGCTGCCTCAATCCCTCCATCCCACCCCGCCGCTCCCTCATCTCATCAAACATCCCGAGCAGCACACTCCTTTCCGTTTTCCTTTGATTCTATCTCCGTCTCTTCCCCTTGTTCTCACCTGTTTAACATCCCTTTTAACATTTCTCTTTCAGTTCCCCGAGCTCTCCCTTCCTTTTTCCTGGCAGGGGTGAGGAAGCGTGGGTGTTAGCGTTGGTAGACTACAGTTGTAGAGGGCAGGAATAGATGGGGAGGGTAAGAAGACGGAGAAGAGGCAGATCTCTAGAGCTTTTAAAGAGAGGGGCAGTCCCTCCCTTGTTGGCAGCGGCGAGTTTCTTGGACACAACAGCAGGAAAAATCTGGCAGTCAGGGGAAATCATTTTCAAAACAGTTGTTCCTTCTAATTTCTGAGGAGAAACAGTGATGAAAACCTGATGTTGACAAATTATCATGATGAAATAAGCTTTAGTGAAACACAATAAGGTTACGATTTCCAGCAATTGCTGGATATATTAAAAAAATGCACTACAATTGCAGATTAAAGTTGCAATGAGGTTCAAGCTCTGTAAGGAAGGTGTCTTCTATCTACTTTGATAAGTTGTTCTATATTTTTCTTTTTTAAAAAGACAACAAATGAATGACGGGAACTTCATGAAACTAACTGAAGGCGAAGACAGAGATCAAGATTTCATGGCTTTCCACTGACCACAAGCTGGCCTGCGTCGTGTTTAAAGGCGTATCGTCCTGTTGAAGGGGAAAATGTGATGAAAAGTGTGAGAAACGCAGAGAGTGAGAAAGTGTGGAGAAGTAAAATGGACTGATTAAGGGTGAGATAGGAAGACAGACAGGGAGAGAGCGGGTGGACAGAGACAGCTGCTGAGACAGCAAAGAGGAGCAGAAACCAGACAGAAGCCATCTGCTTCACATCAATGGAGAAACGCAGCATCGAGTCAGAAACACACTGCAGCCGATGGGGGCTGATACTCCTGTTAGACCTCATTCCTCTGATGGAAAACAGAGTTTGCTACCTCTTTAGGGCCGATTGGACATGTTGAGTTGGTGGTCCAGTTAAAATTTTTTCTGGTGATACTTCTTCCAAAAGACACAAAAGTTTGTCATGAGTAGATTAACACCGGCTGATGAAAGAGACGTCGTCCACCTCCGGATGACATTTCTAATGAAAACGGGAGAATCCAACCGAAACAGGTCAGGATATGTTGAAAAAAAGAGAAAACTCGTACTTATAAACAAACTGAAGGCATAATGGACCTCAGTGAACTAAGAGCATTAAGTGCTGAAATATGGTCCAGAGACTACAGTGGTTTCACAAGAAAGAAGCAGAAACATATTTAGCCATAGGTGAACAATGCAAATTTTACATTTACTGAACAAGTCGGTCTGCCTACTGTAATGCCCTGCTTTCTCTCACCTTAAGCAAAGAGCTCAGCTGCTCGTGTGTTGATAAGGACCGGGAGGCAGGATTACATTACATCGGTTTTCAAGGCATTACATTGGCTCCCTGTGTTTTTTCAGGATCAATTTTACAGATTTACTTTCATCAAACCCTCAGGTCCTTTGGCACCGGCTCTTTAATCATCATTCCAATACAAGAACCTGAGGTGAGGCTGCTTTTCAGCACTATGTACTGTGTGGGTATCGCTCTGTTTTATTTTGTTTTCACCATGTAAAGCACTTTGTGCTGCATTTAATTGTTCTAAAAGTGCTGTATAAATATAGCTTGATTGACTGATTGATTGCAAAGGCTAATAACATTTGCAGCATCAGAAACGGCAGTTCAAAACAGCTTCAGTGAATGATTTTGGAGACATTTTTTTCTTAAGAGCAACTTGGAAAAACACACTCTTCACACTGGAACTCCTGTATACGATGACACCGGGTCAGTCTCATTCACATCTTCAAAACAAGACTTCATGGAGTTCACTAAAGCTTCATTAATCCTTTGTGTGTTTCCATTAAGCAGGTGGCATGAGATTATTTTTTTCATTGGTCTTTCTGATATCAAACTACCTCACTCTCTCTAAACGTCTGATGCAATCACACATAAGAAAACCTTTACTCGAAGCAGCCATAGCAAATCTGGATCAGGCTTTTTGTTTTAATGGATCACACATGGGTTCACGATATACAAGCACCAAACCTGCAGAAACCAGAGCTGCAGACATTATTATGACCTTTAAGCTGTAAATGTTTCAGTGAGATTTAGACTCTGGCAAAGTTGTAGGCAGTGATGCATCTTTCACTGTGACATGAGTGCACCGCATGCAAAAAAGACATTACTGCATTACTTTCGAGCACTGCTTGGCCTCAATAAAAGTGTCAACGTAGGTATTGCAACATCGTCTGTAGGTAGCCACGATACTGCAGTGTGAGCATTTGTGACGACCATTCTGAAAACAGGCACCAAAAGACACAGAAAGAAAAAAGAAACGAAGAGGCGACTGCACAGACCGCGCCACTGCCAAAACTCCAACATTTTTCCACTGGGCTTATGGAAACCAGGACTTTTCTGGGAAGATAACTGAGGCCAAGACTCCTCGATACAGACACCAAACAGATGTCCAACGTCCTGAACATAAAAGTCGGTAAGAAGAAACACTTAGATGGAATTCATTCATGAGTTCCTTCACTCAGTTATTCAGTTTTATATGCATTCATTCATTCACTTCGCCAAACAGCTCTCATCCACCAAATTAATGATGGTTCTGTTTAACAAGCTATTTTTATCATGTTCTCTGTCAGCCATATGCAGAGAAAGCAGACTTTTTCCCACAGAAAGTAGATTCCTCATGTCTGACCCCACCATCCCCCTCGACTCTCCTCCTTTCATTTCCGTCCCTCTGCTTCTCAGCTGTCAGAGGAAACAACCAGGCCCCAATCACCGATCATGTATCAACCTCAGCAGCATGGGATTAAAGAGTAGACGGCTGCAGATAGAGAGTTAAAACTTGAGAGAAAATGAAGAAAGACAGGAATTACACTCAGTCAAAGTTAATGAAAAACTCACTTGAAACATGCATCTTGCATAAAAACATTCAAACATGTACCCATGCATCTTCTACGCTACTTCATCCAACCTCCAGCTGCAGGAGGCTGCAGCCGCTGATCACAGGGGTGAAGGCAGGACGCATGTCAACAGTAGATCACATGGCTGTCAAAGACAGAGAGTCTCACAATCTCATTCAAATCTACAAGTAATTTGGAGTCATTAATCAACCTCAAACAACAATCTTTGGACTGTTGGGGGGGAAATGGAGAAAAACAGAAGGCTGACCTGTTCGGTTGAGTGTATTAAACACTACATCACATAAAAACACAACACATATCTAGCTGATGGTAAATGGTAATGGTAATGGTAAATGGTCTACACTTATATAGCGCTTTTACACTGCATTGACAGAGCCCAAAGCTGATAAAGCAAGAGTCTGTTTCATATGATGTGAATCATCTTCAAGACCTGGATGACTGAGCATCTTCACAAGACACACACCTGTAAATATGATGGCTAAGCACACCGACATACAACTGCTACCTGCCCACACATGCGTTCAGAGGGTAACGGGGACTTTCAGGTCGAGCCGGTTACCATGACAATGATGGTCAGAGGTGAGGCGGTGGAGGTGTAACCCTCTAGGGTGGGTGTGGCGGCATCCAGCGACATCTGGTCCTGTCGTGAACACATGTGGCCGCAGTCGGCTCCGCCCACCGAGCGCAGCAGCAGGACCACGCTGGCCGAGCAACCCATAATCCACTGCTGCCAGAGACTCCCAGTCCAGCTCGGTCTCGTCCGGCAGTGTGAAGCGTCACCTGAGCTCAGGTTCCCGGTCTGGTGTGGTGACACAGTGGAGTTGAGCCCCTCTGGTCCAGCCAGTGGCGCTGCGCTCTGTTGAAGCCGAGTGTGAGAACTAAGGCTCCATCCTGCTGCCCCTGTCCTGGATTTACCTCCAGCCTCACTTCCAGCAGTCCCGCTTCACACGCTCTGCACAACCGCTCTGCTCCAGTCTGCAGCCCCTAATGTTGCTTTTGCTGAGCTCACACACTGGCAGCCTTACATCTCTCTCTCCCTCTCTCTCATTCCCTCTCTCTTCCTCCAGCACACACAAACACACACACACACACACACACACACACACACACACACACACACACACACACTGACTGCAGCTGTGCATGGTTCAGCCCAGCCCAGCTCAGTCAGCAAATAGCAGCCTCCAAAAGTGATCAGCTGACCAGAACCAGCTGCTACACACACACACACACAGAGTAGAGCAGACGCACACAGACATGCATCATTTCTGAAGTCCAATCTGCTTCTCTTGCTGTCTCTTTCTGCATTTGTCTCCCAATGCCGGTCGTGTTTGCGCTGCTGCGGTTTACACAGCCTAAAGTGCTCTCATGCATTCTGGCTGATTGGATAAAATAAACTGTTGCTGAATGCAGTGATTGCAGTGTGTGTGTGTGTGCCGCTGCAGTAAATTAACGGAGGCTGGCAGAGTGTGACGCTGTCGGGAGAGTGTCGGGGAGTAGTGAGAGAGGGGTTATCGCTCAGAGGTGGATGGAAAGTGGCGAGTGGGTGGCTGCTTCACTGATGAAGCACAGATTGCAGAGTTTTTACAACTGGAGAGGCAACATGTGAAATTCGACTTTTCCAGGTGCGGAACTTCAACAAGCAGCAGAACATCGACAGAAAAAAAAAAATCCTTGAATAAAATCCCGTGACAACACTTCTGATGTCTGTGATGAAGCTAATTTTTCTCATGTCACTGAGACATGTGGCTATATTTTATTTTTCACGTTTCATTTTCACTGTGTGTGGCTGAAATTGCCCTCTAAGAACAAAATGGTTTTCATATGTTTTGCAGCAATTCAGAAATCCTCTTAGAATAAAACGGCTTTATTTTCCTTGCCAGTTGTACTTGTTGAACTGACGGAAAATCAAAATATAGGTCTTAGAGACACAGTGTTACTCAGAGGGCAAATTATGACAAATCCAGATGTTTCGGAAAGGAGGGCTCAATGTTCCATGCCAGTTTAAGGAAGTAATGATGAGAAAAATGGAAGAAAGGAAGTTTAAAACTGATACTAATGCACATTATATAAAATGACAAGAGAAACACTATAATTAAGGAAACAGAATGATGATTCGATTAGCAGAAAAACAGAGATTAGGCAATAATAATAACGTGACGCTAAATGAAATGCTCAAACAGAATTTTCACCCTTATTTTAGTTTGGGGTCACAAACAGCCGAAGTTCTCTGTGTGCTCAGAAAAAATGGTGAATGAAAAAACACCCACAATTTTCCAATTTTAGGGCAAATAAGTACAAGTGCATTCAGAAAATGTTCACAGTTAATAACCTCTTGACATAACTTCATACAAACCAACTGGAAATTTCCAAAGAAAACTAAATGCATTTGAAATTCTCTCTGGCAGACTGTTAGTCAATAGCCTTGGTTGCATGACTGTTTTACATTTATAGTTCGGTTTTCATGTGAATGCTAATTCAATAGCAATAAGTCGTCACTGCGCCGTTGCTTTTATCTTCAGTTGTGGGTCTCTGACGTTACGATTAGCAGCTACCACATACTGTGTGTTTTTTATCCTGTATTATGCAAAAATATTATTTTCTAATTCAGTCTTTACAATTTTCAAATACTGATTGGCCACTTAATTAGATATAACTGTTAAAATGCCTCCTTGAGTATTGTTCCTGACCATGTCTGTGCCTTTCTGACCACAGTCTATCACCCTCTGACAGTTAACAAAATACCAACTGGTCTCAAAAAGCCTCCACAGTCAAAAGAGTTCAGTTGAAAACGAGCAACCTTGTGATGTAGGATGCTGCAGCCAAAATGTTAGCCCCTTGTTGAATCAATGCCACCAGGAATTGCGCACAGGGTAAGTAGAAACAACAAATTGAGACTGCTGTGTATATATAAAGCTGATATACAACAGAGATCAGTTTACATGTCCCCTAATGGGAAATAACATTGCGGCGCTACGGCCATCAATAGATCTACAGTAAAGAGGCATAATGCATGGGCCCAGACATTTGCACACTCTTGGATCCCTGCAGAGTAGGAGGTAACCATGGCGATGTTGTTAGGTCATGATTAAGGTCATTAGTGTCTGTGTCAGTGTGGCAGAAAGCCACACCCACCGCCCACATCAGTGCTCATTATTGTAATGTCTTACATCGCTAAATATAAACAGCACAACTCACACAAACGAGCAGCGAAGATACACAAAGAGTGTGCACATGTGGAATTGTAGTTCCTCTCCCACACAGTGTACAAATACTGACATGAGAGGGAGATGACAGTGCATGCGTGCGTCGCAGCATTCCACGTGGAGAGAGAGAAACATTAACCGCACCCACCATCGCCAGCACCCCCCCCTCGCTTCCAAATTCACTGCCTCTCACTGAAGGCTCTTCAGTGCAACATGCCTTATAGCAGAAGCTCTTCCACACAGAAACCACAGAGATGGGCTTTGTTTTCACGCCAGGCCTCCACAATGGTCCTGTCATGCAAATATGCCCACACAAACATGCTCCGAAGTCCCCAGTGGAATCCTCATGTTACACAGCTATCTGGATATCGGTGCTCGCATTCACTGCACCTGCATTCACACCGTTTCCAAACACAGGCCTAATTATACTGGCTAGGGTGAGCTTTATTTTTTTTAACTTCATTCACGTATTTAATAATAAATGCATTGAACTTTTGCTTTACAAGATTCTGGGAACACATTCTCTGATATTACCACCGGTCCTGCATTCACCCAGAGCATTATGACCACACTGCTCGTGGGCGATCGACCTGCTCGGACAGAAGAAAACACTGAAGTAAAACACTCTATTTAAGGTGCGCCCTTTGTTTGAAATGGAAGTGAGAGTATGCCTGGGAACATGTGTGTTTGAATATGCTGGCTGGTCTTGTGTGTGACCGGGGTTAAGCTGTGTGTAAGTCCGAACCTCTGTAAAAGATGAGATCATCGGGGTGTATGGGGCAGTGCTGCCATCATTTTCAGAGTTAATGTCTTCCAGCTGTAGAGCCCCGCTCTTTGTAATCCTCTGTTCCAGACAGAACGACTTACAGCTCTAAATGTGACCATTTACATGGTTTGTACACTAGTTTTATAGGTGAATTGGATACTACGCACGCATGCAGGTTAGCAATTCAGGCAAAAGCCATACATAAGCCGTTTTACCAACTTGAAAAACTTGATCCAACATGGCCAAGTCGGAAACCACAGTCCATTAAGTGTGCTGCACACTGCCTTGTAAGCAGTTAGTTCTGCTATAGTTGGACTCCCTGTAGAGATGGAGGCTGACTCATGGCGGCGGTGTTTGATGTGGTGCAGAGTTTCGCTGGGTTTACTTGGGAAAACACTCGCCCGTTCCCATGGAGACCACAAGAGGAAGGATGCTGTCACTCAAGGGGGGGGGCCGGGCTCTCGGCAGACGAGGACTCGGCCGCTGGCGCTCGCAGAGCGCCGCGAGGGACACAAGGTCAACCTCTTTCTGGCTGCACTACTCCCGAAATTCTTCCACAGCATGGACACATGCAGTATTTCAGCCTGAAAGGCGAAGCAAGTTCAAATCCTGCACTGAGGAAGCAAGAGTTTAAGAAAAAAAATCACAAAAATGAATGAAACTATAGTAACATTTGTTTTTTAAATATTTTTACGATAACATATCAATACTGAGAGGGAAACCAGGATACATGCAAGCAAGCAAACAAGACAATACAAACAACATGAGTGATCAGAGCAGACGGAGGCACGTCGAATGCCTCCTATCACCCGTACTGATGTTATTATTGTCTCAAAGTCACCCTGATGTGTAGCTGTTGGTTAAAAAAGAAACCTCTGTGTGCGGATGCTTCACCACAGAACACCGTCGCTGTCACAAACAGGAAGAATGAGCTTGTTTTGCTTCACCTGATGGATGGCGGTATCAATCATGGTGCCAGACTGCTGTGCAGCAGGTGAAGCCAAACGCTGCTTGGAAGCTATTCTGACTGTGTTTAAATTCCTGTACCCTTTTCCTATGAAAGCCACATGAGAAATTAATAGAGTTTTGGCCTCCTACTTAAACTTCTGGAAAAGCATAGGCAGAAATCCCAGATCAGCAGCAGTGAAAGGATCCTCCAATATATATTTGATATTTGAAGAATATAACTTTGTGAACATTGTCCATTTCAAAACTTCATAATCCTACAGATAAAATGTTGTTGTGTTCTTTGTATTTGCAAAAAAACATGATCTTGAAAGCAAATAATGACTGTAACCCACAGAAAGATGATCATGCTATGAATGAAGGGTTGTGGGCGATACAGGAAGAATATGTGTAATGTCTGACATAGTTTATCTTGAGATAGCAGAGAGAGCAGAGTTCAAAGCTACAGCACACTGCCAATGCCATCTAGTGCTGACATCTCAGCACAGCACTCCGCGCCCGTGGCACTTCCTCTGAAATGAACCTCCTCCAGGAGGCGCTCCGTGGCAGAGATGCTATCGGCTCCCCTGGCAGCCGGATTGTTTAGAAAAGGAAGCTATTAAAATGTCTTAAACTGAGAACCGAAGTCCCGAGGCATGAGGGGATGTTGGGGGAGGGAACAAGTGTGGGGGAGATAAGATGAGGAATAAAGGGAGAGGGGTAGTTCTGGGGTAGAGGAGTGAAACGCCAGGGAGACCGCGGCATTGTCAACATTTTCCCTTCATCCCTCTTCAGACTAATTTCCTCTCTGAAATCAAGTGAGCCTCAACTTTATTGACTAGATATCTGTTTCATAATCTTAAAACAGTGGCAATCTCCCATTCATGTAATATTTTGAAATAATTTCAGAAGAAGAAATGGGAAAAAAAGAAATAAAGGACATAAAACTAAGTTTATGAATGCAGCTGTATTTGACTAAATGTGTCGTGACAGAACAACAAGGTAGAGGAAGAGTGTTTGAGTGCTGATTGCTGATACACACACACACACACACACACACACACACACACACACACACACACACACACACACACACACACACACACACACACACACACACACAAATCCCCAAAATCAGGGCTGTTAAACTCATTCAGGGGCCACAAACAGGATCATATGATTTAAATTGAGGCATACCAGCATAATGATAGCACTGAAAAGCCCATCTGGCAGCGGCTGCTCCTTTTTACACAGCAAGTCATCGAAACTTGCACCATAGACTTGACTAGTTCTTTTGCCAGATGCCGTTCCTCTCCGATTCATTCACAGATCCACAAACTCAAGATAAAGACTTAACCTGAAGCATCAACAGAGTCCAACTGAAAGATTTAAGCACATCTTTGGGGCTGAACAATATCTTGCAAATTAATTTCTACTGCAGTATCAACACACACAATATACAAATTGTATAAAATTGACTTAATTGTGACGAATTATGCTTAAATGCACGATGCATTCATGCGCTCCAAATTCAAATGACAGAATTTCTCAAATAAATAAATGGAGTTTACTTTTATATAGAACTTTTTCACTAGCTGAACCCCAAGTGGTTTACAATGTTAGCCACACACACACACACACACACACACACACACACACACACACACACACACACACACACACACACACACACACGCGCGAGACACTCGCTCCACACTGAGAGCAGTTTTAAAGTTCAGTGTCTTTCTGACAAACTCTTCAGGATGGTGGAGCGAAATTGCAGAAGCTGAGAGCTGACCCACTCTACCGACTGAGCCACCTACGCCACGGTAATTGTTATTAATTCACAAAACCTGTGTGAATAAAACATTACAATAATCAACTGGCCAAAAAAGGCCACTGGTATCTGGAGGAACTAATGTCAGAACATAAAGTCTCTTCATGTTTTCACACCAAGATTGTCCAGGAATTTGGTTTGATTACCTTGTTTGGGTTGTATCAGGGTGGAGATGAGCTTTCACACCTGTGCAAATGTGCACGCCAAACTCCCAGTAAATCATGCTGATTCATCCTGACTTTTAATCATCTCTGACATATGAAGAAACCCTTATTGAACATATATTTAGTGTGCAAATCAGAGCCTACACACCATTAAAACACTGTGATGGTATAAGTACTATTGCTTTACCCACTTTGTGAACTACTTCTCTTGTCTGGAAAGCAATGGAGGTGAAAGCACCAACAATAACACAGCTTATACCTGGGCTCTGACCTGCCTCATTACAATAATTCCGTGTCTCTTGAGAGCGGATAATGGAAGAAAAATCTGGCTTGCAAGACGTGGAAAGCGGGGTATTACGCCACTGCTGTGCTGTAGAGGCAACGGACAAACACACAGCGACTGTCACAGAGCTGGTGGCTCATTAATTCATTCTCCCACATGGCGTCTCTCCACATCTCCCTGCTGTCGCACCCCCACCCCACCGCCCGGTCCTCGAATCCTACCCCGTCCCAGTCCGCAGCATTAAAGTACTGACAGCTGAGGTCAAGGGATTCCTGTAATAGATATTTGTGATGGTGCTCAACTCTGAGGTTGCACAGCTTTTTGGGGGGTTTCTATAGAAACAGGAGCAGATGTTTACAATAAGTAAGTCACTTTATTGATTCCCTTCGGGATATTATCCGTCTGCACTTGACTCTGTTAATCTGAATAACACATACTAGGAGCACTCCGCTTGCTTCACTAACCTCTAGGTCGCCTCAATAATGCAATTTTATGTTGGTACTCAGTTCATTCTATGGAGAACTTTAATGTAACCAAAATAAACACACTTTTCCTTTAGTTGTGATTTTCCTTCCAACAGAGTGAGCAATAATTGGAAACAGAAACAGAACCTTTTATACTGCTCAGAGGAGGCTATACGCCAAGACTAATCTGTTCATCAAAAGCTGACAATACTGGACAGAGAACTACTGCCACATAATAAATGCCATTCTCATACAGTGCTCATGATTAATTCCTTGGCATTGCAATGTAAGTTTAGTTTCTTTGTGCTCTAATCTCCAGCATTTGCACAGCTGTGAGGCCTCCTCTGTTTCCTGTTCAGGTAAGAAGGTCTCCAGCCAGCAGGACGGTTTACTGACTTCTCCCAGTGAGCCAAATCAAACTCTGAGCCACCCAAAGCCTTCAACTGGACCTCTATTACACACCTTGGCCACTGACACGATGAAATAGTAACTATTCCTCAAGCAGTTATCCCTAATGATTTCTGTTTCCTGTAACTGTGTCAGCTCGAGAAATGTGTCCTTGCTCTGAACTGGCCACATATTCATACTCAATCCAATATTTGCTTTCAGGCAGCGATTCCAAGAGCACATACCAGTAGAACAGATACTGTGGTAATCGGCTACTACTGTTAAAAACATAATGAACAATAATATCTGCTTCATTCCGAGATGATCAGTAAAAAATATATCATAATGGCAACCTCCAATGTGATGAAAAAACCCTGCTTGAGCTGCTAGTTTTGCAATTAATCATCCAGCCGTTACAGCCACACATGACGCCTACACAAAGCCTACATGTAACCTCTGCCTGACCTTTATACCGGCGCTAACAATCTACCAGACGCCCACTCAGCACTGCTCCCGCTCCCTGAGGTCCCAGTTTAGACTGAGGACGCAGCTGCTCTGAGTACTTTTCCTCATGCATGTTCATGTGTATTATCTTCTCTTACCTTTTCCACCCCTCCCTCACCTCTTTCCCCCCTCGTCCAAATCCCTCCCCGTCTCCCCCGTTTGCCCCATGCTCTTTCTTTCCTCAATTTCTTTTGCAGATCCCCTTTCAGCTCTCGAGCTGACGTTTAAGGCATGTAAACCTGATGTGCGCACGCAGAAACATACAAAGGGAGACCCAACTGGCCGAGTCAAGCGCTGCATCCTACAAAGGCTTAAAATCCAAAATGGAAAAAGACAAAACAGAAATCCTCCAGAGTCTTTTGAGATCAGCATCCACACACTTGGATCAAAGACATGGCTGTATGGCAATGGAGAAAGAAACATTAACTGAGGCCTGAGAACACTGAGACCTTTTAAAACTTTGGAAGTCTCCATTTCTCCACAGTGAAATCTCTTTTTTGTCTGAAAAATTTCATGAACTCAGATTTCTCGAACTTTCCGGGTAAATTCATTATTTATTTATGATTCTTGCAAGACAAATGACAGGGTGACACTCCCATGTGTCATCGTCAAATCCTAGTTTGTTGACACAATAGAAATAGAAGCAAAAAAAAAAAAAAAAAAAAAGACAATCCACCAGAGAGGCACCGATGACAAATATGTTGCAAGCAACCGTCTAAATGACCACCTACACCGTTTTGTTCAACTCGGACGCTGTCATTACAAAGTCATAATGGATTCACCAATTTAAAAAGATAAAAACAAAACTATGTTGTCCAACTTATAGACTTAAATGGAAACATGGAAACATCTGACACACACTCTCGCTATAACTCCCCAGTTTGTTTCTTAATTAGATTACTTTCATGTCCGGTCTCTTCCTGCACCCTATAGAATGAACATAGTCAATGTGGGAAAGTCCAAATTGTGTATCCCTGTACATTTAGTGTGTATGTGAGTTTGTTCCAGTGTGTGTGTGGAGACAGAACACAGTGTAAGGGCAGCGGGGCACGGGGGTCGGATGGTAATGGCACTAGCATATTCAGGCCTCCTACTCTGGAATGCAACACGAGGGAGAGAGACAAAACTGCAATTCACTCGCACAGTCACTGAACTATTCTTAGTCCAGTATGTGAAGTGGACCCCCCCCCGCCTCTGCATCACTACCACCAACCATACCCCTCCTCCCGCAGAAAGAGTCTGGATGGATAAGTCGACGGTGGTGTCCGTTAAGGTGCGTGGCAGGACGGTCAGGCTGGATGAAGAGCTTTTAGCAAGAGGGAGAGGATAAAAGTTAAGCTCCGCCGAGGCAAAGCCTGGTCAGCTCTGTCTAAATGGGGCAGTTCACTGGCTGTGAAGCCTTTTCCAAAGAGCCTATTGTAAAGGTCCACTGGCACAATGCGAGAAGCCCCGGGGACCTCTCTCACTCCGTGTCACTCCTCCTCTCATGTGACCGCCTGCAAACACTGACCTCCACACGGGCACATACCTTCTCAACTTAGCCTAAACATCATTTTCTCCTCCATCTAATACAGATCAGTCATGCTCAATTTCAAGGCTACATGCATTTTGCAATTAATAATAATAATAATAAAAAAAAGACAACACACAGCATCTGCACTGTTGAGATCACGCATCACTCACAGTTCAAACAGTGAGGGGATTCAGCAGGAGACAGCGTCAATAGTGACAGTGACGGCCTCAGATTTCTTTTTTCTCTTCACTGCTTTTATTCCTCTGTCCTTTTCTGAATGAGTCATTGAGAATATTGGGACGGACACGCACCGAGGCCTGGCAGTGCACGTTCCTACTGTCAGTGGGCAAACACGGCTGATTCGGCTGCAGCTCAGTCATAACAAATGTCAAAGGGCTATTCATCTCTTCTAATCCGTTTCTCTGTTCTCTCGCCCACAGAAACACACACACACACACACACACACGGGACTGTGACTGTGGAAGGACAACTCACTCAGCTTAACAAGGATTGAGGACTGAAGGACAAAGTGAAGGTAATCCAGTTGATTTTGGGAAAAGGATTAGAAGTAGAAAAAAAGTGTAAGCAATTAGTGACTCGGTGTGAAAATAAAAAGAAAAAGCCCCCCCAAAAAAAACACCTTGAAAAGAAGGGAATGCAGGGAGGTACACAGTAGAAAGACAAATTAATGAGGCACCAGAAAGCTGAGGCAGGATGGGAAGGTGGATTGACAGAGACATTTTTTGATTAAATATCTGGAATGGTTTGAGTACAAAAATTCAGGCTGCATGTCGGCACCATGAACAACCACACAGCACCTGCACTGTTGTTCCTATAACTCACTGCATCACACAGAAATACGGTGAGTATAATACAAAACAAAACCGATTCAGTTTTTGAACTAAAGAAATGCTCATGTGACAAAAACAGGTCACTGTCTGCAAAAACTGTAGTCTAAGCTAGATGTCAAAAAGTGATCGCTGCTCACCTCTTGTAATTTAAAAAACTGGAACTCCAAGTGCCTTCATTTCTGAGATATCTGAAAGTTTAAATTATGAGTGTTAATCATTTGGTCCAGAGGCCAAAACCATCCTGCCAGAGGGTCAAGTGTCAGGTACGGAAGAAGACACTGACTGGATTTTTTATGATGAAAGTGCAACAATTGTGTATGATTTATATACTGAGGCTTGCTGTGCAGGAGCAGCAGACTAAAGAAATTAAAACCCAGGTGAACAGATCATAGTTGCAGCAATGAAAACTTTACACCTCATTGAGGAAGTGGTAGAAGCACTAAAACCCAAATGTGAGGTTAAATGAGTGAAAATGCCCCAACAGAATATTTCAGTGTTTTCTGCACCAGAAGGCAAAAATTGCAAACATATTTCTTTTAAATGTATTACTTGTAAAAAATGTTTCACAATTTTAACTCAGATAACCATTTAAGGCTTTTCAAGGTCACGTTTTTACAAGCGAAAGCAGCACAATTGAAGTTCTATAAGCCATTAAAGGAGCAAACTGCACTCATATGAGCAGCAATTCCTTCATAATTCAGCTTGTCGGTAGGGTCTAACATTGAGGAATGGAGCAGATAAAACAGAGCTCAGGCATGACGTTATATGTGACACAGTGAAGAGGAGGTCTGACAGAGGAGCGACTGATCTGAAATGACTGAACATACAGATTCAGACAGTTCGGAGGCGCCGTGAACAACGACACAGCTCAAAACCCGTCACACGCTGAGCTGTTCTGGAACTTGAAAGTGCTCAGCGTGAGAAGGAAATAAGATGAGTATGACATCCTGTTTCACATCGTCTATGAGCATGAACACGATATAGAGTCAAATTATCACGACCTGGTTTGACACCGATGCAGAGCAAATGACGCATTCGCAAGCGGAGACGGAGGGTTGCACACGCAAAGTGAGGTTCCTCCTCAATATTATTCATCTCATGAATCAGCTGCAGTGCTGTAGGTCATGCAACGCCGAGCACAAGGGGTGACTTAGACACACATAATCAATCACTGCAAGGAAAGCCAGATTCAAGCTCCGTTCCACTCAAAAACATGTTGAGGTCAATGTTGATTCTCTTAGATGCTTGACTGTAGACATTGCCACGAAATCTAAATTTTTAAATTTCTCTGAACACAGAAAGCTTTTAACACCCAGGGTTCATCATATCCCTGTAGTCAGTTGCCTGTCCTCTCACTCTGTACCTTCCTGTTGGGTTTCAGTAGAACTGGAAATTCATCATCTGTGCATCTTCCCATCATCAAGTCTGCGTCGAGCGGATCAGCTTGTTGTTTGACGTGAAGCTGTTTGTTGCTCTCTCAATCCATCCTGTTCTTTTCCTCTCTCATTGTCCTCTAATCCCAGGCAGTGCAAACAGAAAGAAGCCATCTCCAAAATGAGTTTTTCCCTTTTTGTTGTCACCACAGTTTGCTCGTGTGGGATTGGTTGTTTGTCTGTTTGTTTCTGTATATTTAAAGTAGCATGAGATGGCTATGTTGCAGATTGGGCTATATGAATAAAACTGAAAGAAAAAACAAAAAAAGCGCTTGGATGCTTGGATGGATCATGGATGGATGGAGGATTTATCTTCAACATGCTGCCACCCATCAATGTTAATTTAAAACTGCAACCTTTTGTCACTTTTAGTTTCCTCTCGTCAAGAGAAGCTAATTATTTGCTACAAAAATGAACTTTGTTGATTGAATTAATTACTTCATCATTTCTATTTGTTTACAGAAAGTTTTCTTTTTAATTATTGACAAAGGATATTGGCTCAAAACCATCTCTTTTGTACAGTCCCCTTTCAATGGCTTCCCAGAAATTCAAGGCCAAGAGGAAAAGCCGATTTTCTATTGATTCCTGCATATTAGTCTATACAATGTTAAACGCAGCCTGAATTCGAGAACAAAAACTGCCTTTGTGAATCAACTGTAGTCGCAGGCAAGAAGAAAAAGGTTTTTGGTGAATTGTAGCTTAAAATTAAATTCTTTAAATAGAAACAATAGAAACGACAGCATAACTCTTCTAGTTTCTGTTCTGTGAATTGAAGAACTGGAACACCTCCCATTACTGTCCACAGATCAGCGGTGCAGGACAAAAGTGTGTGTGTGTGTGTGTGTGTGTGTGTGTGTGTGGGGGGGGGGGGGGGGGGGGGGGGGGGGGAAACGGACCAGAGAGCAGCAAGTACAAAGATTACACTATCAATTCCTCTTTCTTTAAGCAAAACATTTTTTTTTCACAGAATAAATTTCAAACTCGTTGAAAATGTTAAACAAGTGGAGCAACAACAGGAGATTATACAAACAGACTTATACTTTTTCTTGTCTATGGATTCAAACAGCTGTTAACAATGTCGTATGATATGAATAACATTGCAAAGCCAGGCCTTCAAACAAAAACGGCTTCTTGGCGTTGAGCGTTTGAGGGTTTGTCATGTGGCCTGAGCTCTGTGGGTGGGGACTCATCCTCCCACACTGTGAAAACCACTGCTGCAGAACATGCAAACAGCAAATTCATACAGACAACTGCAGCATAGTTACAGTACAAAGCCCAGCAATACGAAGACACTATTACATCTGAAAAATGCTAGACACAGTAGCAAACATCAGGACAGAGAAGAGCACAAGCTGCTGGAAACAGAGTTTCATTTTAAATGCCTCTGAGAGTTTTAACACAGAGATACTGAATCGCTCCACTTCGTCTCAACCTTACTTGTTTTCTCTCTGGGTTTTTCCCTCTTTGATGGTCTAAATCTCTGAAATGACAGTTTGAGTCAGTCATTGGCTTCATGTCTCTACCGGCATGACTGGCATGAGATGGAAATGTCAAGATCTGTGACAGACTCCTTCAGAATGGCTGATCTCAGATCAGATGAACCAACAGATTCCCAATATTAAAGAAAAGCAAGAAGAACAATGAAAAGTAGCACAGAAGGCGACAAGTATAAGAGTAGGTGTTCAGTAAGAGGATGGGGGAGGTGGGTTATGGACACAATTAGATGAGTAAATCTTGTGTGCTGGGAGCTGCTCCACAAATTAATTAATGAGATATGTTAGAAAACGAGAGAGCGTGGGAACAGAGGAGTGACAAGAGAGATGAAATAAGAGAAAGGAAAAGGAAAAAAGCAGAGATATGTGATCGCAGGGCTTCCTGTTAGAATTCCATCCTAATTGACCCTTCTCTGTTACCATGGTTACAGCAGCATGGCGGTAGGAAGAGTAATTACGTGTAATCCAAGCAGTTTCTGGTCCCATTGATTTGCAGCTGTATCGGTTTGACTAGAAGACATGAGATGGGCTTATTAACTGCTGCCAGCGACTAATAAACGCAACAATGAGGACAAAAAGAGTCACACAATCAGTAATAACAAACTCTGCTGAGATCAGCAACAAACTCCTCTGCATAGAGCCTACAAAGCCAAAACAGGGAGTTGGCTGGTTGTTTACAACAACCACCAACACCACCACAAAGACACAAAAGCAGACACATGCAAGGCTACCATGCATACGTGCAGGATAAATACTCAAACCAGACGTCACACTCATAGCACCTCAGGCAGTCGACATGGTGCATCATGGAGCGAGCGCAGAGTCAGACTGACAGCGTGTCCCCCGATGACGGCACACGCCCACAACACATCTCCGAGATACGTCTACCAAGCGTCCCCCCCGTCACCACCACCACCACCAACAACAAATGAGCACTCCACACAGTATGACACACATTTTCTGCCCCAGACAAACAGACAGACCCTGTCACGGCATTTTAGTGGAAAAACAAGGGCATCTCTCACGAAGAACAAGACTGGTGTGAACCCTGAAGCCAGAGAAAGCAAAGCAGAGAAAATTAATCTAATGTCTTGTGATATAATTAACAAGAAAAAAATGAGAAATACATCTATGGCTTAAACAGTGACAGACTGATGCTGACTGAGACAGCATAAAGATAGAAACCAACATCAATATAATAAAACTGACAATAATCTAGATCTGCTCATATGTCTTAATCAAAGAAAAAAACCACAGAGCGTGGTTTTCCTTCTTTAAATGTTGCTCGAACTGAATTTACAGAATATGAAAATGAGAAGGGCAAAAAAGAGGATAAGATCATGTCTTTTCATTACAAAGTTATGGCGGTTTGGCCAAACTTTAACTGCAAATTTCTCTAGAGCGAGTTCATGTGCGACTGACTCCATGACACTCATCCTTCTGCTCCATCTTGCTGTGTCCCTTCAAGTGGTTCTTGAGGAGCTGCAGCCGTGACACTTACTGTATGTTCAGTGTAGCCAGCGCCTCGGACCCTTGAGGAGCTTAGCATTCCTATACAGCCGGAGAAACCAGGCTGTCACCTGTGAATAAAGCAGATGGCCCCCTCCTGTCCTACTCTGTCAACAGCACATGGTTCAACACGTTATTTTTTCACTGGCACAGTACACAAAGATTCATCAGAGAAAAGTGGTCATTGACTTATAGATATCTATGTTGACAATATTTCATAAAACTGTAACAACTACTGAACTTATCAGAACTTGGTTCCTCATTATTACCTTAATCGTAGATGAAAAGAGTGCGGGGCCACGCAGTGGAACAGTGGTGAGCGTTTCTTTCTTCAAGCTACTCCTTCAAAGATCTAAGCGTGCATTTGAGGTTAACTGGTGACCTGTGTTGACTGTACCCTGCCTTCACTCAGTCAGCTGGGATTGGATCCAGCATCCTGCTAACCCTGATCAGGATATAAGCGGCACAGAAGAGGTGGATGATGGTAGTTTATCTTAGTCATGTTGTTGTTGTTGTTTCTTCTCCTCATTATAAGTTCAAACTCCTGAAATTGTACACCAATCAAGATTTTTGGAAAACATCCAGAAAATGGGCCTCCCAAAATACCGATGTGCAATCAGGCTTCAAACTAGCGGTACCATAAGGGCACAAATTATGCCAAGGACAAAAAAAAGCGTTACCTGCTAAAATTACGACAAAACTAGGCCTTTATAATACTGTAAACTGGACAACCCACTGACTGCCATGAGCATAACGTGGCCAAAGAGAGACTGCGATCATATACAAACAACCCTGCGCCACTGGGCAAACAAACACGGAGCAGCAGTGCGATGCCAGGCTGGGCATGTTGGCCCCGATCTCTGGCTGTGTGGCGAGTGTGGCTGGCATCCTGAAGGCATGGTACGACATGTGGTCCGCCCCAGCAGGCAGCCGGACTCATGACAAGAATGACACTTGTGTCTGCACGACTCTGCTGCTCACTTTAGCTGAGAGGCATGGTGAACACCAAAAGCCAGCCAGCACCGAGTTACCATACAGGAGACTCCTTTATGCATTAATATGTTTGAAAAGCTACAAATCATACGTTTTTAAAACAAAACTTTACCTTTATTTATGAAAAAAAGCAGTGTGTCTGTCGTAATAATGTGTTCAGTGTGAAATGCAGCCCAGAAAATAAGCAGTGAGGGATTCCATGGTCACTGAAACAACAAACGATCCTTTTCCCCCCAGTAGGTTTAAGCCCTATTACATCTTTCATTCTTGTATCACACTTGCTTCCTGAATATTTGAGGATGGGTGGGCTGACCACTCTGGGAAACAGTGAGGCAGTCACGGCGCTGCGATTGCCCTGAAAGAGTAGTTCATCAGAAGAAAATCCAGCGCGTACCTGTGGGATTTACCAGGTATCATATATGCCACACACTCGCAAATACAGACACACTTTTCACAGACAATTCAGGAGCTGTGCCGACGTGACGGAGAATTCACGCAGAGCAGAGGGGCACCGAGACTCGAGGAAAATCAAAAAAGAGAAAACAGTGTCAGGCAGCTCGAATATAGAGGCAGTCCTATTGAGAGAACGGGGGCGAAGTCAAGGAAGCAGCGGTGACATTAGCTGAATGAATAAAACTGGCGTCTATGAAAAAAAAAGAGGGGGTTAGTGAGAAAGAGAAAGAGCCTCACGCTTCACTGGATGTTATGCCATAGGGCCTGATTGTGCTGACCTGGTTTCTTTCACCAACAAAGGCCGTGCATTAACACGCTCACAAAAACGCCCGCACACATGCACACAGCACCGCTGGACATTTACACACCCACTTAACCTAAGCCTGTTCCTGCACTACCTGCACATTTACACACATGCTTACTCTTCCATTCAGCATCCCCCGCATTCTCTCTCTACACACATTTCTGCTTTCAGCATTTGTAGGTAAAAATACTTGAAGTGGCTAGCTTTCGGCATTTTTCACCATTTCGCCAAAATAGGAAAACATAAATCAGTCAGTCTTGCCGGATAATCTTTTTTAAATTATTATTTGGATTAAATAATCAGATTATTAGTCAGACTTTTCATCTCAGTCCTCATTTTAGGCTGAAAAAACAAACAGATTTTTGTTATTTATGGCTATAGGCTTGGGTTAATTTTTATTTCCTGTGTGATTAGTGATGCTAATACAGCTGTGTAGATGAATATATGCTGACAAATATGATTGTCATATCAGAGGCTGAGATCGGTTCAGACGATGAATAACGACACTTTCATGCTTGGAGCTGAGATAAAGAATAAGACTATATACAGATTGCATGGGTGCCTTTTTGATAACAATGGTTGGAGATAAAATACTTGAGCTTAGAGCTTATATTGGATCAGAAAACAGATCTGTGGTATTGCCCAGCACTACATGAGGTGGAGGTGAAGACAGAGACAATCGAAGGTGCTTGTAGAAGCACACAGACGGCACAGTATCATGTGAACATGTGACATATGATCATACGAATGCAATATAAAGAAACAGTCAAGCAAACAAAGGTTTCTATCGGTCATTTGGAATGTTTATTTGTGCTCCTGTTATCTTCCCTATGACACTAGATATGAAACAATTCGGGTTGTTAAAGACTAAAATACTTTGATTAATTGAGCAGCCTCTGTTGATTAATTTACAAACACTTAAACTTTTTTCCTATTTAAAATTCAGAATTTTCAATTTGAAGAACGTGATCGCATAATGCAATGTACATTGTGCATGTTAACACCATGATAACAATAGATTTGTGATATATTGTGCAGCCCTAAACCAAACACAGTTATGTATGCACACATTGAAGCTATCACACAAATCAAATTCCACACAAATCATGCTGTAGGCATACAAATCTGTGTACGCCTACATCCAAACACACACTAACAAGTGGATTCACAGACACATAATGGGGAATACATTCATATCTACACAAACTGAGATCCAAACACAACTCTCAACCTGTTCACACAAGTCATTCGGCTCCTATAAAGCCACGTTTCATTGATTGTGAACCTATTCAGTCATTTTAATCCTCTGTCAAGCAAAATCACATTTTCCCTCTTTATTCCAATCAATCGTGCCTATAGGCTGTGCTGTGCCTGTGTCCCACTGACACACTAACACCAGAGTGAGGAGGCTGTGCAGCAACAGCAGCAGCAGCAGCAGCAGGACTGGAGAGGAATGACCTTCTCTATGCTAATATCCACTGAGAGCAGCGGAGGCGCACATGCACACACAAGGTAGAGGATTTGCCCCCCTGCCAGATGAATCAAAAAGGACATCATTAAAAAAAAAAAACACAAATCCCGGCTCCTTCTGTTTGTGGAGTGGACCCCATGGTTCCCTCTCTTCACCCCTCCTCCCACAATACATGTCAGTCACAGCCCCTCCATGTTACAGCCCGACACACCCACTGGAGCATCCTTCACATTTCCAGCTTATCTAAATAGCTCGATATCATAATTAGTCGCGCATGAAGCCAAACCAGCGAACGAAGCTTCCCCCTCTCCCGCCCTTCCTCCGCGCCTCCATCTTCCCCGGTGTGTCCGTGCAGATGCAAACCGCTGTCTGCGTCCTGCCGCATCCCACTAACCTACTGCCGCTCGCTTTATTTATTCACTTACCCGCTCACACCACGGTATAAACTCCAACCCACAGGGGGGATATGATGGGCGCTACGACTTTATGGCCACATTACCAGCCAATAAGCGGGTTAGCGATACCCGAGGGTCATAAATTGTGTTTGTGCAGAGATTTTGGCCATTCAGAACGTATTGGATTCCTCCCACTGCAGGATCAATAGGCAGGAGCAGCCGCGCGGCATTGCTGCACCGTGTCGCTCCCACCGCAATAAAACTGAAGATGCAGCAGGCATGTCGATGCGACTGCGTCTGCGTCTCTCCCCCCAAAAAGAGAGACCAAACCCAAGAGAGAGGTGGTGAAACCAGCACCGAGGGCCGACAGGTGGTGATGCGTACCCCCCATCACACACACACACACACACACACACACACACACACACACACACACACACACACACACACACACACACACACACATTACTACCACCATGTCTCCCCCGGACAATCCGCCCGGGTGTAGTACTACTCACCGTCACTGCGGAGTGTCTGACCGCGTTGCACGCCGTCTGCCGGATCTCCGCCGCGCTCCCCGGTTTCAGCAGGTTCTTGGTGAATCTCCGGGTGGATTCGGCTGCCATCTCCACATCTGCGCACACCAGCCCCGCCGCTCTCTGCTGCAGTCACTGGCTCCTCACATCAGCCTGGCGAGCCGTGTTTACACACGTACATATACACACACACGCGCGCACACACTCACAGACGCGCACACACACGTCTTGCACTCAGTAGTAGAAGGGGGGTTCACACACGAACACACACACACATGCAGAGCGCAACGAGTATGACTATTACGCACGGATTGTGCGTCAAGTTCACCGGAATCTAAACGCTGCTTCTGGTTGAAGCTTTCAAATTAAACGACTTGAGATTGTAAACTGAAATAGACATCTTGCACTTTCAGTGTGTAGTTTACTGAATTTTATTTTATTTATTGAACAAATAAGATGCCTTGCATTGCTTATTTTGTGCCACTGTATTGTTACGCCTATCCATCTTCCATTTTGCTTTATCCAGCCCAGATATGCAGTATGTCAGTCCCGGACAGGATACCATCACAGGAGGAGAAACAAGCACACACACACATTATTTAAAGTCACCAGTTTACCTCAAACTATGTAAGGAAACTGGAGGACTCTGTGAAAACTATGAACACCCAACACAGATTTATAGGATTAATGAAAACAAGTTGGTCAATTATTTCAATTACTTAATCTTTTGTGCATCAAACACTGGGGAAAGTTACTTTTTAGAAGTATTTAGTTATAGTTACTGGCTACTTCTTCAAAAAAGTAAAAGTTCTATATTTTAAAAATAGCTTTTAGTAACTATTTCATTACTTAAAGACGTATTTAAATATGTCAAAGAATTTGGATCCCATCTTAATGGAACTTGCATGTCATTATAAAACCTGATAAATGCTTAATGAAATGAATGGGAAATTGACAGAAATGTTGCTGTGTGATAATATGAGACAAGACACAGATCAAATTTGATTTGTAAGTGTAGACAGCATTTCTCTGTGGAGGACCTAAACTGCCACACTAAAACACATTAAATGTATGTCAATAAATGTCTGTACTTCCATTTAAAAGCTGCCTTTGAATGACCCGGGCTCTCTATGGCTGTATAACTCTGTCAAGTCATATGATGCACTTTGCGCCAATACGTTCCTTCTTTCTGCATGATGAGGCCATTTAGAACATTCCAGACCTAGGAGTTGGCAACAATGTATCAGTTTTAAATGACGTCATCATCTAATTTCGCCTGAGCAGTTACGAAAAAAAGATGATGACATTATTTCGAACTTTCCTGACGACTGAGGTTTACTACCACCGGGTATGGAATGAATGAATCAATTGCAAAGCGTCTTTGAGTGTCCAGAGGAAAAAACAGCTGAAAGCAGTGAATTAAAGCAACGGAACCACTTTACATTCTTGTTAGTAGGAGCAACGGTGTTGTAACGCTGGTAATTAATTAGATTACTTGTTACTAAAAATAGTAACTCCCTTTATTTTAATTCAGTTATCACTGACAACAAATAACCATATACATTTCCACGTTTTAGTTATTTTCCTTTTTTATTAACCATTAAAAGAAACACGCTATAATAAAATCCATAAAACACATCACTATTTCTGAAAAAAGCCCTTCTTTGTCGCAGGACATTAGTATCTTCAGGTAAATGTTAAAGAAACCCAATTAGAGTTTTACCCTATATAAAGATTCCTTTAGCTTGACGTTGTGAATACAGTGTAATTTTTAATTTTCCACTTTCAAAAATATTTTTGATACATAACACTACTGTGTTTTTAAGAGTTACAATAAAAACTTACAAAAATTAAAAACATATTCCACAACAACACCAGGTGAAATCTGCAGTGACTCAGAACTCTTCCCCATCAGGGACCCGCATCCAGGATTTGTGAGATGATTTGTGATCCAAATCATAAATGCTGCTGTTATTTTGAAGTCCAAGCATAAATTTCAGCCTGGCGTTTCCTTCACCAATCTTTTCAACTTGACACATCCAGACCTACTAATTTCTACAGTGGTGCAGCTAACGTGTACCACTTCCATAACAATTCATCATGAACATTAACAGCCCTGGGAAATGATGAGAGTCGTTCAGTCCACAGCAGCCCTGCAGCCCTGCAGCCTCTGCATCGATCAGGCTGTCTCACTCCACACTGAACACATCTCACATCTCACAGGGAGCTGGAAAATGTCAACCTCTCATCAGTAGTCCAGTCACGAACCAGCGAAGGATGGAACAGCATTTACAGTCCAGATTACTCCATGTGGGGAGGAAAAATGCTTGTCAACAGCGACATCTGGTGGTTTGATTTGTGTGCCTTTACCACAATATAATAGGAATAAAAACATTTTTACTATATTATTATTTATTTTTTATATCAGTTGTCTTCCTAATATAATTTTAAGGCCATAATAAAAATCAAGGTTTTATAAAAGGCAAGAAACTTTTTAGGATATACAGTATTTGGAGGGATTTTTATTAAAGATTAATCTCAAAAAGAAAATGTCCTGTTGTGTTAAATGTGTTAAATGATATCATATCTTTATCCACCACTTTCCTGCAGTAACACCTGGAATTTTAATGCTTTCGGACAAATAAAGGAAATATTCACAAATCCTAACAGCAAGAAAACGTTTTCAAAGATATCTATTTTTTAAATATAACTTTAAGTATCTATTGAAAGGAAATTGTAAATCTTACAGACAATACACTGCTTTATGTTGTTTCCTTTTCTCCATTCTTTAAGAATACACTGCAGTAAAGATAAACAGTTCTCCTCCACAGGTAACGGATTTGATACACTTAAGACTTTTTGATTCGTTTCGTTTATTCGTTTCGTTTATTTGGGCATATCACATAACATAAACATGTCAACAAAATATACAAAACCATTCAATGAAGCCCAAAAGGAGTAGGCTGAAGCAGAAGCTTATCAGTGCCTACCCCTTCCCATATCTCGTAATTATATCACTGAGGGTCACATGGCAATGTTGTTGTATTTGTACATAATTTTATCATCCATACCCAGGCCATTACACAGTAGCATGTGCATGTGCCTGCCTATGAATGTGTGTGTGTTATGTGGTACAAGATTCATGTCCTGGCATGCCACACAGTGTGTGTTATGTTTGTTTGGCATAGTTATCAAAAATACGGCGCATATACAGTTTTTTGAATTGATGTATAGTTATGGCACTTTTTAGGTTCCCATCTAAGCTGTTCCATAGATTTACGCCTCTCCGGGTAATACATTGGCTTTTGAGGGTCGTACGAACACGTTGAACTTTTAAATTAAGCATTTGCCTGGAAGAATAATTGCCCTCTCTATTAGCAAACAGACGATTTATGTTACCGGGAAGTAAATTGTTTCTTGCCTTGTAGAGTATTAACAGAGATTTCAAATGTATTAAGTCCTCAAGTTTTAGAAGGCTAGATCTTAAGAACAATGAGTTTGTATGGTCCTTTAATATTAATGGTTTTTAATATTAAGATCTCATTTTAAACAGTGAAATTCAGTTCAATTCAATGAAATCAAAAACCAAAACACATTGCTCACCCGTGATCACCCATTGATTATTGTTTTGGCCCCATCTTGTGTTCAAAAACAGTACTGCAATGGTAAGACGTCTTGAGAATTGGCTCCAAACTTGAGGTCCAGGTCAGCTCTGGGAGCCACCAGAGGTCACCGAGGTGGTCAAAATTAGATTTGTCCGTTGAAGAAAACCATGGTAAGTCTCCATAAACATGTGTTTGGTTTGTCAATATACTGTTTGAAGAAGAAGGCTTGAGCCATTTTTATCCCGTACTCGTTAGGTGATAGAGTTAGATTTATCATTAGATTCTCCTTAAAAACGTAAACTTTCCCTTTTTTTAAAATTTTTTTAAAGATACTTTCTAGCTTTAGATACATCTCAGAAATTAGAGGAATCATGCGTAATCAGTTGTTTATCCAATCACTTCATCATCCTTGTAGGTCACCTCAAATGCTGTTCTTGCTAGCAAAACGAAGCAGAAACTTTGTTATCAGGAGTTTTCTTTCAAGAAACAGCCTATGGGACGGAGGTGAGTGCGTGTTTCTCTTTGTTAATCGGATGACTGAAATTAAAAAAATCATATTTTGTTCGTTTTTTCGAGACTGCTGTGCCTCCATCCGTTCACTCACACCACGTGATCAATGGACTTGATAGTTTGATTTTTGCTTTCTCACACACACACACACTGCTGCATTTGTGCTGATTTGTTGAAGTTGTTCCGGATGTTAGACAGACGCAGGACTCAGACAAACTCAATGATGTATAGAATTAGTAATTCTATACGTCATTAGACAAACTAATGGTAGCCATGTTTACAGGAAGTTGTCGAACAGCGCAGCGCCATCGTGCTGCAGTTTATATAACCGACATTTTCACAGCTACATGATCCTCACAAAAGTCTAAATGTAACATCTTATTGCTGCTTTGAATTTTAAAGTCACTATTAAGAGTAGCAGGGGAAAGGTTTTTCTCAACAGCAATTTGAAAATATACAGATATGTAGGGAGTTACACTTACAAAGTCATTTAATAGATTGACAACAAATGGTGAAATGAACATGAAATGAGAAAGTAGTAAATAACAATGCAATGATGCAATGATAATAATGATAATAATAGTCATTAATGAATAGTGAAAAGCAGATAAAGGTGAAGCAACAAAATACAATATAAAACAAAATAAAATAAATACATAATATGATATTGAGGTTTGATGGAAAAAAGTGGTTAAGGGGTTCTAAAATTGCCAACTTTTTCATTTTCTTTTTTTTAATTGTTAACTAATTCCAACGAGATGAACAGTGTTTTAAAATCCAAAAGCAAATGACTTAAGTTAGGGGTTAATTTTGAGCATTTTGTCAATGTGACCACAGCGTTTATTAGGTATTCAAATGTGTCATTTTGAGCATTATTAAATTAAAAAAAAGAAGAAATAGGATGAGTTCATGGAGTAAGCCCTGATGCGGGATGTATGAAAGTGATATTTAAAGTCACTCCAAAATGTTCTGGAAATTGGACATTCATCACAAAGATGAAGAATTGTTTCAATGACTTGATCTTTTAGAAACACCTGTTATCAATGTTAGTGAGCTTGGCAATTACTTGATTTGAGAGGACAAATGTGATAGAGAATGGGCCTCTTTTGACCGTTTTAAAGAGACAGTATTTAGAAGGTGAAAGTCAGGCTAATTTCACTCAAGGTCCAATGTAATATTGTTCCTCCAAACAAATTTCCTCCTTGAAGCAACACATTTTTTTCAGTTGATGATACCGGTTAAAGTACTTATTGGTGCATCTCATGTCTAACAGCTCATTTACATCCAGCATCAGTAAAGGCTGAGATTCCTTTGTGTTTCTCTGATATAAGTGATTTTAACAAGGACTAAACCATTCGGAATGGTATTCAGCAGCGATCTGTATTGTTTAGAGAAGGCCAGGAAACTGTGCACCGACTTAAATTATCTATAGCATAATCATTTCCTAGAGAAGTCAAAACAGGAAGTATTTGTGCTGGTTTAAAGTCACACATGGAAATGTATTTGTCGTACCAAAGTTGGTCTCTAGGTGGCAGTACTGCATCGTGAATGGCTTTGAATTATCTTGATAGCCTGTAAATTGGTTTCAGTTCTCAACAATAGCTTTGAAAAATACATTTGTCTCAAGTCAGGCTTGTAAATGCTCTGTATACAAGTATTCTTTCTTTTAATCACAGGTTTGAATGAACAGTATTTTCTATCTATTATACTCTGAAGCTGCAGCTGGTCTCTTGCCTCTTTTTTACTTCTATTTTTCATGTGTATTTCATGTTGTTTGTTTGTGGCTGGTCATAATTTTCCTTCCACTTTAGGTTAACCTTGTCTACCCGCTCGGTCCAGCCTGGACTCTCAGGGATTGAAGTCCATCCATCATTGATTACATCCTGAACAGGTCAGTCATTAACGTAAAATGCCAAAAATCAAAAACAAAACATAGCACAGTTATTGCAATGCTACCTCAGTTGATGAAAGTTGGAATAATGTCTTCAGTTAGTTTATCTCACTCTCGGTGATTGCACCTGGTTGCCTTTGTGTTGCAAAAAATGTGGTTCTGTTGTAAATTTGAGGGAAACAGTCGGAAGAGATAATAGTTGTGGCTACACATAAATATATTAGTGGTGTTATTTTATTCATGAGATACCGTCTGAGACCTTTTTTTTAACTTTCAATATCTTGCTATGTTGTTACAATACATCATAAAAATGACAACCAGAACTGTAAAGACATTGTCAAAACAGTTAGATTATTTTATCTTGCATAAAAATATTACTCATCCACTGCAACAACCTAAAAAGGTGTCAGTTTCAATTTTTTTTTAAGTTTATCAAGATTCTCAGTTTTGACAACTGCCTCTTTGAACATTATCTCTTTTGCACATTTTTTGTAAAACTTAAACACCTTGAAATTTTGTAAACTTAAGATCTGCATTTCAGACAAAAAAAAAAGTGTTTGACTGCATTGATGAGTGACTGGTGATGATATACGTATACTGAGAGGTGTTATGGTTTACCATCTTGTACAAGTGTGTATCGGTTCCAGAAATCTGCTTTGCTGCTCTGGTTTCAGTCTCCCAACTGAAGATATGGAATTAAGTCAAACTAGCTGCAGTAGTTTAATTCTATAGCCTCACAGTCTTAAAGTTGTTTATTTTATTCCCAAAAGACTTCAAAACTCCTGTGCTGCTGGTTCATAGTTGGGAGATCGCCTGAAGCTCCACTGGAATGGAACTTCTGAAGTTGATCTAAGATAGTTGCTCCTCGCTGCTCACTTCTTCTTCTTCTTTTTTTTCAGCAAACACTTTGAAAACCCAGAAAAAGCAGTGAGTTTTTGTGATGACGTTGCAGTTATCTGAGGGCCTCTGATGGCGTTAACTTGACCGAATGCCAGCATTTATTTCAAAATGTTATGTCTTGTTTTAACGAGGAACATGGTCACACTGCTGCTCAGCAGGCAAATGAATCCATCATAGTGCAAGTAGAGATATGCAATCAATAAAGTGGCTGCAGAATCTGAAAAAAAAAAAAAAAAAAAATCCTGTGCGGTCTGACAAAAATCCAGTTCCACCTCTGAGCTGCAGATAGCTGCAGCAGCCAGATGGGGAGGGGGTGGATATAGAAGAGGGGATAGTGGTAGTGCTTAAAAAAAAAAAGTGAAATGAAGAAGACAGGTAAAGCAGGCAAGAATCAAGCTTGGGTCCACTCATAAATGATAAATTAATCTCATAATGCATGGACCAGACAGCCGTGAATGCACGGTGAGCCCTAATCCCAGCCTCGTGTGGCTGACTGTAAAGGTTAACCGAGAGGCGAAAGTGAAATGCAGGATATGGAAAAGAGAAAAAAGGGAGTGAAAAGGATTGGTGAAACCCTGAAATGCTCCTCAGGCAGAGGTTGGACATAGTGCAGCTTTAGGCAGCCTATATTTCTTGTCAAGTCCTCAGATTCAATAACAAGATAGCACTCTGTAGCATCTCCAGGTTCCTCTCTTCAAGACTGCCTTGAGGACAAAGTGAAGAAAGAGACCATTTCGAGGCCCGTGGGAGAGCAGCAGGATCTCGTTTCTGCCGGCCAGGCTTTGCCCAAGTGTCTAATTCTAATTTCCTCTTTTACAAGCTCGCGAAAAAGGAGTATATGTCCATCTGCAGTTGCAGACCCCTGTGGGAGAGATGGAGAAGAACAGTGCGTTTCGGGGTCTGGATGTGATGCTCGCATGTGTGCTCCTGAGTGTTTGAGAGTTTTTGCTCACAGCTGTGGATACGATGTGTAGGAGAATAAGTGACTGGACTTGTGCAAGATTGAGAGAGTATGGGAAATGAGTGGTTTTGCCAGGAGAGGACAAGCTGATGGTGGATATACAACCGCAGAGAGAGAGACTTTCGCTGAGGGAGGATTGCAGTGATATTAGGAAGCAGGCCGAGAGGCAAAAGATGGATGAAACGGGAAAGGAAAAAAAAATGTTAAAAAACACACGGATACTTGAAACATTTGTGGGTCTCCAACTGTGGAGGACAAGTGAATGTCAAGGGGAAATCCACTGCATAGCTCTACTTAGTTTTTTTTGTAGGCATGTTCAGCAGCTAAGTCAACAGACATGATCCTGAGCAGAACGCGATTTCTAAAAGGCAAAATCAGGAATACATTGAGTTTTAAGGAGTTCAGCAAACATATCAAAGAGGCTCCTTTGCTCCTTGACTATGACAACATGCAAAAATGTGAGAAATTCCACAAATCACCATCAATTTTCTGAAACTGCTTTCTGCATGTTGCACATAGTGCATGTTGCAAGGATGCCACGCGAATTCGATTTTGGTTAAAATGTACCTCATGTTAGCGTCCTCCACTCAGTGGAGATTAGTATGACATTCGTGCACACGCCTTATGTCACACGCTGGCCATTCACGCGTGTGACCAGTATCGCACGGCCATTGGCGAATGAATACAGAATGTTGTGCTGCTTGTTTGGCAACCTTCGTTGTTCCGTCCTAGAATCAACTCTTTTTGAAAGAAAAAAAAAACTTGACAGAGACACTGTTGATGGAGACACCAGATTGTTTAAAGGAAATGTTTCCCAATGAGAGAAAGTTGTTGCAGTTTGACATGTGATAGATAAGAAAACACTTCAGTAAATGATGGTAATTTCTTTGTGCATTTCAAAATGCTTTCTCTTCTTTTCCTCTGTTTTTCTGTTTGAATCACATGTGCATCCGCAGCTCCCAAAAGTAGTGTTTCAGAAGACTTTCTTCATTTCTGTCCCTTTTTGATGACTTAGTGATTTTATGTTTCTGATTTCTTTCCTGTTGGTATAAAATAACCCTTTAGTCAACACAATACAGAGCTGTCAAGTTCAATGTGCAGATCATGCAGCTCATGAATGCACAAAGCCTAAACGTACCATTTATTGCAGCTCGGTCCATCTTTTGCATTGTGTGCATTGCACATGTTGACATCATGATGACGATGGCTATAATAAGTTATAATGTGCAGCCACTTCTATCGCAGTGAGATAGAGCTTGATTTTACACTTCGATGATAACTTTAATGCAACCAAACTTTATTTTATCCAACATCAGTACTTCATCTTTCAAACCACTCCTGACAATCACATTAGACCCCCTAACTCTGATGCATTGGGGCACATCCGGTATTGGGTCTTAATCATGGAGGCTTCTTGAGATTTGAACGAGTCTGATTTATATACACACGCAAAGGAAATGTGTTTATTGCAGTTTTCGTTTTTTTTTATTATTATTATTATTATCTGAGCTTTGCGTCTAGTGCAAATGCAGTCAACAAGAAGTTGATATGAATGATGTTCATGTCAGAGATGAATCAGCTCATAAAGAGCTTGTTAGAATCTCACGCCGTTATAAATGGACAGTGCAAAATTAATTCCAGACCTCACTTGTTTGAAGCTGTCAGAAGCTATTGAACTTATTTTCACACAATGCCAAATATGTGTGGCTGCCAGTGGACCAACAGACACAGATTGCGATTTGCCAAAACATTAAATTCAAGCCAAACACTGGAGACACGCCTACTCACGCAAATAGAAATCAGTTAAATCGGTCATGAAAACTCTTCACTACCCCGACATGAAACGATGCAAACTCTTGTGTTAAGCAAGCCGAAATTGCCCAGCAGTGATCGATGCAGGAGCCCTTATTTCCGGCGCCGGTTTCCAAGCATGTGAGCGTTTGCTTAAGATACCTATGTGGCGGCTAAGTGTCGGTCGGAGAGGAATGACTTGCCTGATGATCAAAAGTAGCTGCTGTACTAATTGCAGACACGGTCAAACACCTAGCAAGTGCAGGAACTCCGCATGCAGCGAGCCGCCTGGTACTCCTCATTAGTCTAATCGGGTCAGATGGACTCTTGTCTTGAACTTTTGATTTTGCAACACTGTTACAGGAGTTTTTAAAGTGTGGGAGGATGACACCCCCCCCCCCCCCCCCCCCCCCCCCCCCCCCCCCCCCCCCCCCTCACAGAGCTTTATCCACGTCGCTCCGTTACAAACACACAACGCTCATGCCGCACATGCCTTGTCTCATAGCAAATGCTTTTTTTGTTTGTTTCAGTGCTGGATTTTTTTTATGTTTTTCACATTATAAAACATTTTTGTTTATGGCTGTGGGGGATCCACAGTCAATAAAATGATGATTTTTCTTGTGCCACTGCTGCTTTCAATTTGAAGTACCTGGTGAATCTTTACATAAAGTCACCAACTGCAAAATCTGACATTCAATGTTTCGCAATAAAGCTTATTCCTTTTTTTGCAAGTATTCTGTTTACACGGGGAACTGAACTGTAAATTCCTCTTTGGCAGAATGTATTGTCTAAAAAGAGTTAAGTACTTTGTGACTTTGTCAATTTTTTTTTCTATATATTAGACATGAATAAACATGGGTCAAGCAATTTGTCTCGTACATGGATTTGTGTGGTATGAGCTTACAGTACACGTGATAGATATTCTAATCTCACTGGATATCAGCTACCGGGATTTCACCTTGTACTCATCACTTTCTGCTCATCTCATGTTCTTCTTTCTCCTTTTTCCAGCTCTGAGGGGTTTTTAGTAAGTCAGGAGGGCATGTGACGTGTCACTCCGAGTCCAACGTGGACTTGCAGATGACTATCAGATGACTTTTTAAACATTAGTTTGTACTCTTACCTTTTAGCTTTCCTTTGTCTTTGTTAATAAATGAATGAGGTTCTGCGTGTCTTATCGTCGTTTCAGAGTGTGTGTGTGTGTGTGTGTGTGTGTGTGTGTGTGTGTGTGTGTGTGTGTGTGTGTGTGTTTTAAAGCAGGGTGTCTGGTGCCTGGGGTGAAATCAGGCAGATAAAAGGCAGTGATGAGGTCTGGATCCTCAGCATCCTGACAGCTGTAGATTAAATTAAAGAACTTCTGACAAATCAAACAGATTTCTCTCTCGATCTCTCCGTCTCTTTCTCTCCATCCCTCTCTCTCTGTCTCTCCCTTTTCACCCCCAGAGCCCTCATCAGGCGAGCTGGGTGCGGAACTTGAAACAAAATGGATTTCATCTTTAAGGGCTTGGGCAGGCTTTGAAACGGCACCAGCTGCTGGGCCTGCTTGTCTCTTTTTCTTTCTCTTTTGGACTCGCTGGCTTTGCCTTTTTTCTAGATACTTCAACAAACTTGAGCCATATTGTGACAGATAAAGGTAGAACATCAGTACTTCAAACCCTGACAGTAATTGAGAGATGAAACAGACACATTTTCCAGGTTCTGAGAGGCCCACTCCGATCGGCACATCAAACGCTCCCACTCGGGATTCCAGGGAATGGCAGAGAGCAGCGCTCTGCTCCCACTGGATCTAAATGCCGCTGTAATAAGATGTTAGTACTTTCTAATGTGGTCTATTGGCAGTTAAACCCACTCTGATATGAAAATACATGTCAAATAGACCCACTGCCACTCCCGATAAAGCACTCAGACTCAAAAATAGCTTCTCCCGTCATGTAAATGTGTATAAATGTGTATGTCACCGCCCTCTCAGGCATGGCGCTCTCGAGAACGGAAGCTTAACATTAAACAGTTTTATTACTCTTATCAAAAAAAAAAAAAGTGTCCTTCGTGCTGTCTGGGCAGATACATACAAAAATACAAGCAGGAGCTTGTATCTTTGTATAATGTAGTTAGATTGTACTTACAGCAGTTTACATGGTCTCATGTGAAAATCTGCATCATCAATGTCAAATAGTTTCCTGAATTTTCATCGTATTATTCTCATACTCTCCTTTGAAAGGCCTGAAAGCAGCCTGCTGTCTGTCCCTGGAATAACACGCTGCTCTACGCCACTGACCGAGGACAACGCACTACTGCACACATAAAAAAAATAGTCAAGCCAAGATTAATTCTAGTAGACATCTGTTTATATAGTTTCTGAGCTAATTTTTGTGGAACATATTATCAAAGCTTTTATTTCCTATAATAAACACCTGTATGTAGGACATGTCGTCAATTCTCCACCTTTTCTTCACTTCAGCTGTTGATCAACCAAGGTTTATTGAAATAGCATCGTCCATGTAGTTTAATGCAATTCAAAGTGAAAGTATTTATCTACTGATTGATTTCTATTAGCTTCACTTTGATGCAATGTGGAGTTAAACCTCTGAAATGGTAACAGTTAGCTGTTAAATGTCTTTATCAGATGTCATTTTGCAGATGAAGCGTAAAACAACAGCTAATAATTGATTGATAACAACTAATTGTTTTTTTTTAGACATTTTGGAGCAAATTACTCAGTAAAATTGTGGATTGTTGCTCAAAAGACATATTAGACTGCATGTTAAGCTTTAACATTGATTGTTATTTTTTGGAACATTTTTTTTCCAAGAACACCTAAATAATGAATAGAGAATAAATCGACAGAATAAGCTATCTCATGAAAATAACTATTATCAGCAAAGCTGTTTAATTTCCTGCTTTTGACGCAAGTTCAATCAATCAATCAATCAATCAATTTATTTTTGTATAGCCCAGTATCACAACAACAGTTGCCTCAGAGGGCTTCAAGATGTTACATTTGTCGGTAAAAGTAAAAACAGTGAATAAGCATAATGGTAATATGTCAATATTTACAGTAACGAGACAGAACGAAGCAACCACCGCCTTCGACCCTCACATCCGGCAAGAAAAAACTCCAAAAACCCAGTGGGAAAAGAAGAAATCTTGGGGAGAACCACAGTATGGAGGGATCCCTCTCCCAGGGACGGACAGCTTTGGCAACAGCTAGCATGAGACAATAAGAAGTAAAGCCTAGGACAATGTTGAGGACAGTTCGTTGGACGGTCCAGCACAAGAACCACGGATCCCAGCAGTAGAACCGAAGCCAGTCCACGGGCAGGACCGACAGGGGTGTCCTCCCGGTCCGGACGGAGCTTGTTCATAGGCCTTCGTAATAGTGGAGTCAGCAACTGAAACTGGAGAAGACTCCCCCTCGAAGGGGGGGACAGCAGGTGAAAAGCAATGAACGGACTAAAGGGAATAACATTCAGACATTAGAGGACAGGGCTCAGTGCACCGTACTTCCCACAGCATTCTAGCTCCTGGGGCAGCTTTGTGGATACTTAACTGTTTAAACTAGTATTTAGTTAGTATAGTTTAGTTTAGTTTAATTTAGTTTGGTTTAGTTTAATTTTGTTTAGTGTAATTTGGTTTGGTTTAGTTTAATTTAATTTAGTTTAGTTTAGTTTAGTTTAGTTTATTTTAGTTTAGTTTAGTTTAGTTTGGTTTGGTTTAGTTTGGTTTAGTTTGGTTTACTGTAGTTTGGTTTACTGTAGTTTGGTTTGGTTTACTTTAGTTTGGTTTGTTTTAGTTTAGTTTAGTTTAGTTTAGTTTAGTTTAGTTTAGTTTAGTTTAGTTTAGTTTGGTTTACTTTAGTTTGGTTTGGTTTGTTTTAATTTAGTTTAGTTTAGTTTAGTTTAGTTTAGTTTAGTTTAGAATCCCTAGCTGACCTGATCATAGGCTGCATAGCCTGATCAAGTTATCTTCAAAGTAACTTCTCTTATATTGTAGATTTTCATGGCAAATTAAAAAAAATGTCTTGAAGTTGCCAAAAAAAGAGTATTTTTTGATGAGATATTCATAATCAAAACATTTTTTTCAATGGGACCATCTGCAATGAACGGAAATTTCCCATTGGGATCAATAAAATATTTCGGATTCTGATTTGACATGTCAGTCTGTTGATCAGTTAATTGGGCATTTCACATTTTCTCACAAGTAATAATAGAAACTGTTAAATATTTTGCTGCATAATCTGAATTTTAAGAAACTTTTTTTTGTCCAAAAAGCTAAAAATACAGTGACTAAATATGTTACAAGATTTTATCTAACTTTTTGTTAGCGTTTTCAGCAGAGAGCACAATTATTAACATACATTTATTTATTTATTTTTTTATTTTCAGTGATATTTTAGTGTTTTGAAATAACCTGTGCAGAAAAAAATATTATGTCTTACTGTGGAATTTTCACTCAAAGTAATTAACAAATAACTTACTTGCTTGCTTGTTACTTGCAATGCATTTTCTTTTTTTTTTCTTCCTTCTATTGGTACTTCCATCACTCAAGTTCATTGATAAGGACTGGACACAATCCTGAAAGACTAAGTGAGCACAAATGAAAATCAGACCACAGAATATGTTTATTCAAGAAGCTTTCTGGGCACTAGAGAGCAGCATTGGGCAGTGATGAAAGGCAGGGATGCCAGCATTGTGTGTGTGTGTGTGTGTGTGTGTGTGTGTGCACTGATGGAGAATGCAAAAGAGTATGTGGACTCAAAAAGCCTCACCAAGCATCAGCAGCTGGCCAAACAGACTGAGCAGGGGTTCAGGGAGGTGTGTGTGTGTGTGTGTGTGTGTGTGTGTGTGTGTGTGTGTGTGTGTGTGTGTGTGTGTGTGTGTGTGTGTGTGTGTGTGTGTGTGTGTGTGTGGAGAGCGAGAGAGAGAGAGAAAGAGGAGTGGTGCAGACTGCTGAAGGGAGGCCTTCTTCTCACCCGAGTCCTCAGCCCTGCTGCTCAAACCAACAGAATTAATAGGCTCGTTTGCCAAGAAAAACACTCTAATCAGTGGGTTTCCTCTCATTAAAAGTTAATTAGTTTGACACGAGTTTCCTGCAGAAGAAAGTATTGGCCACTTAGAACTCATTAGAGCCAAAGGAAAACATCACACTGAGAGAAGCTGGAGGAGAGGAGAGAAAGGAGGAATGGGACACACACACACACACACACACACACACACACACACACACACACACGCACGCACATTTCTACGGTGTAGCACACACTGACAGACTCACGCTAGCTGGCACATCTACAGACATGTGTGCTACTTTGTTATTCCAAAATGTTAGTGACAGATGTAAACATGCATGCCAGCACACGTATACACAGACACACACATAAGTACTTTCATGCACACGGAGATGCATCGTAGCCTCTTTACAGGCCATGTCAGTGGGCATAATGCTTTCAGCCCCTGATGGCGTCTGGAGCACTGAGATGAGTTGTTCTGGTATTTAGACGTCTGTACATACACTGCGTCTGTAATCTTTCTTCTGAGTAACTCCAAATGCATGGAATGCTGTGTACATAGCTCTAAAACAGCCCACCCAACACACTCTTTACACACACACACACACCTATCGCTGGTCCTTGAGTTTGATGTAAAACGGATTGTTTCATATGTAACAATAGTGTCACATATGATTGTGGAGGATTTTAACCTGGGTGGCCATGTAAAAGTCCTAAAAATTAAGGCTACCTCTGTCAGCTCATGTTTAGACTCTATTTACTGACAAATCATCTATTGAGTCGAAAAGATAGTTTTCAGATTTTTGTTTAGGGATTTGTGACTTATCAGCTCAACAATGAAATGTCTATCCCATCTTGAGTTATTGTTGTATTTATGCACAAGTTTCTGCTTAGCTGTCATACAGCCAGCTGCCACTTGTCAGGGCTGCAGAGCCGTCAGGCAGCAGTCGAGTCTTTGTCACTTTTAGTTTGGTGGGAAATTAAATGTCTTCTTGTAAAATCGCCTCTCTTTCGTTTTGCAAATATAAGAAAAACAAGGTAGCGTTTTGACTGTGTCAAAAAAAGGCTGACTTCATTCAACCGGAGCAACTTAACCTCAAGTGTTTTATGATATTAGATGATTAATAACTGCTACCAGTGTCGCCACCCAAATGGAGATCATTTACCCTGAGAGGATGCAATCCTGCCCATTCTGAGAAAATAATAAAGCTCATCACCACGATGACAGGAAACATAATGAGGACGACAACTCTGAATACTTGGTGCAGGAACGAAACAGTCAACTCCAGAGAACAAGATTACTTATTTTCAGCATTATTTACGCGTCAGCGCTTGAAAATTTTTGATCAAAGACTCGAATTGTCTCTTAATGCACACAGTAATATAATGAGGACAGTGTTTAAGGTATTTAACTACAACCATTAGTTTGAATCAAAATGTTGGTTTAGTTCACAGAGGCATAAGTTGCCAAGAACATACCAGTTCAGTTAGTTTATTTACTTTCTTCATCTTGTTTTTGTTAGCATACTTAATTCTTCCTTTTTGTGAAGAGGGGACATGTGACTTCTCCGTTTCTCTCTGTCAACATTAATATAAAGTTTGGAAACGTCTCCGTGCTTTTGCATCTCTCCCTTCAACATCTGTTCCTACAGCGATTCAACAGAATCCTAAAAACAGCTTCAGTGGTGCAAAATAAAAAGTTACATTTTCAGAGTGAAATCACGCACTTAAGTTAAGTCCCGCACTTCTTGTTGGAATAACGTTGAGGTTTGAGATTAATTTCCTTTTTCATGAGACAATTATGGATGGCGGCTTTACACAATAACTGACATCACTTATAATCCATTACAGTGAAGGGGTTACAGTCAGATTACAGGGATCTGATTACCCCATTTCATGCCTCTGAGGAAGCTCTGCCCCTGCAGTGACTGTTTTTGGACTATTTTTCTATGTGATCTACTTTGCTAAAAGTTAAAAAAAAAAAAGAAAAAGAAAAGAAAAAAGAAAAGTAGCTCAGCTGTATGTTTAAGAGAACTGCTCCCTTGTACAGTTTTGTGTTTCAGTTGCTTCTCCATAATGTTCACCAGGACAGGTGTGAGACGCTTCTCAACACTTGCTTCAATGTTTCATTCAGCACTGTTATTAAAGAGAGACAGAGAAAAACATAATTCTTATACTGGAGACAGAGAAGACAAGTTTTAAAGTCCTGACAAGTGAAGGAAATAAAGCTATAATTATGTCTGCTGTAAGGGAGACGGAAAACACAATGGTAGGCTTGTTCCATTCAAGTACAAAAAAAATCAATATCAGAACTCAGCCCCCTTCAAAAAAAAAAAAAAAAAATCTGCGTTCAGCCACCTCCCATAGTTAAAGTTAGACACACATGTGCTCCCACACCCTCCTCCATTTCCTCCCTCACTCCATCTCCGCACTGCGCTCCAGTCTCCCTGATCTGTCCAGTCTGCTCAGACTTCCTCTTGTTAATGAATCATGAAGTTTGACTTTTACTCCTTAATAAGCAGTGTTTTGCAGAGTGCGAGTGGAGAGCGCGGAGTTTGTTTTCGTTTAATTAGCGAGGCAGGTTCTCCCGGGCACGGGGGGGGGGGGGGGGGGGGGGGGGGGGGGGGGCCTCGGCGAGCGAGCAGGCCGGGCTCCGCGGAGCAGCGTCGGATGAGGAAATGCTGAGAGGCAAGCGGCGCTGCCAGGTGGCCGCAAGACGAATGGGCACGGGCGCGGACTGAGACGGGGCAGGAAACATACAGCCGCGGTGCTGCCAGCTGAAGAACAATGACAGGAAACGTCCTGGAGAAAACACGGCGGCCGGTGGTGAGAGAAGGATGGAAAGAGGGAGTCAGAGGAGGGACAGACATGCGAGGAATAAGTGAAATGGAAGCAGTGGAGGAGAGCGTTAGAAAGAGAGGACGTAGAGAGAGAACTGGAAACATGCACAATGAACAGAAATGAGTGAAGGATGAATGCAGTCATACGCCACAGCAGTGTGTTCATTTACTTCTCATCGACTCAGCATCTGCTTAAGATCATTTTCAGTAAATCTACTTGAGTATTTTAATCCTCAATATGTTTCAGTGTCAAGTTATTTTTCAAAAACAGTGCCGCTTTATGGAGCTCTTTACCCGATGGTGGCGCAGTGGTTTGCACTGTTCACTCACTTGGAAACTAAACCTGGTTTGTTTCTGGTTTTGATTTCTGTGTGGAGTTTGCATGTTCCCCCTGTGTACACCCATCCCAGTTCCATCTCAGAGTCCAAAAACGTGAGTGCCAAGTTAATCGCTGACTCTAAACTGCTCGTAGGTGTGTGACTGTCTGTCCAGGGTTCTGACCCAGCGTGATCTGGTCTGAGCTTCGGCCCGCAGCAGCCCTGAGCTGGTTAAAGCGTCACGTATGAGACGGGCAGATGAGTTCATCTTTGGTCAACATCGAGCTGAAACATCACAAATGGATGCCAGACTCTCTCTGAGCTCTGTTGCTGCATTAACTGAATTTTTTTCCATAAACTGCTGCAGTGGCTCGTCGACCATCGCGAGACGGAGGTCAGTCGTACAGACACGTCGATTATTTTGACTGTTCTGGGTAAATTCAAGTCAGCAAGCCTACTAACAAACTAACTGACTTTTTTTTCCCCTCTTGCGGAAGTTTTCATCGGATTAAATAATGCCCAAGCTTGAAAATATAACTGGAAACAAATATTTAGAGTATTGATATGGGAAAAAAATAAAGTTGAATAGCACACTGTGAACATGTTTGTGTTCAGCTGCATTGTTTCTTTTTTGGAAAAGGAAGAGATTTTACATTCCTAGTTTACTTTAAATGGGTCTTATGTTTTTTTTTTTAAACCATCTGACTCTCTTCCAATCCAACTCTCTTTGTCTAAAGAGAAGCAGTGAATCTACACAATGAAAAAAAAATGCCAGTTGTCTGGTGTGGAATGAAGGCATGAAATATCCCGAACAGTTTAAACTGATAAAGTTTAATCCACCAGAGGAAAATAATCAGTTGTTTACTCCAGGCGCTGAGGCAATTTGCTGTAGTTTTTGCTGTAATTGCTTCAAAGTCGTGGTCTAACTGGCTGTAGCTGTACGTCTGTGTGTGTGCTACAGGCCTGTCCTTTGACTTTGAGACACGTGTTGTCATTACATGTTGGGAAAGTCAGGACGTTCTGATTGGATCGATTGTGTCGCTCACATCTGGCCTAATGTGGACTGAACTGTTTGAGGGTTGTCTAGCTTGTTAGGATCCACAATCTTATTGCTGCAGCAATTTTCCTGGTTTTCACAAGAAAGTGTAAAATGTGACAATGAAACACTTACGGACGAATACCACACATGTAAGAAGACAAAGCAAAACGTTTTCCCTCTTACAGTTAGGTTCTGGGATCACTGGTGGCTTCGCTACTGGTAAGGGGTTTGGAAAAACTGGCGTGTATTCTTGCTTGTGTGTGGCTTTATTTATTTCTTGAACCTAAGTCTGATTGCAGACAGGCCAGTGGGTGTGTGTGCCCTCGCCATATACCTGTGGGATCGCCGGTATTAGACACTCATCAGAGTGAACCTTTGTCGAGTCAATATCAGAGGCTTCACCTGAGAGTCTGACCTTTCCAGCCTGTCCCCTCTCTAAAACACCCCTCACACACCTCCTCTCACACACACACACACACACACACAAAAGCGAGCAAGCACACATGCGCGCTACACCCCACGATCAATCTTTGCCCGGTTTCTCCGACAGCAAAGCACAAAGCCAATCACATCAACATGGCTGGGATGCCACGCACACCCTGTGACAAAATGTCACTGGAGAGGCTGTGTCAGGAGACCCCCACCTGCGTGTGTGTGTGTGTGTGTGTGTGTGTGTGTGTGTGTGTGTGTGTGTGTGTGTGTGTGTGTGTGTGTGTGTGTGTGTGTGTGTGTGTGTGTGTGTGTGTGTGTGTGTGTGTGTGTAACGAAGCTGAAAGATCTCACAGACAGCAGTGAGGTTTTTATGTGCTCTTGTTCTTCTTTGTGTGAACATTAAGAAAGTAAAGTTTTATGATTCGCCTCCACTTTGACACTTTAACTAATTTCGAAACAGATGACGGACCAGCCTTATTATCTGCTGGTATTTTAGCAACTTTTGTGTTACTGAGCAGCTGAGTGGAGCGCCGTCTGCTGAGATCAGCCCGGAGGCCATAATGTTAATGCCATCTTGTCAGCCTCTAATAAAAGGGCTCCAGTTAACTAACAGTAACACAATAAAGCTGTAAAGTATTTTTCAATAAATCATCAGGAAGATCAATTTACATGCGTGCGCTCGGGTCTTACCCTGATGACTGTGCTTCACACGCACTAATTAAACAATGAGTGATCGTCTCGTTTCACTGTATATTACAAAAAAGGACGGCAGCCAATAAAATACATGATGGAGCCTGGCCAATGCTGTGTACTGTATATTAACGCCTTACCTGGTTACATTGTGTTTCCGTGTGAAGTGGGATGCCAAGACGAGGCTTCAGAGCCCATCTGAGTCTCACGTCCTAAAGACAAGCGTCTGCGTTCTCCTGCCAAGCTCACCTGGACTGCTTCACCTGCGCTCGTGACCCAGTGGTGCAGTGCAGCTCTGTATGTGTAGAGCTGTTGGCTGAATCAAAGAAAAGTGGTGTGTTACACTGCTGTGTAAGAAGGAGGTGAGCGAGGTGCGGGATTTACACTCTCAAAAATGAGAGGAGCTCAACGGAGCCAAGTGCCGGTTGTTTGGCGAGCTTTTGGTGCGGTGCTGAACCTCTCTCTCTCGCTGTGACATATAGCATCAGCAGCAGCGCCACACCTCCCCCCCCCCCCCCCCCCCCCCGAATCCCTGCTTCCAGGAAGAATCGCTGTACAGAAAAGATTTTATGTTGCTGGTGTATAGATCAGTGGTTTTTAAAAGTATGGGGAAGCTCGCCCTCGGGGGTTGGCACGGATGAGCAGGGGCGGCTGCAGAAAAAATGTGGGGGTCGGGCAGGGGTCCAGTTTTTATCACAGGGCTGTCATTTTAGTGCAAAGGCCACATACATCCCAGTCTGATTTGGACCAGTAACATGTTAGGATAATGATCTGCGAATATTAATAACTTTAAATAATATTTGATGTAGTTCTATTAGATTATATTATTAAAAAGTCTATTTTTTGAGAATATTATTTCGCAAAGCCAGTCTGAAAAACAACTAATGATCCATCCTGGTGAGAATTATTGCAAAATGACCAATTATTATTTCCTCCATTTGTGACTCATACTTTTGCTTTGAATTTTGTTGTATCCGCAAATATAACAACTACTGCCCGACTCTGTGCCTCATTTGGATCTCCGGATCTGCAGAACGATCTGAATCCTCTTTCTCTTCAGACTAGCAAAAGTCTGTCACTTTTCAGGCTGCACACATCTTGCAGTCATCAGCATGTTTGCACAAACTTACCTCCTCAAAATGCTTTTTGAGACTAATTTTCCTTGCTGCTCAGTTCTCTAGTTTCACGGTGACATACTTTTGATAAATTCAGTGAATAAAAGCAAAACCATTACGTCTTTGCAATATTAATGTTAAGGTCATCTTTGTGGTCGTTCAAGGTCATCTTGTGGGCTGTATTGGTTCCTCTCATGGGCCAGTTATTGCAGACTGCATTGAAGTTAGTTGTCATTGATTGTATTGATGCTTATTATTATGTAATGTTAAAAAAAAAAATGAAGGCCTTTTGTTGAGCTATTTACTGATCATATTGTCAACCAGGATTCATTGCAGTCCTCTCTGTATGGTTTGAAGATAACCACTGAGTCATGATCAGACCACATTTACAAGAAAATCATGCAGCTCCTCCCTGAGTCTTACTTTAAAGTAGACATTCATCACTTGTATTTATCAGGTATGATTAGTTATTTATAGAGCAGCTTTTATGGGAGCCAGCTTGCAAATGAATGCTCACTGTACTCTCTTATTGCAGCAGGTTTCAGGAATGAGACAGTTTTCAACATCAGTATAGTTTCTAATCAAAAGTAATTTCACATTTTAAACACGGATTTTTAAGAGTACAGCTTTGTCTGACTCTGACAGAGTCATGCCAAGAGAAGTGTGTGTTGAGGAGAAACGTTGTTAAGCTAATCTGTATAAAGAGAACAGAGAGCACAATTGGTTTGGTTGAGAAACGCTCTCAGGGCGGCGGATCAATGCTTGCTGGAAGCACCTACACTTCAGACATCACAAACATTTGCATCGTTTGTGAAAAAACCAAGTTTAGACATGAGAGCATCAGCCCAGAGGTTCGCTCTTTGGTTTGTGTTATTTAAATATATATATAAATTTTTTAGTTTAGGGCAAAGTGGGGTTATATTCGGAGAGATTGATATTCTCTATTTACAGAATGAATTCTATTAACCAAACAAGAGGTCGCCGGCTCTGGCTAGCATGTGGGGGGGCTAAGGGAGTGTCTGGAGTTGAACAGCGTCAGCGTAACCTCTGCTTTAACCCCACATATGAGCACTATTGATTCATTCACTTTGAAGAGGTCCTTGAAATTGTTTCGATGAGGAACCAGTGTGGCAGTCTGTTGGGGTATCTGAGGCACCAGTCCAAATGAGAATGTCTCCAAGCTGGAGACAGACAGACAAAATCACAAAGGCTGTGAGGAATAACGGGCAGACAAAAAATAAAAAAGAAAAGGGGAGAGAAAGAGTAAAAGAGTTAAAAAAAAAAAACAGCGAACTCCTTGTTTCAGAAACAATGACTTTCCTGCCGATAGAAAATGATAGCTGAGCTGTTGCAATATCCATGTCTCTGACAGAACTCAGAGCATATCAGGCTTATTACATTACCTGGAGGAAAAAAAAGGGAAAGGGTAGAAATAATCAAAAATGCATCAGAAATAATGCACTTTTCAGACTCTATCCATCATTGTTTCGGCACCCTCGATCCTTTACGAGAAGTGAGCGAGCGGAGGGAGGGGGCGAGGCGCTTGCTCCCGCTCCCACAGCCAAAGAGGAGGATGGGTAATTAAATTGTGTGTCGCTCTCTAAGAACTAAAATGAATGAAATAGATGAATGCTATTGCATTATGCCACAATCGTGACCTGCAGAAAACTAATGGCAGAATAATAGTTTTAGGTACTGGCTGCGTTCCTCTGATGCAGACAGCCACTTGAGTGAATATGCAGCTGTACTTGAAGTCAAAATGGTTTTGTCCTACACCTCGACTAGAAAATGGCTTGTCCGTCTTTCTGTCTGCAGTCCGTGTCGTCTCTCAGTCTGTATGCCCGCCCGCTCCCCTCGCCATTCATCCACTCACCTTTCTCTCCCAAGCTGCCACGCTCGGATCAGCCCATTTACCCGGCTAACATCCAAAGTGGCTGAACCCGTGTAGTTTTTTGTTTCTGAAGCGGGCAGCCAAACCAGCGGTCTTTTTCTCCATTCAACATGCCTCCCAGAGACGAGGGCCTCGCTTTGTAGTTTTGTTGACTGTAAAGAGCTGGGAAAATTGTCCTGAAATCCTGAGCAAAAAGGAGTGTAAATAAAAGATCAAACCAGGCCTGTGAGCAGAACCAGCGGCCTGGTACTCAGCGCAATAACTCACCACGCGTCGCCACGCATTAGCTTGACGCGTTCAGCCGGGGTGGAGGGAGGCAGCCAGAAGCTTTTCTCAGCTGCTCTCTATACTGTACAATCACCTGAGGACATACAGCATATTCTCCTGTAAAGAAATACAGTTTATCTCTGCTTTGAAGTTATATAAATTCCTGGTTGAGGATCAGATTTTACTCTAAGATTTTAAGAATAAGATCCTGCTCACATGCTGAAGGTTTTCTCTATTTGAAGCAGGAAGAAAAATGAAGCCCAGAATTTGTTATCAAGCTTCAGAAGTTATGAGATTTGATGCGTGCTGTTACATGGCTGTAAGCTGTGTTTGCATGAGCCTCGCCGGTATCGATCAGGATGGAGTTAAACATTAACACACACGATTCTTTTCTTCCAAGATCTTTTCTTCTCTCCTTCTGTGGCGCCTGGCCAGAAGATGGCAGCACCCAGCTATGCTTTGGCCTCATCTGCTCCCCATTGTGTCCGTCGGTGGGCACAGGGATGTGCTGCGTCCAATGATGGATAGAGATGTTTCGTGGCTGCGCTCGCCGCACAGCGGAGGTCACCGGGCTGATTGGGGGCCCCGGTCCCCCTCGCCACTTCTCCACACTATAACATGCCGAACCAGTTAACTGCAGCTTTCCTGGATCAGCTCGCAAATCAACAGCTGATCAACGGAATCACTGGTGACACATGCTGGCAGTGAATACTAAACATAACTTAACAAATAGCTGTCTAGGGAAATGAATGAGAAGATGCCAGCCATCGCTGAATACACAAGCAGACAAATATACACAAACCTTTTAAATGACTGCTCAAACTTCGCAATAGCCTTGAAGTAAAAGTTGTTGTCCTATTGTTAGATATAGACAGCCTAGGTTTATTTCTGTTTGTATATGCTGGAGGGGATTGTAGCTCTGCTCCTGTTGGCCCTGTTATTTGATTTCCTCTTTTACAAAGGCCACAGTCAGAGCTCATGTCAAAAGAATGCATGCAATAACAAAACAAGCTTGACTGATAAATACCCGCTTTTCGCTGTATGTGTGTGTTTTCAGTGTTTGTGTGCGTGTGTGTCTTTCAAGCTGAGCTTTTAGCGATCTTCCTCGAGTGTGTCTTACACAGGATTACACACGAATCCAAAGCAGCTTCAGACTCTTCCAACCCTCTAATGATGGTTAATGATACCTATCAGTGATAAAACACACACACACACACACACACACACACACACACACACACACACACACACACACACACACACACACACCCTCCAAACCCCTCCAGGAGCAGCAGCACCTTGCCGACTGTGGAATTACAGACAGGCGATAATCAGGTCAGCCTGCAGTCCTCTGGGATTGGAGGTGTTCATAAACATTCCTGCTGCTCTTTTGTGTTACTTCCTGCGGTAAAACAGCAAGGCGCTCCAGTCGAGCCGACGCAGGCCTGCTAGTGTGTTGGCTCGCCCCTGGGTGCACCAGCCCCGTCTTTACGAGGAGGGGAGACTCTCACACACACACACACACACACACACACACACACCTTCTCTGGGATAATAAAACACACTCAGGCTTCATGTAGACATATCATCAGAATATTAACCGCCTCATTAGCATAAAAAACCCTCCCAGTCTTCTACATCTGATTTGACATTTGGCATTGAAATCAGTTCCACAACTTAAAATAATATCTAACAGCATTATACATTTCTTTTAAAGACTGAACAAACGTGTGTGTGTGTGCATATGTGTGTGTGTGTGTGTGTGTGTGATATTACTTGAGGTTGATACTCGGAGCCAACCACCTCCTCCTCCACGTACAAACCTTCTACAAACAAAGACCAAAAGAATACAAAGGCGTGGGTTCAGTGCATGCCTCTTTTTTTTTTTTTTTTCCAAGGATGTCAGCCTCTGCTTTTCAAAGATTTGACTCTTGCTCTGCAGTCAAATAAAAACCTTTTGGTAAATTGATTAGGCTCTCCAAACTTTTCAGGTTTTTGATGCAACTCAATGTGAAGTGTTCAATATTCCACTCGCTCGCACTGGGAAGTTCACAAACACGTCTTTTAGTCTCTCTTCTCTCCAGTTAGTGACCCGGGGCCTTGTGTGAGAACAGGTGTAGAGGGGGGCTGCTGACTTTTCTTCCCGGGGTCTTTTTGCTGTTGAGGAAAAAAAAAAAAAAAAAAGCCTGTGTGACAACTCCAGTTGGAAATTCTATATTGAGAATTTAACTTTTTCAGAACTTGTTCGCAGTCACAGATTTAGCTTCGTTTATATCTATATTTTTTCTTACAGATGAGGACACTTTTGCCAGAATGAATCCTACAAAAGAAATTGAAATACAGCAGCAGTTTTACTCCTACTTATCGTTTTCACCTGTTCTGTGCAGCTCCTTTCGTAGTTCAAGTCGTTCAGAGTGTATTTCACTGTTCAATATTCAACTGAGCCTCCTGTTTCAGTCTTTAGTGTAACAGAGAGAGGAGAGAAAGACAGACAAGTGATGGTAGTATTGGGAACCCAGCTCTTTTTTGGTTTGAGGCTTTTTTGGTTATTAATGTTTGAATTTGTTTAGTCTTTTGTGTTTCAGCTATAATGGAGGAAAGAATGATGGAGCGCCACCTAACCACAAAATGGGCCAAAAAAATTCAAAACTCTCAGTAGTGGTTGCTGTTAACTATGAATAAAGGCATTTCAGGCTGTATTTGCCCTTTAATGTGATTTAATACTCTACGTAGTCCCATTTGTCTTGATTTTTCTGTCCTTTGTCCTTTAAGTTTAGTCCTGTAATCTTAATCCAGATTGACCTGTCCTTTTTCTACTGAAGGCCAACAACCGATCCAGATATTGTCCAGACCCTGAGAGAAGCTCAGCACTTCGCCTCAGCCTTTCCTCAGTGTCAACATGTCTCCAGCAGTGCTATGTAAACAGCTCAGCCACAGCACAGGGCCGACTGTCAGGGCCTGATTACCCCAAAACAGCCCACAATCCGATGGAAGTATGAAATAAATCACAAGTGATTAGTTGTGCTTGGAGGGTTGGCACTGGGCACTTGTTGCCAAATGTGAGGGTCAGGTTTAATGCATCAAAATAAACAAGTCAGACCGGCTTTGTTTGCTGTACGCTCAAGACTATACAATAAGTTCTTTTGTATTGGGCTGTTTTGATGATGACTCAGAGAGAGGAGGCAAACCGAGTCTGAATGGCGAAGAGGCAGCGGTGGGAGAAAGTTGGGTTTGCTTTACTTCAGGTTGGAGTGGCGATACGACAGTGTACAAACATGCCATTTCAAGTGCAGGACCAATTCCAAAAAGGTTGGGACGACTTATAAAATGTTTCTAAAAATAGGATGCAATGAATAATCCTCATACGGATGCAGTAATAGAAGTGAAACGACACAGTGGATGCTGAAAGTAATACATTTTAGGTTCTTTTTTCTTCTTTTGGAAGTTTGGAAAAGTTTTTTATTCTTATATAACTGGTGTTGTATGAGGCTTAAGTTGGATAAAGCACAGTTTTGGTGGTGGGTGAATTGGTTTTTACAGCAATACATTATACATGTGGATGTAAATTATAAAGATTTATCATATGCGTCTTTGAAGTTTATAATGCCATTTTTTTTTATTATTATTTTGGAAGAAAGAGAATCACAAAGCATGATATGTTGACAGTATAGAGACGTACTCCAGCACATGTGCATGGTGAACAAATGCCACTTGAAATCATTGTGAAGGAAAGGAAAAGAAAGAAGACTGGAATAATAATAAAGGGAAGAGACAGAACAAAATGAAAGGTAACAAATGAGTAAGATCGGGGTCTAGCGCTGCTCGGCTCTGTCTGTGTGGGACCGAGGCAGCGGTTATGGTGTTAACACGACGCTGTAAGTGTGATAGCTGTGTAATAGCATGTCATTAAACTGTTATGGTTAAACAGCTCGGCGGAACAGAGCGGCGGGTGTGAAACCTTGAAAAAGGCAATGCACTCCAATGTATAGAGTGTGTGTGTGTGTGTGTGTGTGTGTGTGTGTGTGTGTGTGTGTGTGTGTGTGTGTGTGTTCAACATTACAGTTTAAATAAGCAGTAAGTCAATGTGCCACTTTTCAAGTATTTGATCAAAATCCGGTGTTTCTAATTTGAGCAGAGTGATGGCCCCACCACCCAAAGAAAATACACCGATAAACCCTGTTTCAGCCTCAAGGAGTTAAAGCACGAGCGACGGCGGAGAGGGACTGAAAAAAAGAGGGGAATTTCTGATTTACCTCTTCGCATTTGTTTTCTGGGTAACTCTCTTGCCGTGGCCGAATGTTTACTGTCATGAGTCAAGCGGCTTTTATTATTTTACCTCAAATGACCACTGAAAACATGAAGACAAACAAAAGTCTAGCGTCCTGATTTGAAGAGTGTTTATAGAGCGTGACCTTGCAGGCCTCGTTCTCATCTCCGTCCAAATGTGGTTCCACCTCTTTCCCGCCGTGCCAGAATCGGTCTCCCTCCGACTACTTCTGCACTCACCACAGCTGGGTTTCAAACCCGTTTAAAAAAACAGCCAAATTAAAAATCTGTGTCCTGACCAATGTTATTACAATCTTTAACATGCCAGTAAACACTGATGAAGGCGAGCAGTAATGTGACCTGCATGTGGATTTATACAGCCCTGTGAAGGCTGGCGAGCTGCTGGGTGGGAGGGTGGGTTGATGGTGCAGGGAAACTGGTCTGTTGTCAGCCTCAGCACTGGCCCTCTGATCTGTAGCCCTCTCTCTCGCTCTCTCTCTCTCTCTCTCTCTCTCTCTCTCTCTCTCTCTCTCTCTCTCTCTGCCCGTCTCTCCTCTGCTAACAAAGCCATTTTCATTTCCTTTCTGGAAAATCTGTTCTTCATAATATCACACACAAAGAGCTGGAGTGGGAAAGTGGGGAGATGCCAGGACGAGGCAAAAGGAGTCACATTTAGGAGGAACTCCAGACGAAAAGACCCCGATTCCCACCAGATTTTCATTCCACGTGGATGTGCCTGGCTTCAACCCGAGGAGCACTGGCAGGCGGCGTTGGTCAGAGATATAATTGAAAGTTCACATTGGCTGTTGATGGAATAATGCTAAACAATGCAGGCAGAAATGGGATTATGTGCACAGAAGCTGCAGGGTATGCATGAGTTTTGCATTGCTCCACCACAACCACAAGATGATTAGAAACCTGAACCGTCATGCGGCTTAATAAAGATGGTCAAGCTGTTTGTCACAGTGCTCTGGTATTTCATGGAAAGTTGGTTTTCCTTAATGCAGGCGACTGTACAGATTAAACTCAACTCTTCTTTTGATGTCTGTCATGTGGGTTGAGGCATTGAAAAGTGCGCACATTGTCATTTCGTCACCTTCCCGAAATAATGTCCAAAGTATTTTTTTTTTCTTCTTCTTCTTCTTTTTTCCACCTAAATCAGCTCCTCGTGATGCTGGCCACCTCTGCTAAACTCATCAGTCGAGGACATTGTGCAAATGGACCTCTATTGTTTTGTGTCTCAAAGTACATCAAGAGTGTGAGTTAGGCTGTTTTTTTTTTTTTTTGTGTGTGTGACTTTTCTGGAAAACCTGAAAAAATGACCAAGGGTATTGATTTATAACTTCTTCTTATGACTGAGCAAAACTGAACTGAGGTCGTTCAGTGCAGGATTTCAGTCTTATTTTGACAAAACCAACACACACACACACACACAAAGTCAGTATGAGACAGCTTGTGACCTCGAGTGTCAGTCATCTTTGACTCATCTGTCCAGAAATCAACACCCGTCCGTCCACCTCTGACCGAGCGGCGTCCTGTTTCTGTACGACCACGATTGTTTGCTGTTCCGGAAACATTGAGAACAACTCAAACAAAAAAAAAAGAAACGGTCTGGATGAAGGAAAATTCAGAGAATTGTTACCTTCTTGCTCAAAAATGATTGCTGAAGTCATCGAACTGTTGTGAATGATGTTCTCCTGACAAAAGAGAACCTTGGAGATGGTTTTCATCTTTGTCACAGGTGAGCGTGGGAACGTGTGCGACTGCTTGTCTCTCTTTCTTTAGCGAGTGATGGACGGATGACCAGTCCAGATTTCATACAAGTTGCCCAATGAGAGCTTTAATAAGCCTCAGGGCCCCACCACGCTGTTGGATGAAGTAGTTATTGAGGATAGATTCATGAAATGGAAAGTTTCAGTGCATTTCTGCTCTACTCCATACATGACAAATTACCTTTATTCTTGTGCCTTTGTCTTGCAAACTCCTGAAACTCAATGTCAGAGCAATTCATGAGACCTTTATAGTAAAGTTTTTCTGACAATTGCTGTCTTTTTTTTTTTTTTTTTTGCCAGATTCTGAATGCTGATTGTTGTGCATGATACAACAAACATTTATTTCTGGTTTGCACAGATTTTAAAGTTAGAAATGATTTACTAGTTATTGACAAAATAACAAGGTGCTAGTTCAAACATTCAGCAAAGACTGAGTAACTTTAATGTAAATATTACTGCAGGTTTAAACCTACATGATAAATGCGTTCCCATTTTTTTTTTTTTATCCATCTCTGTCTAAGTCTGTTAGGTAAATAATGAACTTTAATAGTAATTATGAACAATGTCCCAATTAAGGACCCTCTAATAGGCTGCATTTGAAAGTTATTGTGTTTCACTGGATCACCGTGCAGTTATCTAGTCAACCCACCTGAGGTTGATCCACATGCTCGTAACTTCAACAGATGTTTTGAAAAAGTTGAGTCAATAGCAGCTGCGGATCGGTTTCAACTATAGTCAAACAATTTACAGTATAAATTGATTTATTTAATTGATTTGTGTTTTTATGCTTTTGGAACAGTGCACATTAATAAACATTGTTGTGATGTGCCAGTGTTGCCAAAGAGGCTGTTAGAATCTCCCTAGAAAAGGGTGGGGGGTATGAAAATAAAAATTTAATGATAAAGTTAGAAAGATCATCATTTATAACTATGCAAATAAAGTTCAGAAAGGAAATGCATATTCATGTGAATAAAACTATACTGGTCATATTTAAAGTTTACAACTGAGAGGCTCATATTACAATAAATACTGGATGATTCATGAGATTGGCTAATAATAATATCAGTGCCTTGTTCCTTGTTGTAGGAATATATTCCTTCTTCCATCACAATCCTGTCTGAGTTACGCAGACTAAACTGCACCTGTCAGGGTTGTAAGGTGAAACAGACAACAGAATAAAATAACAGATTTGTTTCCTTTGTCGTCAAAGCTGATTCAGCCTGTAAGGCTATTCTAGACAGCTTCATCTACCGTGAAAAAAAGTCACTTTTTTATGTTTGGTAGCTGACAGCAGGTTTATTAGACCTTTAATACTAAAACAACAACCTCCTGCTATTCAGACACATTTTAATAAGGAGACAGCACCAGGGCGAGGAGCTGATGTTAGTTGATAGGGAATCTTTTTTTTTTTTTCAGTTTGACTTGATACAAGCATGTCCTTCAACATCAGCTGATTCATTATTGATGAGGAATATTGGTCAGTACATTCTGAAACATTTGTTAAACAGTCTGAGCATCTAAACTGTACATCAGGACTACTTTGGGGGAAACTGGAGGGGAGATTGCTTCGGCAGAACGAAGAAGGCAGGCTTAACGATGAGATGAATGACAAGTTTTGTAATGGCAGCAGTCAGCAGGAACTCAGTGTAGAGACCAGCATTCAGCTTGACCCTCACTGATCTCTGCTGTCTATCGCACTCACAGCCAAAGAAAGCTGATTCACTTTCAAAAAGCACATCACTTGTCAAAAGCAGCTGTCAGACACTAAAGCAGAAAGGCACTTCAATTAGACCGTACAGAAGGAAGACCCTTATCCTGGATGTGACGTTTCTGTTGATCTGGCATTTTTCTCCTAAAAGAACATTAAGGCAAAAAGGAAAGAAGGGAGCTAAGCTACTTGTGCATGCAAGGAGTATTATTTGCACGTTTTAACCCTTTACCGATTACTTTTGAACACCGTCATCAACAAAACTACTGAAACCATGTAATGTTCAACTTCGACCAACAATTTTGAAGTGATTTCCTACAAGGCAGTCGTTTGTCTGACCACATGCCAGCAGAGTGTAAATATTGACTTTCAAACCTTTATAGTCAAACCCAAAAGAGAGGATCTATCACAGTAAATTTACAGTATATAGACGTTTGTTTGTCACTGTTACATAAGCGTCACATGCTGGTTTACAGACATGTAAGAACAAGGAGTTCCTTTTTGTCAGGTTTCAAGTTTCAAGAGTCAAACTTGAAAAACAAACTGTGGTTAAACATGGATGCTGTGAAAAGGATTTTGTCAGAATGGCTGATTCTTGTTTTGAAAATGATTCCATTCTTAGAAATTGGAGTTTCTCACAAGCTTTTTGAGAGAGCAGTAAACCACAAGTTTGACCAAAACGATGTTGTTCCCTTTTTCAAGGTCTCAAATCTACGTAATTGTCCCCACCACACTGAAACAAACTGTACCTGTTGGATAATTAATTAATGCGTTGCACATGAATGGTAATTATCGAGCTCGCACAAGAATATCCTTTGAAATGGTAAAACGGAAAAAAACTTGACTTGCATAGTGCGTTTTAGTGCTTCAGAAGTCTGAAAATATATATTCAGACACAATAACTGATTCACCGATGGCGATGGTTGCCATGCAAGGTGCCTGCCTTTGGGAGAACCTTGAAGTTCAGCATCTACATGGATTTTGCGAGATGATGGATCAAACTGCCAATCTTGGTTGATGATCTGCTCTTCTACGTGAGGTACACGACCTTTTGAAAGCCGATGAAAAAGAACGTGTCGAAAAAAAATTACTTTAAGTTCATTCTCTGGGTAATTTACTGGATCCCTGGATCTTTGACTTTCTGTCTCTTAATATTCACCAAATATTGTTTTTTTTTTGTTCCTTTTGTCTTTGTTCTTGCTGCTTCAGTCTCCTTTTTGCTGTACATCATTCATTCATTGCCTTGATTACTTCTCTCATGATTGGTGTAAAAGGTCCAAAAAGATACAGAGGCCATCTGAATCCAGGAGTGGAAGATACTGTCCATGTTATAAATTCAAACTGAGACAGTGAGTCTCTCTTTTTATACATACTGTAAATGGTATCCTTAGCAGTCAGCATCCTTTGAGGGTTTAGAAAGTTTCTTTTTCCTCTCTCTCTCTCTTTGGTTTGTTAATTTTCGGTCCATGATATTGTTTAGTGTTGAGTGTTCACAAACTGATTAACTTTCTGTCTGCTTCTGCCAAGTTGGCCATTTGGTTGACATCTAAGAAGGGGGCTCAGGGTGACGCAGCGAGGAGCTGGTGCCGGTTCTGGAGGGTCTGTTCAACTCCAGACTGAGAGTGGGGCATGTTTAATATAGGATGACAGAGAATCGTTGCTGTGTGAGGGAGAATGAGGATTTGATTGTGAATGTCTGATCAAAGAAACGTGTTTCTGGTTTTGCCGGTGGTCGCGTTTGCTCTGGTTTAATAAAGGGAATTTGAAAAGCTCTCCTCTCCTCCCCTCTCCTTTCCTGTCCTCTGTGTTGAGAGCACAAGAGTAGAATTTGTTCTGCTGCCTCTCATCAGATTAGTGTTGATTTTTCTGCCGCCAAGCCGCAGTTCAGCAGAGTGGATGAACTTCTTCAACTGTTTATCAGAGGCACATTTACACTGCGCCGCTCTGCAGCCCCGCGGTTTGTTACCTGCCATTTACTATGAAATAAAAATCGATGGATGCTGAAATGTGATTTTATGGCCCGCTGTTATTGAGACCAATGATGGTTTCCTGCTTAACAGGATGTGGAATGTCAGTCCCACTGGTGTGCTGCTTTAACAATGGAAGGCGGTCTTAAAAAAAAAAACAACCGCTGCTTCATGTTTGAATAGAAGACACCAGTGAGTTATTGTCTCCAGGTAGCTGCTCGGATAAAAAGACTGCAGGTCAAAGTTCAGTATGGGATCATGATGCAGCTTTTCGTGTGAATCAAACGTCTTGATTTTGTCATTTACCGAACTGCGAGGGATCCAGAACCGTTCACAATGGAAACAACAGTTAGGTTGGATCCCCTCATCTTGAGTGGAATTGTGCGCCAGACAGTGATGACACAGTGTCCTGTCAGAGGAGTAATGACTGAGATTTACACTCTATTATTAGAGCCGGGCCCCTGTGAGCTGCCACTGGAGACCCCTTCCTTTTTCTCCCACAGCCGCAGAGGGCAGAGACAGAGCACAGCTGAACCACTGAATCACCAAGGAACAGGATAACAGTCCGATAAGAGGCGGAATTATAGTGTTTGTATCGCTCCCGTACTTTTTTTAAACGTGAAGTTTGAGCCAGATTACATGACATGTCCGTGTAACGCTTCTCCTAATGAATGTGTGCCAAAGGCTCAGTATCTCAACCTGCTTGTTAACCCCGTAAACTGAATCACTTGTAATAACACTCAGCAACTGGACGAGAGGAACAGAGAGAGGAAACAGCGATTAGTCAGCACAGTGCACGTCCCACTGTCATTTACAGTGCTGCTTCTCATTACCTCTGTCAGTGCTCAGCATGAGAAGACTCGCCAGGTCAGCATCTGACTGCCATTATTTCTGTCTGTGGTATTTTTCATTCAAAACATAAGTTGATCCTGTCTTTTCTTTCTCTTTGCGCCCCCTACAAAGTACTAAAGGAGGCCTGTGGTTCTGACTGTCATGTCTGGTATAGGCTGAACTTGTTTCCCCGTGCATACTCCGGTACACATGATGCCACAGAGATTAAACGTGTCATAAGTGATACGACTTTATGCATCAAACTCAAAACACTCTGCATGTTGTTGCTCACTTGTAGTTCTCTTTATTTTGACCTCATCTGTTTGAAGAGTGTCTGTTTCTTTTCTAGTGGAGAAAGTGTAAATTGTCAGATTGTGTGAAATCTCAGCTGCATCCTGCAGCCTCTATAGCTTAAAAAAAAGACTTGAAAATATATTATTTTTGCTTTTTATTTGTAATTGGGCTGAGTTGTCTTTTTTCGTTTAAGGTGATAAATATGACACTGAAATGAATTTTTTGATATTGTATCTTCTAAACTGCATTATATCGCCTTCCTGTAACCTTCACTGCGACTCTCAGTAAGCCAACAATTGGAAATAATTTTGTGTATTATGCTGGAGTAGTCACAAAATGTCATCAGTTCTTTTTTGTAGTCTGCTGATTCTGTGTATTCAGCGTAAGCTGCAGTCTTGGTTTGTGAAATCATACAAAACACTCTCGGTTTTCCATGCCTGAAGAGAATGTGTCACCACTTTCCATGAGAGAGTGATCGACTCAGACTTGGAGGTGCTAATTCACTTGATACTTATCAGTGAAGTGAAAGGCCCTCGAGTGGTAGAGCAAAAGGACGAAAACATTTCACCCTGCCTCACGAAGTGAAGACAATGAGGAACCTTAGTGGAGTCAAAGACCGATTTAAGCAAGTCCAACTTAAATGCAAAGAGCTGGTTCACGGTTTCAGGGACACGATTTACAGAGTTGCCCCTCAGCCTGGGGAGAAACAGCCATGAGTATTCCTCCCAGTATCCCAGCACACACTTTTCTGAGGAGACAGAAACCCTTATAATGATTAGTAAACACTCTCTGGTCAGATTTCCTGAAGGTTGTATTTCGTGTTTCACTTCAGACCGTTTTTATTTGGCTGTATCATAACAGTTGTGGATAATCTAATGAAGTTGTGTACCTCAATAAAAACTGTTTAATAACACAACAAGCCAAAGAAGTACATTTTCCAGCAAGGTGTTTTGTGAAACCTCTCCCTCTGGATCAGAACAAACACTACACATTTAAATCAGCAATTTTTCACAAAGGCACAGACATACACTGGTGATTTTCCCATTTGTTTCACACTCACACACACACACATGCACGCCCACACGCACGCACACAGTCACACTAATGCACACGACCTCAAAGAACTGGAAGCTGCCAAAGGAGGAGCAGAAGGGAGGCGAAGAGGAAGAGTGGGGTGAGAGGAGGAGAGGGAAAGGGTCCACTGTCACAGCAGGAGGTCCAGAGCTGCCTGGCAATGTCACCATGTCATCGCCATGGGAACACGGAGCCCGCAGACTCCTTTGGACTAATAGGCAGTTGTCAAGGCAATGATAAGATAAATGCTCTGTTTGATGGAAACATGGAGCGATAGGCCCGATAGGCAGCAAGAAGCACCCAAACAATCAGCAGAGAGCGGCGGAGAGGGAAGCCTCTGGTTAGCGGGGCAGCGATACAGGGCACTGGGTAGAAACGAGGGAGCGGTGGGAGGAAAATAAAGGGTGAGGGGAGAAACAGAGGGTGGATTCCTGCTGGAAAGGCAAGCCTCGCTCTCCCACTCCCCGTGTCGCTGCCAGCGTCTCTCTTTGTCTGCTGGGCCTGTTTGCTTTTTTCTCTTGATTTCTGCCTCGTTCCCCCTCTCACTATGTGACCTGCACACCAACATTTGACTGTAGAAACAATCTCAACCTGCTGCTGCTGCTGTGTGTGTGTGTGTGTGTGATGTGTTCATGTGCACACGCTTAGAAATGTGTAGAAGGGAGGGGGGGGTTATGTGCTTATCTAATGTTGAGGATTGAATTCAGTTAGCCCTGGTGGGATTGGGTTAGAAGATGTCAGAAAGATAGATGGGCATCACAGTACGACACGCCGGCCCCCTCAAATTGTTTTGCATGCGTGTGTTTATCAGAGGTATGGCATCCACCAACATGTAAATCGAAATCATTTTGGCGATCATATAGCTTTAAATACCTAATGGATGGAAACAAAGTTGATATATGCAGCTTTTAGGTGCTGTATGATCGAATTTTTTTTTTTTCTTACTAAGGGGTGGTATAGGTTCCATCACAATGCCGATAGAATCTGTTGCATGGATCATAATATAATTTTACATACTCTAACTTGACAAGGTAGTAGAAAATGTGAACCATACGTGGTTCATTTGTATTTCTTTCCTTTTTTAATTCTACTTCTCATAGCAAAACATGGTAAACAGGTACATCTTTGGCCTATGATATAATGATAATTATGTTATAAAAATTAAATAAGTGGAAATAATATTCAAAGAAGAACACACTGAACAAAAAGAAAGATTACAAAGCTTGTTTTCTGATTTGTCATTAGAATAAACCACAATGTGCATCTTCAGAAGGAGCGAAAACAACACTAAATGGAATAAGCTGTTGACTCTATAAAGGAAGATTGTTTCCATTTTCTCATAACAAGCAACACCAGAGATGGGGACTTTTTTTCCCCTAAACCAGTCTGGATGATTGATGCATTCTGGGACTCTAGTTGCTGTCAAAAACCTCCCGCTGGTCTTTGTCCAGGAAGAGTCTGCGTGCTTTCCCCAGAGGATCTGGTCACCTGATGAAAGCTGAAGGCGTTTTAGTTAGAATCTAATGTTGTATTGTCCTCTTCAGTTACCAGAAGAACCCATTAAAAAAATGGAACCATATGCAATTCATGCATGATACTGCGGTACTTTTAAAATACTGAACATAACCGTCTTTAACAAAAAGTCCTAAATATATAAAGACTCATTTACTACTAAGTTAACTGGGCATATAGTAGATATAAAACAAGTGGAACTAAACAAGTACTCAAAATTTCAAGGTGAACAGTGGACAGCCATAACGTCTGGAAGGTTCATTCAGATTGGAAGGCTCTGTGGTGACTTTGAGATCTACAGTTTCTCTGTTCCTCGTCAGTTTGCAGCCACAGCAAGAGAAAAGAAGGGAAGGGATTTGTCCCAGTGTAAACTTAGCATGTGTGTATACGTGTTGAAGCCCGGCCTTTGGCCTCTGATTGGGATCTCCTGGCTGTGTTGTGGTCACATATTGATTTGCAGACAGTTGTACAACACAGTCTGTCTTCTCTTTCTCGGTTTTCTTCCTGCATCTCTTTCTCATGCTGGCTTACCTACCGGCACACGCATCTCAAACTCATCTGAGTAAGATCAAACAAGGCATTTTAATAAGATCACACCCCAGGTTCAAATGCACTAGGAAAAGCTTGATGACATACAGACAGTGTGACACGGGGGTTTTTCTTCTGTCTTGTTTTGTCACACAAATGCATACACACATGCCAGACCAGACGCTGCCCATATAGATGTGTATGGTTCGTATGATCTTTTCTCCAGAGAGTCTGATAGAGTCTGATGCCCTGCAGTAATGGGTAGCCATACCTGGCTGCAGCAGCCTTCTCATGGCCTCAGGCAACTGCTTAGCAATTCCACTCTGAATACAATAGGCTACACACACACACACACACACACACACACACACACACACACACACACACACACACACGCACAGAAATCCGTACACATTCAACAGACCCCTTTCAAAGCTCCTGTCCAGTAATGAATTTCCAGACCTTGGAAAGCTCTTTCTGATACACTTCAAACAGGTACTAACAAAAAAAGGCAGACTTTCCCTTTATCCTGCCCTATCTCCACTGTCTGCGTCTCTATTGCCACATGAAGCCCAGACAAAGTGGATTTGTGGATAAAGACCACTGAAAAAAAAAGCTGTGTATGCTTAAATATTTACTTATTATCAATTTGGCCAAGACAAAAAGCTGAATGTCCGCTTATAAGAGGGAATCTGCTCTTGAAAGAGACTCTGTCTCTCCCTGTCCCCTCGCTCTTCGATGGATTTGTTGTTTGACACAGGCTAGTTGTACAAAGAAGCAAGTCGCAGGAGGAACAGGATCCACATATGAAGACATGCCAATCACAGGCTGCGAGAAGGCAGGGAAGAAAGAGGACAGGAGAAGTGCCTCTCCAGCCAGCTTTTGAAAAGCGAATACATTTCTGTCATACTCACTTCCCGTCTGCCGGATCTGCCTGTTGAAGCTGGGAGAAGCAGAATAGACACAAACATTCAGGCATTTTCTGTAGGTGGCAGACTTACAGCCACATATGGTTAATACATAACGCTAAATCTCATGCAGAAATGATACAAATTTCAAATATTTGACCGATTCTTCAACCCGACACAGTGGATGTCATTTCAAGCATTCAAGCAGTTGGTGTTCATTCTATGTAGCAAGTGTGATTTATTTTCATTTTTATTTTTTCCATTTAGTGTGAAATATTAATCCTGTTTTTTGAGGAATAAAGACATTTTTTGAATATTTTTAATCAGGAATGTCTGTAGTTTTTCTAGTTTAAACAGCTGTGTTGTTTTTTTTTTCCTATCATGACTGCAATTATTCCTGAGTATTATAGCTACGTTACCCGAGTCGTCTCTGATTCGAGAGGTTGCAGGTTTAATTCCCTATCCATCTACATGTAGAAGTCTCCTTGAGCAAGACACCGAACCCCAAACTTCTCCCGATAGATGGACTGAGCGTCTTGCGTGGCAGCTGCCTCGACTGAATGTGACTAACAATGGAAAAAGCTTTGGGGCTGATCAAGCCAGAAATCCATTTCTCTTATGGAGCTGAGGAGCTTTGGGGGGAGCACAGCATCTGGGGTTCAAGAGGTTGCCTTTTCCTGGCAGGATTATTTTGATTGGATTGTATTTTATTTTTGGGTAGACATTGCGATTAAAATAAAGTGAACAGTTCGGTGAGGCATGGACCTCTGGTTGCAGTGTGGCTGTGCATTTATTGACAGACCGCACATACATGAATTTATGTCCTCTGAATATTGTTTTGAAATATGCTTTGCCAGGCAAGTTTATTTGTGGTGCATTGGTCAGACATGAGGGAGGTCAAGGTGCTTCGCAGACACTGGGAAATGAGTCAAAGTAAAACATTGCAGGGACATTTTCCTTCAGTTTCCGGTAACTACAGACAAAACTTAAACTCACGTACCAATTTTTTCTGATGTTGCATTTAAAAAAGCAAACAAAAAGCAAAAAATGAATAGATAGATATAAAAACAGTAGCTACAGTTGATCGAGCAAGTTACGTTTCTACTTCAAACAAAACTCTATTTATTGTATATGTTGTCCACCATTGATATATGTTCAATGGCAGGTGGTGTAACAGTGTAGAACTGTAAGAAAATAGTTGGGATTTACTTTCCTCAATATCGAGATGCATTTCACCACACCTGATTTTAAAGCCAAACAGCAGAAAAGAGTTGAAACACTTCAACTGCATTAGCCTGAAAATAGCAGAGATATTTGCTCCTGCTTCTGAGTGTGAGATGCATTTTTATAATTTGCAATCTTTAGTTGCAGTAAAAAGCTTTGCAATGGAAAATCAATTTGCCATGTTCTAATAATATTTATAATTTTCTGAGAAGTTCCTTCCAGGAACCATGGGAGGGCCGGGTGATTCCTCCGTTTGTAATGTCTGACTGCAGCAATAAAAACCAAAATGCTAAATGCAGCTTGAGTTTTTGCACTGTCTAACGGCAAGGCTTCTGTCTGGTGATTGGACTGAAATATGTTGAAGCAGTTCATCTGTTTTGGGTGATTTGTTACCGTGCTGTGATGGAAAGCCAAATCTTGAGTATCCGGGGTGTGTGCATGCTCCGGTCTCTGTGTATATGAGGGTAGGGTGATGTAGAGTAGTGTAAATATAAAACCATGACTTCCTGCTGTCTCCTCCATTATGGCAGCCGCGGAAACATAATCTGGCCCAGCTCTACAGTTGCCTGCCAGTCTCCCTCTACTCCGATGCCGCTTTTCTCCAGCCGTCCTTCTCCCGTCTCCCTTTCCTCTTTCACTTTCTTCGGATTTCCTCGCCACTTTTTCCTGCCCTATCATTAGTCTTTGCAAACATGCACATGTGAACCAAACATAAACCTGCTTGGGTTTCCTGCTGGACTCGTTTTCGGTCCCTGTTGGCAGAAAACAGCAGGACAGCATGAAACAGTTAGACGGACAGATTGAGGAATCAAAGAGGAGACGGTAGAAGGACGGCAGAGAGGATAAGACGTTATGAGCATTGCTTGTATTTATTTTCTATTGTTGTTGTTGTGGCCTCTATGCGATTACCTAAGTTCCTCTTTTTTTTTTTTTTTTTTTTTTTTCCCTTGACCTTGTGCATGGAGGGTATTTTCCAGTCAGCAGAACGCTTTATCTCTGAGAGCAACAATCAATAAGGATAATTAATGATGCCCGCTGCAATGATAGCCTCAGCAGTCATTACCAGGCATTAATCCATGCAGTCAGAGGAGGGTCAAGGCCGGCCGCATCGCTCACCTAGAGGCGTGGCACAAATTAAAATAATCTACACACTGCCCGCTCTGTCAGGCCTTTTCTGATGCATTCACCTCCGTTGGACCGTAATTAAAGATGGCCCATTGCTAGGTGGCGGGGCGCCGGGGTGACAATCCACTGCGTTGTCTCTTTAATATACAACACTTAGCCCAGAGGATGACACTAACAGCAATCTGTAAGAACTCATCTCACCTGCGAGCGTGGGAGGGTGGGTGTGCTTTTTTTCCCCCTTCCCTAGATATGCCGGGACATAAATCAAACGCACAACATGCAATTTTCTAATAACGCGGCGCCATCAGAAATGTGATTTAGCAGTAAATATAATTTGGTCTGGGTGTGAGACATATCAAGTGAATGTATTATCTTTGCAGTAACACTGTGCTTAGAGAATGAAATATCACAGGGACGGGCTTTTACAGGTGATCTTAGGATAACATTGAACAGTGGAGACCGGAGTAATGTCTCCACATAAAATTCAACATTAGATGCGGTGATAAATTATATTGAACAGGTGATGTCAGAAATTCAACAGTTTGTCCTGGAAATATAAGTCAACCAGCAAATCTAACCAACAAATCAGATGAAAGAATGTAGTGGGTAGTGATGGCTGCCTCTCACTCTCATCTAATCTTCTTTTAGTCTCATTTTAAAGGCTGAGAAACACAGCACAGCAAAATGTTATTATGATCCGCGCTTCCTTTGCTGCCTCTGATTGGCTGGAGCGACACATCAGAGCGGGGGAGCGGCGGAGCCTCCGAGAGCCCACCTTGTTGTCAAGGACATTTACGTTTCCAGTTTAAAGTTTGGAGGAGAAATTCAGCTTGATTCCATAATTCATGGGTGACATTTTCATTGTACTTAAACTTTAGGGTAAAAATTGGAAATGTGAGATTTAATTTCCTGTAATGTTTAAATTACTTTTTGCTTGGCCGGCATCCAAACGTGGGGAAGCGCCGAGGGGCAGAGAAGAGATGTTTAAGCAGAGGTTGCACTCACTGCCAGCGGAGAAGTGGAGAGAATCTATAATAATGAAAAATGCATTTATCTTCGGCTGCCATTCCTCCTTTTCTCCCCTCTGAAAAACATTGCAGTGAAAAACGCAAGCGTGTTTGTGAGGCAAAATAAGGTGTGTGTCACATTCAACATGCGGCGGCAGAGCGGAAAAATAACCACATCAGAATCAAAAACAGCTCAAGTGTGGCGAGCGGGAACTTATCCTGAGTGATGCGGAAAGTCAAACTGCGAGCATCAAGAAGGGCGCTTGATTATGATTGACAAGCATCGGTTGCATCTCACTCCCACACATGATTACGCCGTCTTCATCTATCCTCCAGTAGCTCCCTCACCCTCCGCTCGGTTTGCTTAAAGTGAAGAGGCGTGCAGGCGCTCGCGATTTTTATCAAGTCGTTCTCACCAAGTTAACTTCTCTCCTTCCCGCTTAAAATATTTCATCCTATTGAACTTATTACTGGTCAGGAAGCAGAAGGGGCCTGCAGGGTAAGGTGTGAGTTCCCATGGCAGCGAGTCAGAAATACTCACACACGCAGACTCCGATAGGAGGCGGATGTCAAACACACACACACACACACACACACACACACACACACACACACACACACACACACACACACACACGCAACAAAAATCTGGAGATATTCTCCTGAAGTATATGACTCTCCTCTGTAAGTGTTCCTCCGGATTAATTTCTGTGAAACCAGATGAGTGTTTTATACAGCGGCGTGAAGTAAACACTGTCAGCAAACTTCAGGAATATGGCAATCATGTTGAACATTTCCCAGCAGGCACTGCTGCCACTCTGACATTCATTTTATTTTTTTAGCCTTTCACATTACATCACTGGCGATTTAAACCAGCAAATTAAACACAAGCAGAGACATAAATCTCTTCATTCCCTGCCCATATACACTGAATCCAGGTTTATATATTGCAGTCTCTCTTTTAAACACACTTTTGATTTTAATTATAATTGATCTGCAAACTCCACACATTATTATTGTCATTATTTCATACTGGTTCCTCTGCAAACACAGTTCTCCCATCTTTCCTCCCGTTTCCCCCCAGTAAGGTAATGGAGCATTACAAAGATTAGTGATATGCATATAACAGACTGTCAATCATTTAAAATTAATTCTGTAAAGCGTCTGATGATGTGATTGTTAGATTGCTGATTTTCAGACACGAGCCGTCATTAGGCACCAGACAGAGATGTTTATATGAAGCGAGTTTTCTTTCTGCCGCTGTTGGAAACAAAATATAGGTTTTTGGCTTACTTCCCACACTTTTTGTCATCTGTGTAGCATTTTTAATTCCACCAGGCAGCGCCTTACTCTGTTGAATGTACACACTGGGGAAGAGATCATTCTTTGTGTGTGTTTCTGGGCGTGTGTGTGTGTGTGTGTATGTGCTCGTGTGGGTGTCTGTGCTTCCCCTCCGCCCATTTCCGGGCGTGTGCCTGTTTGTACCCCTGTGCGCACCCTGGTCTTGTCATCAGGCTGGCCGGCCGGATTCCTGATATCGCTGAAACCTGCCAGCCTGTTAATTAGAGCAGGCATCCAGCCGCCCTGGCTTCATTTGACTATCAGCCACCAAGCCACTTACTCCATAATTTCCTGCCCGAATTGGAGGGCTTTACTATCGCTCACCGAGGCAGATCGGAAGTTTCCCTTTATCTCCTACATAAAGCCTGTAAGCTGCACCTGAACCGAGCAGCCTGGCCCAGCAGCAGAATGCATATACATTATGATTACAGGCTGACGGTGTGAAGGTGAGACCTAGGAGAGGTTCAAACCCCACTGCAAGCAAACGATAGGACTGTTTTGCTGTCTTAATCATGGTTTTTTTTTTTTTTTTTTAAAGAACCCAAAAGCTAGTAGAGCTTTCAAGATCTTTTGTCATGCGGCGACTCTGTTTGTACCTGCATGTCTGTATTTTTCATAATGGTGATTACAGAATTTTTGCACCCTTGTCTGAGTGTGTGTACTTGGTGTCTTCCACTTTGTAACACCGGCTTTTAACTTTTTATGGTTTTCTCTTCATTAATTGAAAACATGACGGGGTGCTCTCGGGGCCTGATGGATGGAGCAGCCGAATTGAGAAAGCCATTAGCTTTACTGGAATCACAGCCTGTCAAGCAGTCAATACACACTGCTTTATGTGTCTGCAGGCAAAGATGGAACAATTATCCCTTTTATTAGGCAGCCGTGGCACGCGGGGACACGCGCACATGTCCACACACACACACATACACACACACACACACAGGCAGGGAGTATCGCAGGGAAAAAGGAGGGCAGCAATAACGAACAGCTAAAATCAGTCATTCATTACTGTCAAGTACACCTGACTCTCAGCTTATTAAAAACAGGCTTAATAGGACGAAGGAGATCGAAAAACTTAATTAGTAAACAATTGTGATTAGTAACCTTTGAAATGAATAGACATTCCCTGACATTGACTTTTGGAGCGGCGTTATCATATTGTGCGTGCAATTAAAATAAGAAAAACACACACAGGCTGCATTTGATTTGCATAATGCAAGTCTGCATCTGGTGTGTGGTGGTTACTACTCTCACTGCACAGCAGAAACATCCCTGCTTCCACTTTGAGCCCAGGGACCCTTGTCTTCAGTTTGCATGTTGTCCCTGTGTGTGCCAGGGATCTCCAGATGTGTTGAGTTGAGTTGTGACTCTAAATTGACCGTCGGAATGAATGTGAATATGACATATTGAAGTGATAATAAGGCCCAATCCCATTTCTCTTTCTAGCCCTCCCCCTTTGAAACGGCGTGCTAAGGGGTAGGGCCGAAAGTAAACCCCTCCAAATTGGGACACTCCTTCGACAATCGCGTACGTCATCAGTAGTCGCCGCTGCCCATGATGTAGGCAGATGCGACAATTGTTTGCCGAAGAGGAATGTTTTTCTGACATTTTAAAACTTTCCTCATTGAGAAAATACTTACATTTATGAACTTCTTTCATTGTGGACGCCGCCATCTTGCCGATCTTGCAAGACTTTCTGGGAAATCTGCGGCCGGTGGCGAGGGGCGGCGGCGGGAGTGCTTGTTTTGACCGCCTACACTGCGACTGGTGGACGGCGTTAGTTCACTTCCGCATTGGCAGGGGCGTTCGTTTCCACACCCGCGCATTCCAGGCGGGCAGTGTTTAGGAAACCAGTTTATTGAAAATAATCATCTATCTGTTGTTTGGAATGTGCCTGGCGGCCGCCCCTCGCCACCAGCTGCCGCTGGATCATACCCCTCCGTTTGGAGTGTGCCTCGGGAGAATCTCCTTTTGGAGGGGTGAATAGCCCTACCCCTTACCCCTACCCCTACGTCATAATGACAATCGGGACACCCGTAGACATGAACGTGCGAAACGGAGGGGGAGGGCCAAAGGGGAGGGCTAAGGGGTGAAATGGGATTCAGCCTAAGACTTTCCCTGCATTGAGGGTGTCCAATGGTGCTCAAAGTTTACTGAAAATGCAACTTCTTAAAAACGCTCAGTCTCCATCTCCGTGTGAATGGAGCAAACAGCAGTTCTCTGTCGCGAATAGTTCTTCTACACATTTTCCATTTTCTCCTGGACTTGGTAGTTTCAGAGTTGAGAGTCACTCTAATAATCCATCTTGGTTGTCTGTCCATACGAATGTCTGTGTACGTGTTAATGGTGTATTTGTGTATTCTTCCCTGTGTGTGTGTGTGTGTGTGTGTGTGTGTGTGTGTGTGTGTGTGTGTGTGTGTGTCGTTTCATTATAAAAACAAACGACAGCACCCGCTAAAGGTCCATACTGCTGTTCTGTGTGAATGGAAACTGTTTTCAAAATGTTGCTGCGTAAACATGAAACTTTCATACTTTTCATATCTAGTTTTCCTCGGATGTCGATCACAAAGCTGCTCAGTTTTCTTTGTGTCTTTAATGAGTGTTAATACATGATAAACACATGCAAACACATGATGATCGGGGATCCATGAGTTACTCCCGATAGCCGAACAGCTTCCCCGAGTGTCCCTGGCTCCCTGGCCCCTTGTGGGGGTCACGGCCCTCACTCAGTGGTGCTGAGCAGCAGGAGGTCACAAGTTCACAGCCCAGGGGCTGCTTTAGCAATAGTAGGACACCGTTGGCTCGCTGTAAGAGAATGGCTGGGGCTGCGATCAATACAACAGGTACAGGATCAGCAGAGAGAGGAGCGGAGAGAGGACGTCCCAGGGGCTTCAGTATAATCAGAATCTACACACAGTGGAAAACAAATGTATTTATTGTCTACACAAACAAAAACAACACCCTTTGAGATCCTGGTAGTTTTATTTCAGCCAAGAAATTCTTATTATAATTATTATTAGTATTATTATTAGTATTATTATCCAAATGTAGTTAAAAGTATTTCCATTCTGTTGGTCCTTACAGATACTGTAGATCTGCGACTGTCATGCCTGTTACATGGATGGGATTGCACAACTCTGCATTTTATCGTTTGAATGTGTTATCATTATATTGGCTTCATATTCTGTTGTACAAATGTGTTTTGATCAAATACACAGTGATTTGAAAGCCCGGGAGAGAAATACAAATACAGCTTGGAAAATCAGAAAGCATGAAAAAATTGGAAAAGCAAAGCTGAGAGGGAAAAAAAAAGGGCATGTGCTGTTTTCCACCACCTCTCTGCCATTTCTATGTAAGCAGTAGAGCACTTTACATAAGATTTATTACATCCAAGCAGATATATTATCTTCTGTGGGTGCCATTCATCACCCGGGCCGTGAGACGCTGTGAATGATACCACCAAATTATGTAGATCAGGCGTGTCTGAGGGCACGATTCAATTTAGTAACCTTGGTAACCCCAGGTACTCCGAAACAACCAGACTTCCCATCACACACCCATTTCTGGCACATAGAGTAGAAAAGAATATAATATAATAGAAATACTCTATTAATCCCAGAGGGCACTTCCTTGGACCCAGTGCAGTGGCTGAAGTCCGTGGTGTCGAGGGTGAAGAAATGTGAGCGAGGACCTGAGGGGCCCCAGGCCCCTGCATCAGTTAACATGTGGAACTATAAAAGAGAACAGAAGACCTGAATAAAATCTGTGCACACACATTCAAATATACTTTGGCTTAGGTAGAGTTGAAGAAAAAAAAGAGGGGTCAGAAATACTTAATGCCAGAGAATATGCTGACGGGACAGTTTTTGACAGTCAATCACAGATGTTTTTTTCCTCACTTTGATCCATATGTTTGATTTGTGAACAGATTTATACTGGACATCTTTCCTGATTCAAAGGTTAAAGGGTCCGCAGTGGAATTCAAACAAGCTGCCTTATGTGTACAAGCTCACTTTGCTAACTTCCACAACGCCATTTATCAGCATAACAAAATTCAGTTGTGACACCAGAGAGGCAATATGAAGACAAAAGTCATTTCTTGTTTTATTTGGCTAATATATGCCTAAGTGTTATTAGTATGAAACACGTTTTTAATGCACAAAAGTATTCTGTATCATAACTACGTGTCGGCTGTTTATTACAAACCAAAGCGAATGAAAATGGTTGAACTTTCAGGAAAGGGATGCTGGGAAAAAGAGACATGCTGCAGTTTTCGGCACTCAACTGATTCTGGAGTTTATTGAATGGATTTAGAAAGTTTTGGCTGGTCTTAAGACAAATGTTTTGGGGGTTTTTAGTTAACTTTTAAGAGGAGTTTTGCTATTATAACTCAAATAAAGTCTATGTTCTTGATATGGTAATGCAAATTTTCTGAGGATCTAGCAGAACACAGACATTTTTCTAAATATTTTTGATATGTTAGCTTTGGAATTGTCATTAAAACTACATTTTCAAGTTCAACTAGAAAAAATCTTTGAACTTTTGTAACCTGAGTTTTTACAATCACTTCGAAATAAAAGCACAGTCACTAAGCCTGATACACATATACAGTATAACCCTATGTGATTCATTATCTACTTAACTTCCAACGTCGAGACACTTACTCTTTTGTGCCTGCTGTTGTCCTCTACGAATAAAACCAGGAAAAATAAGTGTGTCTGCAGAAAAACCTTCCTGCACATCATTGATCCAAACTGCCCACATACTAAAACACCAGCAGCTACCAAGTCACGCCCCCCCCACATCCAAAACTCATACAGTATCTGTCATATATTTGTTTTTATTGATCCAGATATTACAGAGCAGTTTCATCCGCTGCTGTTTACAGCATGCACAAATATTTAGTGTAAGAATAATACAGCTTGCTCCGAGCTCAGGTAGCTGTCGCATAATTACCAATCATCTCTGAGCATCTTCAGAAAACAGGCGTCTTTCCCCCCCCCCCACCCCTCTCACTGCCATTTATCCAGCACAGCGCTGACTCAATTATGATGCAAAAGGGTGTTTTTGAAAAGCCTGGCTCATTTCTAATTAAGCCACACACTCATACCTATTTGTAGCTCATGTCCTGACATAATGCAAATGCTATGTAAATTAACTGCACTGATCTCCCTCTAGCTCCGCACTCGGAGCTCCTGGGAGACGAGCAGGGCATTTAGTCATACTTTATACTAGTTTAGTCCCTCATTGGCTGAAACACAGGCTGGGACGGATATACGGGCGGCTGGGTTAGTTAACAAACAACACGGCGGGGAAGAAAATAATCTGTGTAATTGTTTTTCCGTCTCCCTCCTTTCTGTGCGCCCGCCAACTTATTGATCCGGGTTGGTTTTAGCTGCCACGGTGGCAGCGTTAATTCGAGATGCCGTGACAGGATTCAACCCGCCAGCCTGCAGCCTGCAGGCAGCCACGATGCCCCCCCTCCACCCCCTACTGCTGGCCCCCAGCTGAGGCAGTTTAGACAGCCCATTAACACGCTCGCTCTACCGTCACTAAACAAGCACACGGCGGCTGGTTAGGCAGCTGACTGGCCGTGTCTGAGGGGTTATGGCCCTGACACTTCATTTAACACCCGGAAGGTGTTAAAGGCTTTGGAAGGCCTGTAAATGCTTGCAATCTATACTCACTATACCGTAGCTTATACTGCGCCAAACAAATGTTCTTAACTGGATTAATTGTGCTTTTGACCTCTAGTTTTGCAGATGTTGTGGAGTTTTTCCAGGGCGCGTTGAGTTTTACATTGGGCAGAGTGGCCAGAGAGTCATTGTTCTGTCCGTTCATGAACATGTAAACCAATCTGAAGAAAGATCAGCTGTGATAGTTTTGGCATTTTGTTTGAATAACACATCTTATGGAATATTGTGATATTTTTGTACTGTGATTTTGATTTTCATGACTTAGTAAAATTATAAAGGATAAAATAGAAAAGAGTTGAGTGGAGTTGATTATATGTGCTAAATCTCAAATAGTTTCACTGTTGAATAAAATTATGGGAAAAAGGAACTTTTCCATTGTATTATAATTTTTTTAAGATGCACCTGTTTGTTTTTCAACTAGCTTGTACCATGTAGAAAGTTTGGACAAAACAGATGTTTTAGCAACACTAGTAGAGTTGTTATCTATAGTTTTGCATAAATTCTAGAGTTTCTCCAGGGTACATTTTATCCTCAATGTGAATCCTTCTTCCAATATGACGCAATCAAATGTCACAAACTATCAAATTATGAATACATAACACAAAAAAGCTATAATTTCTGCTTGATTTATATAATACAGGTGAAACTTTAAGCGTGTGTGTGTATTTGTGTCCTCTTTAATATGAATTTAAAGGTGCAAGCCATTAAAATAGAACAATAAAAGTAATTAAAGCAGGGAAGCCGACATTAAGATACACTGAAAACCTTTCAATTAATCTGTTAAGAGTGTTAATGAACTGAAAAAGCAGTTCGCTTTTCAATTCTGTTTAAATTTTTGGAGACACACCTTTACATGTGTGAGACATGTTGTACATAAGCACTTTGTGTTCCATTCAGCTGTGTGAAATGTGTTTATTAAGGCTTGATTTATTGTCTAAATAGATAAATTCTTCGAAAAATTGAATCGTGTATTTTCTATATTGGAACAGTTACTGTAGATTTAAGTGTAATTTTAATCCCAGCTGAAAATATGTTCAGATATTTTTTTTCCCCACTTTCTTCTTTAAATTATGAATTTCATCATAAAATCCAACTGTAATATGATTTGGACAAAAGTCAGAATTTTGACTTTAACATCACAGTTATGAATTTAGTCCTATTATATTCTGTCTTTAATCTTAGAATTTTGACATTTGTATCAGAATTCTGACTTTAGCCTGACACAGAAATGTCAGAATATATTATTTAACATATTTATTTGTGTGGTCCTAATCACATTTCCATAGTAAAATAGATTATTGTTTTTATGTCAGTAGGGTGAAATCCACAAGGTTGAACATGTATGTCTTTGACTATATAGCTGAAAAATGTGACTTTATTCCCAGAAAGTGCTTTCTTTCTCAGTGAGAATTACTTCAGATTGTATTTAATCTGGTTCTGAGCCACACACTATTCCTCCGTGGCAGAACTTAGACAAACATCTACTGTATTTGAGATCATTTTAAATATTTGAACAGCCAGCTCCAGCTATTTCTAATTCAAACTTTGCAACACAGGAAAGAAAGAGCGAGAAATACAATAATAGAAATGATTCCAGTTAATCTGTCCAGGTCTAGACTTTGCTCTCTCTTGACTCGTCTGTGCCAACAGTCATTTCTTTGTATCGTCGTCTGCTTTTTGTTCTCCCTCTCCATATCTCTGTGTCTATGCTCAGCCCATTAATTGTGCCCGAACAGTGCCACATGCCTCAATGAAAATAAATTGCTTTTAATTTAGGCTTCCCTTTTTGCCACGGCCGGCATCACTTAATTTCATTAGCTCTGAACCTGTAGAGCGCTTTTTCAAAAGCGTCATCTCATGGACGCACTTGAAAATGAAAAGAAGCCCCTCTTTTTTCCTCTCTCTCTCTCCTCCTCTCCCCCTCCTCGCTCCCTCTCTCTCTCTCTCTCTCTCTCTCTCTCTGCGCTCCTCAATTAACAGAATCGTTTCCTTTCAACTAAAATGAATGTTATTGAAACCAATTAGCATGGACTGGAAAATCTCTCGTTAATGAGGGGAGTGTGGGTGAGTAAACAGGAATGAAAAGATGAAATTAGAGAAGAGGCTCTTCTTGTTGGCCTGGAATAATGACATGCTTAGTCGCCTAATTGTGTGGTGAAAAGCACCGCTGCGATAGTAACAGATTGCGGTGTTCATTAGGCAGCAATGGGCCACCTGCTGCTGGGGCGGCGAGCCCGCGGTCCCCGTACACGTGTTTATCCCAGGGGGCACTTTTTTTTTGGACACCACGCTCACTATGAAAAGCAAATGAGCTTGCCAATATGCTGCAATGTTGTGTCCTTATTGCCAAGGCACAGAAGCATGATATGTCAAATCAAATGAAATGAATGAAACCCAATAGTGTGAAGCTGGAGGGTTTCCTCTCTCCTTTTTTTTTTTTTTCCTTTTTTTTTGATGATGTTTGGTGGGAAATGACCTATAAAAAATACACGGGTTAGCAAAACTATGTAATTTCATTATTAAACCTAAAGATAAGTCTTCTATTCATCGTTTCTGTTGTCATATCTCATCACAGAGCTCTTTATTGCTGCTTTTGAGGGCCAGTTTGTAAAGAGTGCGAGGGTTGAGAAAGGGATAATGGGCCTCTAATTGCAATGTGGATCAGGTTGGGTGGAGGGGGGGGGGGGGGGGGGGGGGGGGGGGGGGGGGGGGGGGGCTTCTCCCAGCGTTTATCCCCCTCCGTTAAATATTTAATGACTCGCCGGGAGAAACAAACTCTACACACATTCTGTAATTCATAACCTGGAGATAGTCTCAGACATGAGAACACAATGCATCCATATCTTTGTTTCTCTCCGCCGCTCTCCCTCTCCTGGTGTTACTGTCTACACAGAGAAAAAAAAATGAGGCTGCTTTTAAAGTAGCCGCTCCGAAGCGTAACCTTAATTAATTCATCATTAATTCTTGCATTAGGAATGAAATGGAAAGCATATATTCCTGCGCTCAGTGGGGTCTTCTGTTGCTGTGAGGCAAAGTAAAAAAGGGGGAAAGAGATGTGACCCTTTGACGTCGGAAAATAACACAAATTGTCAGCTTTTTTAAATTTTTTTATTTCAGTATTATTTTCCACTTCAACTCCAAGCAGCTGGAGTGTGTGTTTGTGTGCATGCACATTTTACTGTTCTTAATTTCTCTTTTTGTCTTCATCCATCACATGTTCCCATATACACATTTACACCCAAGATTGAAGGAAATTATATAAAATCAAAACACAGTACCGTGTTTTAGTCGTGTTTTGAAATGACTGTGTTGTATTTGGTGCAATGCAAATAAAACTGAGTTGAATTCTTGCATGCATGTTAGCGTAACTGCAAGTACAGATGCACATGGCACTGGATACAATAAAGTGTGTTTATTTCAATATGCTACAACTTATAATTGATCAATCATAACAGCGGTACTGGAGTACCGGATGGTTGACCGCACTCTAACCATTTCAGAGAAATACTCTAGAAAAATCAAAAAGCGTGATTGAAAGTCATTTCTCATGCCTAAGTGAAATTTAAGCATTTAAAATGAAGAGATCTGCTGGAAACCTCATCAAAAGTATTATTTGTTTGTGTGCAATGTATATATGGGTCAGGCTGTGTGTTACTGTTGAGCATGACTCATCATATTTACTGCAAAACGTCTGTGTCGCATCGTTTTGGTGATGCATGTCCCCACAATGTATAAATATGTACATATTTATGTGTGCATCTACTTCATATCAGCATTGTCCAAGTGTCATCCTCCTGGCCCTTCAGTCGCTGACAGGCCCGCAGCAGAATGTTAATCAGGCCCATTGTTGCATGTTGCACCGTCTACAGCTGTTGGCTATAATTATCTTGCAGATAACTTAAAGGGTGTCAATTAAAACGCTGCTCTTTTCCACTGCCCTCATCTATCCGGCTGCGTCCCCTTCCCGCCCTCCCACCTGCCTCTCGGGGAGTGGAGGTGAAGATTCAGGGTGAGGACGGAGGTGGGAGAGCGCTGGGGGGGGGAAAGGTCGGCCTACTCCAGGTTGTTTTAGTCAAACTGATTTGTTGGATGTTGGAAATAAACACCCAGTCAGTATCTGACGCTATTAAAAAAGAAAAAAAAAAGAAAAAAAGATGTGTGCCCAGGTGTGTTTGATGTGTTCACCCCGATCACACAGGTGGACCACGGAAGCTCCACGTGGATTTCTGTGACAGAGGGGTGAGTTTCTCCCTGTGGAGCCTCGCTGTTCGGGCCAGGGTTTGGGTCTTCCTGCTCAAGAGGCTAAACGTACCCCCGACGGTTGTTTTGCTCCACCCAATTCACATGCACCCGCCCTAACCTCTGTCCTCCCCCCCGCAGGGACAGTTTGCCCTTTGAGCGCCGCATTTTAGCGTCACACCCTCCGAGCTGTACAGTGTTGCATGCTGTCGCTGAAATTTTTTTCTTTGTTTGAAATAATCGGTGATGCACGTTAACAATACGTCCCAGATCTTCCACAGAGCTGAGATACCAGTAGACCTGATGCTTTATCTTGACCTGATGGATTAGAGATGCAGCTAATTATGCGTAATTAATAATCCAGTGTGAGACGCATCAAGACGACAAAAAAAAAAAAAAAAAAATCAAAGTGGATTTCTTCCTGAGGACTACACAGGTGCCCGCATCCCAGTTATGGACTTTGCTGTGGGAACACAAATGACTTTTTAAATTCTGTGTTTTAAGGCCCTCTGGGGAGTAACGCAGACAGCATCTGCCACGCTCCCCGGAGATCCTCCGTGCTTAATTGATTCACTCTGAGCACAGGGACACGCCCATGCATGTATACTATACCCACACGCTGGCCACGTCACGTGTCGGCGGCGCGTGCTGCGATCGCCGTCCGCTCCTCCGCAACGCACGCAAATGAGTCATCGGCTGGGACATGACAGGGCCAAGGAAACCACAGACATCTGCTGTCATCCTGCAGAAATTCTTTGATTTTTTGTAGTTTTCAAATTAAAAATCACCTTTTCCAGTCGTGTAGGTGCAGTTTAATGCAGCAGGTATAGTGTTGGCCAAAGCTGGATGGATCAGTTCAGCGTCTCTGAAGTTCAGCGCTGCGGATATGAATGTTTGTGCTTTGATTGAAGATGATGTCCCCAGGGAAAATGTCCCCCATCCCTGCAAACCTGACTGAAGAGAGCTTCGCGCATTACTCCTTTTAGTTGGCTAACTTGGTGCCATTGGAATTTGTCCCATTGAAATTTAGTTTGCAGAAACAAGAATTGTGTCAGATAATTATCAACATTTTAAGCCCAATTTGAAGGTTTTTGAGTGATTAAAACAGTCAAACCAAGAAAAAGGAATATATTAACTAGAGGAATCATAGAGTGTGTTTTCAGCATCATTATAAAGCTTCCAACTTTTTCATAGAAGTCATTTCACTACACAGGATCTTGAACAAACTTGAGCCGATACATCTGCAGATCTGCTTTTGATTTATTTAATACTTATGCTATTCTGAAGCTCCTTGTCGCATCAGTTACTGTTTAGCTGCTTGTTACTTTAACTACTTTTACTTCAATTATCATTTAGAAAATTATTTGCCTTCCCAAGTTTTATTTCCATTTATGAACTCGTCACGCTCAGTACAAGGAGGAAGGTCATACTTTCATTCTAGCTGTCCACTTTTCTCAAAACTGCCCAGTTACAAGAATGTTAAAAAAGGCCATTGTGTGGCTGTAGAAAAGCAGGAATAAGCATGTCACCAGCAAAACACATGGGGGACAGGGGGGAGCCAATAGGTATTGATGAATGAATGAATAAGGAGTTATTGAGGAGCCCATTGATCGGAAGCCAATTCAGGATTAACAGATGCCAATAGGTTGTGTTGGTTGTTGAATAGTGGATTAGGGTCGGAGGAGATGGTTACACTGAAGCTGTCCTCCGTCTCTTTCACCACTTCCTGGTTTCTCTGTTTCTGTCTATTTATGGGTGCCGCCCGGCCTTGTTGACAGATTCTATTGTGCATTGCCATCAGGAATCAGTCTCGTTATGTCTCTGTCATTTGTCCTGAATGGATGGTTCGGTGGATTCACTTGATATTTTCAACAAAAGTATGATCTCAACCCTCAACGCTGGGTGTGCGGGCACTAAAGTTTCAGAATATCTCACAGTTTTTAAACTTTCTCTTCCTCTGTGATTCGATAATCTTACTTTTTCTTCCTGGTTTTCTAATCTGACCTTTCCTGTTTAGCTGTGGGTTTCCTCCTGCAGGAGTAAGCACAGCGTAGAGGGGGAAACTGGACGCTGCTGCACTGGATTTGATTGGAAGGAAGTTTGTCTCTATAGACGCTTTCAGTGACCCCAGGAAAACAATTATTGTCTCCGTTCAGCTCCTCGGCCCTCGTTACTTTCCTGGTCACGGCCAATGAAGTAATTTTTGTTACACAGTTATCGTGACATCTTGATCTTTAGAGCTATTCTGATGCTGCACCTTCAGTAAGACATGAGACTGCGAGAGCAGACATATTTGTTATTTCTAATGCAGGGACACAGTATATGCACAGATTTCTGTCTCTGACAAAAGATCAGAAACTCATGACACTTAGCTAGCGTTACATGCGTTTACATGCATAAAATGACTCGACTTAAGATGAAGTGGTTTTGATGTTGCACCACTTTGTCTCGTCTGCTCTTTGCTTTTATTCTTCCATATTCAAACTCACATTATGACTCTAAAATACACATGATTGAATTACGCTGCTCCGGGGAAGTGTTTTCCTCCCTCTGATAACATGCAGCCTGAATGTTTGAGGGCCCACTGCTCTTTATCGCAGACGTTTTACCTCCACTTGCTGAGCCGTAATCCACTCCAAATACACTTTGACTCTGCTTCAGCCGCAAACGCAATTTGGAGAACTAACATTGTGATTAATGCATGCTAACTACATAATAGAACTTAGAAATGTAATTAACAGTAACTTCCTGCACCTAATTGGTAGAGCTCTGTTATTCATTAGATCCCACTGAGGACAAAATATGGGATATTAGATGCATATTAGAGGCATTACTTTTTGATGTTAGGAACACAGCTTAAAGAGAAGCATTTATTATTTATTGTCTCTTTTGTTTTCACTCGGGAGCGCAGCGAGTACAGCCGCTCTCTCTCTCTCATGAGCGTTCAGAATGGTTAAAAGCGAGGGTGATACTCCCTACTCAAAGATTACGTGATTGCTTCACAGAATGTATTTTATCTCCTTTTTTTTTGGTCCCTTTAGTATGACAAACAGAATAGATGTAACAACTTTGTGAGCAGCTGGAGATTATTTAACATTTTTGTTAAGCAATTATGAAATGTTCTTCTTCTTTCCCCTACTGAAAAAAAAGAACAGTTTTCAACCAAATCATTGAAGGTTTTTACCTTTTTTAGCCTATTCACCTCAATGGTGGAGCTTCTGTGGTGCCTGTAATCAGATCCTTTGCTTCAGTGTTTGAAAATCAAGTACATTAGACGTTTCGGACAATCCTATGACTCCAACTTTGTGGCATGTTTTTCTTTTCCAACATGAGTGTGCCCTAATGTACAAAAAAGCTCCACAACAGCATAGTTTGGTAAATTTACTGTTCCACCATCAAAACCTGACCTTATAAATGCTCTACACAATGAATGAGTGAATTCCAAAATCAGTGAGTAAAGCCTTTCAAGGAGAGTAAAAGCTGGTCGAGCTGACCAACCAGGGATCCACTCCATACCTACATATTGTGTATGTATTTAAAAAAAAAATATCAATGCAGTCCCTGTATATAGTCAGCTGTCTGGATATCTAAAAAGTGTGTTTATTTGGACAAAACTATCTGTCATCTTTATGTCAACATTAGTTCACTGTAATAACTTCCCTGTTTTGTCAGTGAAAACTGTAGAAATCACATTGTCAGTTATTTTCTTTCCAGAGACCTACATTTTTTTTTTAAACACAAATTAGACCTTGAAAACCTTTCTGTCTTAAAGGTGTTTTACTTTGTTAAAGAGTCTGCCTTATTTGATCTCATATATTCATATATCTCATTACATTTTCTGCCACATCTTTTTTTTAACACTTTATCCTCCTCAAACACAGATGACAACAGAAGGCAGTTTAAAGTCACCAGTGAGAGTCAGAGAGGAAACTTAAACATAGTACCAGTGAAAACCGACATGAGAGTTTCTACACAGAAAGACCTGAACAGATATGTTCTCCTGATGACATCGAAGTATCAAGGTCATATTATTCAAACGGATATCGGCAAATGTTCCCTGAAAAACATACCGGCACGGTTTACACTTGAATATGTGTGTATCGGTTATTTGACCCATGCACTGCGTGGAAGAAGTGACGTGTTCCAAAAGATAATGGACACTTTTTATGAAAGGATGGAGGACAAACCAAAAGAATTCCATTATGCAACTGCTGTAGCAGTATTCTTTTTTTTTAATGCCTCTATGTGAGCGAATGAAATTGTGAATGTGTGTGTGTGTGTGTGTGTGAGTGAGAACCAAACTGTGTTGTTTGCTAGTCTGTTTTTTCAATTGTTCAGTATTTTGTTGATTAGCCTGTTAAACGACAGTTATTTAAAGAAAAAGAAACTTTTGCATCCATTCTGTGTCGCGCATATACGTCTCATTTTCGTTCCGTCATTTTGGTTCAGAGCCTCCTCCTCATGCGTTCTGCCGAGTAGGCGATCAGACTCAGGTGCAGTGTGTCTGTGTGTATGTGTGTGTGTGTAAGCAAGGGGCTTAGTATTATGAAGACAGATTGACCATATACACTCGTAAGAAACAACAAAAACAGCCAGAACAAACCTAAACATAGGTGACAGAAGGACTGCAGCTTTCAGGTCACGGGGGTCAGCGCAGCGAGGCCCTCCTCTGCCGTTTCATTCAGTCACCACCTACTAATATTACAACACGGATCCTCCATAAACTTGTCCTCGCACTGTGAGGAAAATATCTGACCACCTGTTCCCGAGCATGTGTGAAATTTAAAAGGTTAGTGGGATGCTTTGAAATATACAGAAGTATATAATGTGCAAACTTTTACCCCGAGGACACTCTCTTCATGGGAAACTTGCACTGGCAATTTGAATAAGTCGACTTCATTTAAATGCCTTGAATTGTTTGTGTTTTCTCGTCTCCCGGGGTGGACAAAAGATGCAAATAGAATGAAACACACAGGTTTGGAGTTTTAAGTGGGCAACAAAATGCCAAATGTTGTTGCTCATCTCCATTTTTTTAAACAAGCGCGACTCTATCTGATGGCGCGGGGTCAGAACGCGCATGGCATGCACATGCTGCCTCACTTCCTACGATCTTTTGTCACCTGCTGCAACGCGGCGGCGGCCTGATGGGAAGCGGGCTGTTATCAGCCTTAACGAGGCACCGCGGTCCGCTAATCAGATCAGGAAGCTGGGTGTGTGTGGCTTAACGAAAGAAAACATGCGTGTTTGTGTTTATAAGTGAGGCGGGACTGACATGTAAAGTCAGTGGGCCGCTAATGGCGGTCATGTCTGAGGCGGGGGGGGTGGGTGCAGGCGGCGGCCTCCTCGAGACCCCTGGACGAGGCGAGGGGTTCCTCCCCGGTCCGTGTGTGCGCCGTCGGCGGAGCGTGAGTCAGCTGGCCGTAAAGGAGGGTAAATATTTAGCTCCAGGAAAGGAAACATGCATTTCCCCTCCCGAGGCAGAGAACAATAATTCCCTCCTTCTCCTGCTCTCAATGTCTGCGTCTGAGAATAGCAGTAATTATCACACTTCCCTGTATTCATCTGAGGCCCTCATTGTCCCAAACAGTCGACTGCACAAGAGCAAAGTTTGCAGACTCTTGTCTGCTCTTGTCAGCTTTCTCATTTTCTTTGATTTATGTCGTTTTCATGACTAATTCCTACATCCGCAGTTGGTATTTGAAAGATCAGTTCCTCCAGAAAATAGCTGCCCCATGATCATACCTGCTTATTTCACTTTATAATTTTTGCTGCCAGATTACAAATTTCACACAGATTTTCAGCAAAAATCAGATTAAACTTGCTTAGTAAATAATGAATTACAATACTGCAGTGAAGTAGTATTTGTTTTAAAATTTCACGGTTAGGTAATTCCACACATATCTTTTATACCATCTAGTCTATTTTCCAACAGTTTTTTTCATTATTAATAATTTAACCTGTAGTTTTGGAGGCAGTGAATTTATCAATTTAATGGGGAAAATTCCGGCTTCGTAAGCTGTATATTTTTGCGTTATAGATGTATTTTGAACATTTTCTGCTGGTAAATTGAATTGAATTCCTTCAGTTGATGGAATTAATTGTGGATGAAGAGTAACTTTTACTGTTTTTTTTTTAATATTTTGTATTGTTTTCAGTAACAACACAACGGTTTTTTTTTCATACAATTAAAGTAATATAACAGTAATATATCAGCTATGAGTGATTTTATATAAATGCAGTTTCCAAGACCAAATGTTAATGTTGCTCATATTGATATGAACATAATGCGTTCCCTCACTGGCAGCTTTGGAAACTTTTCAGTTGTTTTGCCCAGGGGTCGGCAACCTCCAGCATTGATGCTACACCTGGCACGCCCAGGCATATTTACCGGCAAATTAACACAGACCCTCTCAGAAGACATATTATTTCAAATCTTTTGTCATCGTGGCAAATTTCTGCCAAAATTCGCGGTGCAAATTAGATCCGTGCACGTGGTTCTCATTTGCACTTGTGGGTTTTGGCCGGTATTTGCTGCCACAGCTGTTTGTTGGTGAATTCAGAATTCAGTGAGTGTTGATTGTTTGGATGGTGTGAGGACCTCCTGGCTCGACAGAAATGAATGTCTTCTACGAGGGCCTCCACTCACACGTGTCCATGTTTGTAGTCTGTTGCGTCTTTTGCATTGTCATGTTGGAAACTGAAATGAACTTCCTCAGGTGCACTTGAGTATAGTTTTGAGTTGGATTAAATCGGTTTATTTTTAGTTGAAATAAACAGTTGAATCAGCACAGTTGGGAGTAAAATCCAATAAGTCTTTCCACATTGGTTGAAACGCTATAATTTAAGACTTTATCATTTCTTCATATGGGTTTTACAAAAGTAGTTGGGCACATTGATGTCCTGCAAGCTGGAAGTGAGGCGACACACCCTCAGTTGACAAACTCTGCAGTTCTCCAAGTGCCGCATTCGTCACATGGGACTCAGAGCTCAGAGTACCTTTGAAAGATTGTTTTCTCTGCAACAGTATTAAGATTATAATAGTTATTTACATGTAATTTCATGAATACTGTAGGGAGCCATTACAGACGGTATGAATCCCTGCTTACAGGAGAGATGATATGAAGTCATCCACACACTCGCTAATAATATCTCTACAATTTTCCGTCTCCCCTGTCTTCTCCTAAAGTCACACACACTACCTTTCTCTTGTGATATTACCATCTTGATTTAATCTGCTGATTGTTTGTGAAAGAAGAAACTAAATAGGTGCTTGAGAGGAATACAAAATCAATATCATGCGCTATCAAAGGAAGTTCTAAAGACAGAAAAAGTATTCCGTTTTGAATAACTCGCTCTCCTCCCTCCCCCGCCGCCCGCCCAACAATCAGCGCATTGATTGGAAAGCCAATACCACTCAGCCGGGCCGGCCGAGCGCAGAGTTTCCCAAGCAGCCAATAAATGAGCGGAATTATGGCTGCTTTGACGTGACGGCGCCAATCAACGCGGGCTGACGGGAGGCCAGGACAGACCGCGGCGCTGTGACAGAATCAAAGTACGAGCACACGGCCCGCTTATGAGCTGCTGTCACTCAGATACACACTCTCACGCACACACACACACAAATATGCACTTACGCATTAGTGTCTAACCGATACTTGATTCTGACAAGCTGATAAATCAAAATTATGAAGATATACTGTCTCTTCGTACACACACACACACACACACACACACACACACACACACACACACACACACACACACACACACACATACACACGCACACGCACACACACACAGTCTCTTGGAAAATATCATCTTATTTACAATAACCTGACACTCCACTGTGGTGAAAATGGTATTAGATTCTTGATGACAAATAAAGAAAGTGAGGACGAGAGGTGGAGAATGACAGCATTCTCAGGATGGGGGGTTTTCTCGGGAAGCCGCATTTTTTAGTATGCATGTTGATTCTGTTAGGCTGAAATGCAATAACAGATACGTGGGTCCTCTCCGTGGGAGAAAAGACCCTCGCAAGTCTCTCTGACTACCTTCTATTTATCATCTGTACATAGACTGTCGCTGGAAAGAATATATTGCTTTAAAAAGTCGCTGCCATAATGGCATTGATCTAATTTCCATAAATTTTCATCGGGAATTTGATATTTTCTTCATCAGAGAACAACATAAACTATTTAAAGAGGATGCTGGTGTGGCAAACTTTTTTCTCCCGTCGCTGAATCTGTTTTTGGATATTCCCTGGTGATGGATACTGCAGGAGTCAGCGTAGGAGAGAAACAGATATTGGGCAGTTAGAGTGGCACGCGCGCGCGTGCGCGCGCGCACACACACACACACACACACACACACACACACACACACACACACACACGAAGCTTCATCACAGCTTCCATGACCCCGAATGTTTCATTCATAAATCATTTACACTCACTGTCAAGTCTAACTCTTGTCAAAGAGGAACCTGTTTATTTATTAAGTGGTACTGATTTGTCTCTCAAGAGCTCAAGTCGTCTGTTCGACCTACTTAATGTGCTGTTTTGTCACAAGTTCACACTCATTACCTGAAACTCATACCCACACACTGCAGAGGGCCATAAACATTAGAATATTATTCATAAGACTGTGTGGTGTAAATACAGCGTGTCTTCCTTCAGTGGAATAGAAAATGAAATGGTTCTGTTGTCGTCGATCCGCTGATATGTGGACAAGAGAATAATCCAGATTTGTGTTGCTTCTGAACGAAACCAACTGTTCAGACCTAAAGACTGAAGTCTGTGTGGAGCAGATAGATTTTAGAAAAATGTTCCTTTATGTCTTTCTCAATCACTTTATTTTAATGTACGTCTTGTATTTCTTTGTAAAGCACCATGAATTATATTTATCTGAATGGTGCTATAGGAATACAGTTACTTTGCCTTGAGTTGCTTCACATGAGACAAAAGACGCATGTTTTCGTGTCCAACCATAAGTGGGAAGGAGTACAGCTCATTTCATTTAATATCCTCTGCATAAATCACTCCTTATCCTTCCATGCAATATCATGGATTTAGTTTAAGATATGAAAAGACAGTTTTTGATACAGCTTTACTTCACGATAGTCAATTTTCTTCTGTTCTCTCAGTCTACATTAAAAAAAAAATAAAAGAAAATTAGCATTTTTTTTAGGCAGGCATCAAACTGAAGACCAGAGAACTTGATCCAATGTCTTGAATTTTAAAAAAAATCTCAAAAAGTACAGTTGAATGGTGAGAAATTGTCTAGCATCGGCTTGAAACATTCAACTAACAACAAACAGGAAGCGGTGAGAAAATATACAAACCATCTCTTAGTTGTTACTCAGGCCATATAAAAAGACTTGTCATGGTGATGACTGACCCCCGTATTATATCACATCCTGAAAACGTGTTTACATTTGTTATTTTTTTTCCCCAGATTACCTTTTGTAATTGATCAGTCAAAGTCCAAACACAGAATGAATCCACCCGTCTCACCATCACCTGTCAGTATTGCGTACAGTCCACTCACTAACCACTATGACTCGTTACTGAACACATCTATAGTTACAGTTTACTGTTCTGATCTTAAGCTGCTGGTTGCTGATGTAAATGTAAATCACATTTTGAGTAGATCTTGGGATATGGATATAGGTAGGGATCCATTGACATCAATGCAAAACACAGCTAATCGATCATTACTCCAGAGATCAACTATTGAAATTTCTCTCTGTTTTGGGTTTGTCATCGTCTTCTTTTTAGTTTTTCCAGTATTTCGGTGCAGACATCACCCTCTCATTAGGAACATGCAGCAGGGTTCTGTGGAAAGCAAGCAAACAAAATAGGCATGAAGCTGCATGAGCTGCATTAATGGATAAAATGTTTTACGTGAATCTGCGAACTACAATCTTTTATACTCTATCCCCCGTACAGCTAACAATGTCATAGAAATGTAGTCAGAGAAAACCTACCAACTGCTTTGCATCCAAGTTGTTTCCGCTACACAGGGGTTACCGTACATCTGAAATAACCATGTTAAAATGGCCATACACACAACAGAACATTTCAGAAACATAAATACATTCAAAGTGCATGCAACCAAAGGGAGATTTGTTCCTATTGTGTAATTTAATCCCGCTAATTTACACAATAACAAAGTTGTTGTTTTGTTTTGTTTTGTTTTGTTTACCTTTTTTTATATGACATTGAATTGACGAAAGTCAGATGTATTTTTACACTTCAAAAGTTTTCTATAGTGGATCATTTTCTCAGTGAATTAAAAAATAAAAGGTCTACTATGCATCCTATCGATCAGTATTGTTGTGATGTACAAACATAGAGAAGACGAACAACTGAGTTATATGTTTATTGTGAAGTCTGGGAAGAAGCAGTTAAATTTAAGGAAAAAAAGCAGCTCATCTATATGTGTGGGTCGTCGTTTAATGAGACGAAACTGAAAGCTCTGGTAAATTTTGTCAGACATTCACTCAACTGCTGTGCTAACAGAAAAAATACTTGGCCTCACCTATTTTTGCTTTAGTTAAACCATTCCTTCAAACCAACATGTTGGTGGACCATTGACTGTTGATAGAAGAACGCATCATTCAGATTAAGACGATAAAGCGACGAGCTGTTCTTTATAGGCTGAACGGTGTTGAATGTGTTTGTATCATGTGCAGCTTGTTACTCTTGGACTCCTGAAATATTGAACTATGTTAGTTATTGTCGCACAGAATGTTGTGAAGATTCTAAAAATATCAATTAACAGGATGAAACAGTTTTCCTGCGGATGACTCATGAATCCAGCTTCCACAAAGTTCTGCTCAATTACACAAATAACTCTGTTTTTAATCCTCTGAGGAAATACAACCGTCATTCACACGCCTGTAAGAGGTCACTCATCCATAATAGTAGAAGTTATTCTAACAATTGGAACAAACAAGGAGATTATTTGTGGTGAGGACCTGCTGCGTGTGCATATGATTCCTCTGAGTAGTGTCTGGTGAATGCTGATTGGCCATAATAAGCATACACTGAGTGATGCAGTCGCACGTCAGATTGATGTTCTTAAAAGACTGTTGCCTTCGGTGTGACTGTTTAGATGTTGACGGTTAAAAAGGCTGCGGCACAGTGGGAAGTAGGCGGAAAATAGTACAGCAGGACCGCATCGCGTCGCCCATCAAAGGACATCAGTGCCGAAGAATGTCATTATCTCCCCACAAGCATGGATGTCCAGATGGACCTCAACCTGCTCCTACCACCGCCAACAGGATGCGTTTGTGTGTGTGCATCTGCTTGCACTGTATGGGCTTATGTATGCATTCTAGTTGAGTAAACACATTCAGCCCTAATTTCCTCATCATAGAAGTTTGTGGCACGCTTCCAGACGAGCGAGCGAAGGTGAGGGGAATATGCTGCACCGAGTTTGGCATCTTCATGCTCCGTCGTCAGATTTAAAGCAAACTTTCAGAAGTCGCCAAGGGACTGATCGTGTTTGTCTCTCCTGACGTTTTAACCCTTAATGAGCCGGGCCTCGGCTTTAAATCCTCAGGCAGGACTCTGAAATGCTCAAAGGTGACAGAAGGGGAGCGTGGTTTCATGTCAGAAGGCAACTCACCTCTAAAAACCATGCAAACATTGGCCAATACAAAGTAGAGTGGATTAGAATTTATTTTAGTTACTTCAGAAACCACAAAAAATGTTTTGCAGCTCTTACTCCTGCTCACCATGAAAATTTGATACTAGGGATGTCCCGATCCGATCACGTGATCATGGACTCGCTCGGGATCGGAAGTTTCCTCCCGATTTGGACTCGGTTGGATACATATGTTTATTTTTTATTTAATTTCCTTTTTAACCCATTGAAGCTGGGACGCATTTACGGTAGTGGCGTTGTTGCGCAATTCTATCATTAAACCCGGAAGCGCTGTTGCACAGTTCTACCATTGACGCCGGGCCTTTTTCTCTTCTTCTTTGCGCTAATCAGCTGTTTCTTGGGCAATGAAATGCATCAAACTCGCGCACATGCATAACTGATCCTGTTTCCGGGTGCAGATCGTGCACTGCCTCCTAACTTTGTATTGAACGTTTCTGGCCACTGCTGCACACTGAAGCATGCTTCAGCAGTAATGCGTGCCCGGCTTTAATGGGTTAAATGAGATGTATTTAGGTTTTCCGTGCTACAGAAAGATGTAATTACAGAGAAAATGTATTTATTTTCTGATTGTTATTTTTAGTCACAGAAATGCACTTTTCTAAGTGTTGTTTTGAATTCACGTTAAGAAAATAAAAAAGGAGAACTTTTAAGTTTTTTAGTTTTTTTTTTTTTTTTATATATAGATAATGTACATATTTTACTGTATTAGAAAAGAATCGGATCAGGCACGGAATCGGCAGATACTCAAAATGCTAGGACTCGGACTCGGTGGCAAAAAAAACCTGATCGGGACATCCCTATTTGATACCAAAGATTCAAACTCTTTTGGTGATATATAAAGTCTTTGTTGCACGTTTTGCACAAACTCAGGCTCATATCAAAGCCTCCTCTTCAATCCAACAGTTTCCTGAAACTTTTCATGCTTCGTTGTTTTCAGCATGGTGCTTTGGTGTTTCACGCCACTCTTCTGGTGTTTCGGTATGATTGGTCTGCCAGGAACTAAAAGTCACGTTTGGTAAGTTGCACTAAGAAACATTCCATGTTTGGAGTGTCAAAATAAAGCACAACTAAGTGTGTTAAATTTTTCTTTTCCACCCAGCACTTCAAAGTTATTTGCCATGATTTCTTCTAAAGAATTACAGGGAAGAAAACATGCTGGGAAATACTGGTCTGTTTCTCCTCTCCAGTCAGTTGCTCTGTTTTTATCTAGCAGGCAGTCGTCTGTCCTCAGGAGGTAACTGGCACCTTAGTGTTTCCTCACTGGTAGATTCTTTTGGCAATAATTTTCCTTCTTCACTTTCAAACAGTTGACTGTAATTGAGGTGGTACTAGAATTTTAGAAAATGTGGGCCTGCTGTCGAAGGAGTTTAATGCTTCAATTTGCAAATTCTTGAATGAGAGATCTATAAAGAGTTAGAATTTGGCTTAAATCCACTTGTGGATTTTTATTCCAAACAGTTGAGTCTTGACTTGTTTAAACCAGACCGGCGATGCTGCTTCTTTATCAGGCTTTGAGCGTTGCAGGTTCCCTGCTAAAAGATGAAGAGACAGCTGTAAAGTGATGGTGATGGGGATGAAACCCGGTGCACAGCTGAGAACACGGCCAGTGGATGATGTATGAAACACCGTGTCCGCAACTTGGGGCGACTTCCCTGGATGAGATGAAGGAGGGAGGACGGAGGGTGACGAGGAGAGCTTGAAGGGTCTTCCGGGGAAGGAAGGAGGGGTGGGAGGGGGGGGGCCTGGGCGATTCAGGCAGCAGGTGAGCGTGTGCCACCGGGGGGATTCATCTGTCCCGGGTTCAGACAGGGCCTCATTAGTGAGCAGTGAATTACACTCCAGACACGTCTTTATGTAGACTAATCATATTACAGCGAGCGCGCTCAGCCTCACCTCCAGGGAGACGGAGGAGGGGTGGGGGTGGGGGTGCGGTGGGGTGAGCGAACTTTACAATCTGATTTGTCCGGGAGAACTCAATGTAATCTAGCACCTCCGACTGACACCATTTTATCTATCTGTCCATCTATCTGGCTGCGTGTGTCACATGACTCCTCCCCCGCTCGCCGTCCCGCTTCGTCTTCCCCGTACACCCACCCCGCAAACTCATCCCCGTCTCTATTGCTTGTTTTCCCCACACACCCACCCCCACCCCCCACCACGCACCTATATCTTTCTCCCACCTCTCTCACCCACCCCACCCCAGTGCATCCCTGCCCCCACGTTGTCAGTTCTGACAAGCTGCTTTAATGGGCGATGTGGCGCGTGCCTCTGACCACTGAGCACAGTCATTAACCTTCACTGGCATAATTGAATTCAAGGTTGATTGCTCGTGACCCTCCCCCCTGCCGAGGTCCCTCTCAATGTACATATTCATTACAGGGCCCCGGCTCTAAATGGATTGCACAGGGAAAGCTGTAGCAATCATCCAGGACGCTCGGAGGGGGCAGCGGCATGCTGCTTCGGGGGCCACGAGGGGACCGAGGACGGAGCGGCGGGAGGAGGGAAAAAGGGGAGGGGCTCTAATTGCATGCTAGAGGAAGAGGATCAGATTATGAAAAGAGTAAGAGAATGAAGATGGATCCCCGTGACACTGTCAAATTAAGGGCAAGCCTTGTAACACGGCGAAACACTGAAATGTACAGTGGCATCCTCCACACCGGAGGAAGAGGAGGGGGAGGGATTGAGGTGAGGGGGGGGGGGGCGTTGGAGGGTGGGGGGAGGTAAGAGAGGCCATTGAGGCTAAGAGAGAATTGAATGTAGAAGAATGAAGTAATATAGACACACACACAGACACACACACACTCGGAGCATGGACGCACACACGGACTCTCAGGCTGGCTTCTGTGTGAAGGAGAGCATATATCACAACGCCCCAGTGCCACCATTACACCCCACCCCCCCCACCCCACCCCCCTCAAAACGCCACCCCGAGCACCCCAGCAGGTCTCTAACTCTCCCCTCTCTAATAGCTGTCAGATTACTATCAGCCAAACAAGACATCCAGCCTCCCCCCCTCCTCCCCCTGAACCCCCACACTCCCTCCATTCTTCCTCTGCCGTCTTCCATATTACCCTCCATGCCTCCTCTTCCTCCACTGATGCCTCCTCTTCTCAAACCCCATCCACCACCACCACCACCATGACCTCCTCCTTCTCCTCCTGTGCTCCTGCAGCCTGTGGTAGCTGCCCATCCCCTCAGCCCAGCTCCACCCCCACCAGGAGCTGCGTCTCAGTTATTAGTTAAAGAAAGGTTTAGAAAGCCGAAAAAAAAAAAAAAAAATCAAGCAGAAGAGGGATGTAGATGTCGGCCTTGAGACGATGTCAAATTCAATAATCGCAGCTTCTGAGGTCTCCTGATTTCTTTGATCTTTACTTCGGTTAGCATGAAGTTTAACATGAAAATGGATTTCTACTCATTTTAACTCTTACAAAATAGACATATATGTTTCCCACTGGATGGGTTTCACTTACCTGACCTAAATGTACTGTATAATATCCTCAAAAACTTTTTTCTCTGTCAGTTCCACTGAAATGACTTGAAGTTATCTGAAACTTATTGGTACCGTTTCAAATAACCATGTTTTTCTGTCAACCTGTCCCAGTGACCCTGGTGATCCTCACACCGATCCTTTGCACCTTGGTACTGCATAATAATAACAAAACTTCTCTTCACTGGAGGCCATGGTTCCACAGTGATCATGGCAGCAAGAGACAGCAGCTCTGAAAATGTTATGCTAAAAGTGACACTCCAGAAACATAGTCCCTTTGCTAATTTCATAATAATGCTCAGGCATGAAAGCGGCAATGCCAGAAGCAATGGAAGTTGCTGTATCTGCTGGATAACACAGAATAAACTCAGTGTCAGTTCAAGTACTCAGCATGCTGCCGTTTGCGTTCATCCCACATCATCAGTACAGGCTGACAGAGACCCTTGCGTTGCTGTCTTGTTTAATCCTTTTCCAAAAGGTATCTCATCAAAGACGCTATTGGAGGCTAAAGAGCTGAAAAGACAAAGACGCTATCACAGAAGTGGAGAGTAAACACAAATCAAAGGCTGTTTCATTCAACCCAGTAAACCAAACGGTGATCCTGACGATCAGAAGCCATCAAAAAGTCTTTCCATCGGTAAAGGGCGCCTCACTGAATGCTCAGCGCCGCAGTCCTGTGTGGAAACAGTAAGTTCTGTATTTGCCCTTTTGCTGGCCTTGTGCACTGCTACTGTCGTCTGGCCGGAAACCTCTCCGCCCTACAGACAGCCTGCAGTCCACAGAGAGTCATCCAACTGTCAGTACTCTGTGCTGTTCCAGCCTCGTGTCCAGCCTGAGTGTGTGTGTGTGTGTGTGTGTGTGTGTGTGTGTGTATGTGTGAGAGAGAGAGAGAGCGCTGTGAGTGTGTACTCACGCACGTGTGATCGTCTTTTATCCCCCCTCATCATCACTAACAGGGTTTCCCAGGCTCTGGCCAGGAGAGTGTGGGTCACAGGGCAGGAATCAAACAGCAGAACAATGGAGAGCTTCCTCCACTTAACCTCCTAATGGGCTCTCAATGGCTCCCTCGGCTCCCTCAAAACTATCAGCCACTGGATTCACTTACCTCACTACACCAAGCCAGGGTGTGTGTGGGGGGTCTGAGTGGTGTGGACGTGGCATAGTGCACAGAAAGTATTTCTGTGTGTGTGTGTGTCTGTGTGTGACTGAGAGTAGGTGTGAGACAGAAAACCAGACCACGGACAGACTGCAGCACAGAGGAGGTCCAACTGTTTCTGATGAGCGACGTGTTTCCAGCGTAATGGCACGCAGGCGGCGGATGAGAGAGCTGGAAATCCCACATTCTCACAGTCTCCCGCCCGCCGAGCGGGCGACCCCTGAAACGAGTGTGTCCAGGTGTGTGATAGTTACCGACGCGCGGCTCCGCTGACCGTCGGCGAACGCGAGCGCAACGGGGATCCGCGTGGAGGCACGCCGCGCCACTAGTTACACTTCAATAATTACTCTGAGCGCGGGCTCCGTCCCCGAGCACCTCGCAGCCCCCAAATCGGCAAAGACAAGTGGCCTCATTTATTTCCATGGAGGAAAATAATTTAGCGGCGCCGGGCGCTAACGAGCCCGAGCGGAGGGATTCCTAATTAGATTCACTTTGTTTGTGTCATTTTAATTACGTTGTGGTCCCCAGCAGTGGAGCCACCAGTCGACTTCCAGTATAAGTCTCTCAGCTTTGCTGCCATGTGTGCCACTGCAGCGGGGTCCCAGCAGAGCGCCGCAAAAAATACAAATAAATAAATAAATAAACAACAACAAAAATCTCCTTCCTGTCATCCAGAGCAATGACAGGCTGGTTTTTATGTTAATTTGTTGATTCCGAGCGTGTTTGGCTGCTGTGTCACTTTAATCTCCCAACAACGCCACAAAGGTCACCGTCTTCTGATGCAAACAAATACACCCCCTCCAAACTTTTTTGGTGATGAATCATTATTTATTGCTGTAAATGAAAGGCATGGGGGACAGCTTTCCCTGCCTGTGTAGTCTTAAGCGATGTGTTTATGTTCCGCTTTTGAAGGGAAAGCTTCACTAAACCGAACCACTTTGAGGTTCCTTTTGAAGTATTCCCCTAAGACACGGTTGCTAATTATTTGGTGTTTCATGATGAATTCGGCTCAGTTCATTAAACTGTTTTAACTGATGTTGCTGTCTCAGATCCTTTCTGTCTCAGCGCACACGCGGAACCATTTAGATAATTGAGTGATTAATTGATACCTAATGATCAGCACAGACCTTATGTTCCACTTTCATTTCAAACTTGACAATTTAATATCAACTCAATACCTGAAACTTGCGCGCTTTTTCAGCAGCAGAGAGTGACGCTGACTTTTCCGCAGCCCGCTGGGTGTCGAGGGCGCCGGATGTAGAACTGAAATGGCGTGAGGGGAAACAAAATTAAAAGGAAAGTAGAAACAATCACGGAAAGCGAAAGAGAAAATCCCAGCGAAGAGAAAGTGAATGAGAGGAGGAGGACGCTTGGAGGCGTTGCGACGTCCCTCCAGTGCTGTTGTTAGTGATGGTTTCATCCCATCTGTCCCGTGTTGTGTGATAGTGATCAGTCTTCGGGGACCCACCTTCACAGATGAGGTCAGCCTCGCCCGTCAATCACACTGCTCTGGTCCAAGGCCTGGTCCACTGGGGTCACCTCAAGCACAGAGCCTCGTATCCCCAGACCTCCCCAATTGGAAGGAGACGAGCCTGAATGGGAATTTTGGCTCACGCGCTGCATCGTGTCAACCAAACAAAGTTGCAAATTATTAAATAAAACTATTAATTTATCTTGGCTCAAATTTATTCCCAGGAGCTCTGTGATTGAATGACGCACCTGTTTGTTTCTTGGCAGCCGACATGTGAAATCTGATCAACCAGTGAAAAAAAAAAACAAAAACAAAACAATATCAACACATTGTCGTCTCGCATCTCTGCAATGGGAAAAAAAAGCTGTCATCTCAAAGTGTGTGCAGCAGTTAGTAAAATGTTGCTGATAAAATCACTTTAAAACACACAGGATTGTATTCTTTAAAAAAAAACAAAAGATTGGATTGAAAGCCAATTTTGGAGAGTGTAGACACTTTTGAAGCGTCTTTTCCTAAGAATAAATTGTTGTGACCTAAATTATATGACACAAGTATTAAAAAAAAAAAAAAAAAAAAAAAAAAAAAAAAAACCAACAACTTCTACTCCTTCAGCTCATTTTCTTTTGACTGAAAAAAGCAGCATGTACTTGAAACCAGACAGTGAATTATTGAACTAATTATTGTGCTTGATTGTGATGCTGGCCAAGCATAAGACTATGAACACATCCTTCATGTCAATTACAGGCTATATACCATTAAAATTTAAGATTTAGATACATTTCAAACGACAACATAGAAGAAGATTGACAGCTGTATTTGCAGTTGAACATTTTAGATGTTATTTGATTAACTTGTATCAAAAACAGTTTGGAGGGATTGTGTCTTTGCTGGGACTGTTGACATCTTGGACCTGTTGGACCCAAAGTACAAACATTTAAAATGCTGCACTACAATTGCATTTTTTTAGTTGTTACTGTTTGTTTTTTGTATAAATAACATTTAAAGTTATCAGGGGATATCACTCTTATCCTCATTACCAGAACATCCCCAGTACCATTCAGAGCTTAGAGACTTTGGTTTTCATGTTCTCCCTGTAGACACAGGGATTTTCTCATTGTACTAGAATTTTCTCCAACAATCCAAAGATGGATATTAGTTAAAATGTTCTCTGGAAATTGAACAGAGCTGTGAATGATTTTGATTGTCTTCCCCTCTGAATTTACCCTGCTTTTATTATCGGCTGAGATTTGGGCATGACCCACTGTGCAGTTGTCGAATGTGCGTGTGTGTCTGAACGCGTTCATGTAACGACTAAAAACTAACACAGCTGATGAGCTGTATAAACATCTGAGCTGATCCAGATATCTTTTATTGTCCAGGAAAAACGTTTGAGTCTGCAGGACAATGCCCGAGCAGAGGCTACACAGCTGTGTGTACACACTCCAGGACGGCGCGCAGCTCCCAGGGTCATCGTACTCCAAACACGGCCCGCTGCGGCCGGCAACGCTTAGCAACAGGAAGGCGGCAGCTCCACAGGGAAATGGTAATGTCGCTCCTGTTTCTGGATTGAGTTCTTCATTCGGCTTGTTAACGTTTGGTAGGAAAAGTCAAACTCAGCGTGTTTGGAAAGCGAGTTCAGTTGTCTTGTTCTTCGTAGAAGCGGCTTGCTGTAATGTGTTTATGTCAGCACTGATTGCCGTGCTGCATAATGCAAAAAAAAAAAAAAAAAATGTAAAGGAGCCCCGATGAGACTGGAACTTGTGAGTCCGGAATAAAGATGCAAACTGTGAGATAGATGTACAAAGCGTTGCATTCCCACACACATATACATATGGCTGTGATGAGCTGGCTGTTTTACAATGGGAGCCATTTGGATGTACCAGAGAGAGGAGTCATCTCAGTCATTGAAGCCCTTGATCTGCCCCGAGCACATCACCTCTCAGAGTTAAACTGGTGGAAATAACTGCAGGCACATCTTTAAAGTACCGAACACTGGGGCGCACTGAACTGGATATGGTGGGTCTTTTTTTTCTTTCTTTTTTTTTTAATACTGCAAAAGAAAAATACAAGGTACACACTTTCTTCTTTCATTATGGAAACGAAAATATATTTACAATGTTCAAGCATAACGATTGTCCTGGACTTTCATCCCACACAAATAACAATCAGCTCCTCAGTGATTTCAGCGTAGCACCTCCATGACTGAAGCATTGGGTTGGCCTCTGCAGTGGCAAGTTTATCTTTATAACATCAGACACAAGCCAAGTGAAAGGGCTTCACGGAGACTTGAAACATGGTCCAAATATTCTAAATTAATTCTTGTAAGACATAAGATAAAAGTAAAATGTAAAAACATAAGACTAAGGACTAAAATGATTCAAAGATTAAAAGAAGCACGAGGGATGCTTCATAACAACTAAATGACACAAATTTTGCTCAAAGGTCATTTAGCGCTTTGTAGACAAGGAGCAAGATTCCGTCCTCTGACTCATAGAAGTGTGTTTGTATTCAGAGGTTTCTGGACTGGTGTGAAACGATACAGTGTCCCGGAGTTAGTAAGGATCTGAACTAGCTGCTGCTGCCTAATTGATTGATTGATTGATTGATTGATTGATTGATTGATTGATTGATTGATTGATTTTTTTTTTACCTGCACATAAAATTATGAGTAAGTAGTTTTGTGCTTTGTTTGGTCAGAAAATCCTTGATTCAGGCTCTGTTCTCAGGTTGACCTAGTAGTAGATTTTCTGTGTTTTTAAAAATTAGGTCTGAGTTGATTATTACTCCAAGATTTCTGGCTTTATTTGACTTTTAATGTTGCGTCACGCTCAGCAGTAACTTTCCATCTGTCCTCATTTGGGCCAAAAGCAGAATGAGCAGGACACATAGCAGTTTCACCAACTAACTCATACAAACCAATACACAGGTGAAAGGATAAGACTTCTGGAAATACTACTGTACATTCTATCTCAATATGTAAGCTAAATATGTAAAGTCTGACTATTTTTCCTTTTACTGTGAAAAGGTTTGTCGCAGGGTTTATCACATTGAATGGGAATTTATATAGACGTAGATGCAAAAATATCTGACCGCTGTATTTACTGATATCTCATTAGCATCTCAGAGCTTTCCAAAACGTCCCACTTTCCAAATGGAAACATCCCAGTTTTGCAGTATTCAGATGTATTTTTACCCCACTAAAAAGTGAGACTTTTGGCATTTCCTGGAGACTCAGTTAGTTTATGGAATTTCTTTTTCTTCCAACTTTCTTTCCTGTACTGTCACTCTGGATGCCAGTCGATTAAAGTCTACACATATCCGTCAAAATGGAGGAATTTGTTCTCTCACTCAAGGCTGAGAGAGAGAGTCAGTTTTTCCACCTTGTTGTTGTCACATCATCGGGGAAGTTTTTTTATTTTCTCATATGGTGTCCGTCAACCTTTGTGTGATTGGTTGGAAATGTGAGGTTTAAAAAGAATGTTTATTTGATTTGTGCCCAAAATATTGACATTTTGTACTGAGGAAGTGAGCCAAATGAAATCGGCACTGGGCTGAACTTTGACATTCCTGTCTTAATTGATGAAGTCAAATTTGACGTTAATTTGTAAACCTCTGTTATTGTCGGTCAAATGTATGGGTTTTTTTTTTAGCGATATCAATTTGACCTTTTCAGAGATGCATGAGTCATTCAGCAACGTCAAGAGAACATAAAGAGTAATCTCATCACCAGAACACAATAACTGAGAGTTAAATTGATGCAGACTAGACTCATGTTTAAGGACACTATTGATTACCTTTTAAGAGCTGGTATAAGTGAGGGCTGGCTGAAGGCTTAATGATTCTTGTGAATAAATCACCCTGAAAGAGAGGATGCTGAATTGGATGTGGTTAAGGACACTTTTCCTCTGTGAATAGCTGTTGGACTTTATGTAAAAAAAAAAGAAAAATACTGGCAAATAGAAAAATAGCAGCTTTTGAAATGACTCTGTGAACAGACAAGGCTGTTTGTGGGAGCAGCGCTGCTCTTTTAATCAAAACTTCCCAGTAGGCACTGAAGGATTTAAATGTCTAAAAATCTGTCATTCTGACGACTGTGATATTTCTATAATTAAAAAGGAGACGGGATCGTCTCCCCCGTATATGATTTGACTCCTGCATTGATGAAATTATCTATCTTGAAATAAATTAATATGTTTATCAGGTACAGAGGACATTTTAATAACTCACCTGTCAAAACTAGCCGATTATGTCTGGGAAACTGGCAGCCGATAATTACCCACAATTCTTGCCAGAGGTTTGAATCTTTGCAAAAGAAAATTGATGAAACACAATCTAAATTAGGTACAGTAATCCATTCCAGGTTATGATGGGAAAAGGCCTATGTAAGGAGGATAAATGAAAAAGATTCTCGGGTTAGATTTACATAACCATAAGAGCTCTTACAATCCCGCCATCACTCTAAAGTTACCGTTACTCGCCTTGTGAGATCCATTAGGAGCTGTTTTTCCACACAGTGCGACCTCAGACAACCACACACACACACACACACACACACACGCACACACGCACACACACACACAGGACAGAGGACCGTGTCTCCTGCTGTTCAAACCACCTGGATGTGTCTTCTGTCCTCTCAGCCCACACACTCAGTGCAACCTCAGGTCTCTCCGTCTGACCCTCGTCTCGCTATCGGGTGAACTTGGCCTTGTCCTAATAGATCTCACTTAATGTATCCTGTGGTTGTTTCTCGGGGAATAAATAGCCATCCAAATCCGCTGCCAAAGTCTCATATATTCCGCGTCGAGCGTGCACACAGTAATAGTACCTTGACTCAGTGTGACATCGGCCTCCCTGTCAACTCCCACCATGATAAAGTCATAACAGAAGATGTGTTTCAGCTTCACCTCCTGTTTGTTCACAAGCTTAGCCTTTGTGTGTTTGCACAAGTGCATATTCCTTCAGTTTTTTTCAATTGATTTTCATGTTTCAGCTCCCTAATGGTGGTTTTTATCACTGATAAAAACACTAATAACCAAAGATGGATTGTCTGACAGTGGTTTGTATGTAGGCAGTGAATTTCTGCATTCACATAATGCACTTTTGAAAAAGAAATAAAAATTAAGATTCAGTGTATTTTACTGTACAATCTTGATGGCTCTTGGTGAAAATGTGTGAGTTCTCAGAAAGGCTTTTTTCAACTTTCCAAAACATTTCAGTGAGCAGGATTTATGGACACGTCTACATTTCCCAACAAATAGAAACGAGAAGTGATATATTTATTTACAATGTGTGAATCTAATTTAGCAACATCACAGCTGTTCACATGTTGGGAACCCCTTTACCAAGATTTTACACTCTGTAGGTTTTGTTTTATTCTCTGTTACCAATACATGTCTTAGTGATTAGCCTCTTAAGATAAAGATCCATTCATTTTAAGGATCCACTCATTTGCGTTTGACATGCTGTGGAAAACAAACATTTGAAGCCGTGTAAATCCATGTGTGTGCTGCTGTTGGCTGAAATGTTTAGGAGAAAGAAATTTTTATTAGTGCAAAGTTACGTAAAGCAATATAAAAGTTGGGTGGACCTATGGAACATAATTCTACCAGCCAACACTGAAAACACTGGAATAGAACCGTATTTACATGCAGCCTACATATTGCATGTTTTTTTACTTAACCTGAGTTTTACAGCCCTTTTTTCAAATACTACATCGATATTATTCTTCAATTCATATTTTTTCATCACAGGAATGTGTGGAATAATGTAATCTGTCATTTCCATCTTGGCCATAGATGTCGCTGTCTCCCTAAATCGATATATTATTTCAGTCGTTCCACCGTCGTCACATCGTGACGTGATGGCGCTCCAGTGAAGGTTTCCAGTGAGCGTTCAGAGCCCTGCATATGGCGGACAGCTGCACCTTTGGCTGGAGACGAGCTCGCAGAGAGGTGGCATGGCAGGCGGCAGAGTTTTTAATCTGTCTGTCTGTGTCTCCTCTCTGTCATTAACCTCGCGCCCTGACAGCCTGCTCCCTGTGACACTGACCTGCTTCACCTAATGAGCTACCAATTACTACAAATTAGGCGAGAGAGAGGCCACTGCTATCATCCACTCCACACTCTCTTCTCAACACTTCTGTGGGATTTGGATGTAGTGGGATGCTCAGGTAGCATAAATAATGAGGCAGGAGGAGAGAGAGAAAAAAGAAGAAAAAAAAAACGCAGCTCGTGACAGGGATGTGCATTTTTGGTTTTCTGGAGGTGTAATGTTCAGAGAGGATGCTGTTAACATTGTGTATGTGTTGCTGTGCTGTGCACTTAGCGCTGCGCCTCGGTGCTTTAGCCTGGCACCTCCAGTGAGTTTCAAAGATCATTTGTATTTGCACCTGCTCCTGCGATGCTGCGTGCATGTGCGTGTGTGTGTGTGTGTGTGTGTGTGTGTGTGTGTATATGTGTGTGTGTGTGTGTGTGTGTGTACGCCCACATAGTTGGTCTTTAACCTTGCACACCTGGCTACTCTGCGAGACCAGCTTCTCTCTGGCCCATCTCAATGTTTATTCATTTATTTATGGCGAGCCTGGAAATCATCGCCCTTGTCGTGCTCTCCTGTGGCAGCCAGGGAAGGCAGCCCAAATTTATGCATGGCAGCAGAAATTAATTAGGCATCAATTAACTCATGCTAATGTGTATGCATTGAATTTTTTTTAAGAGCCCGCCTGTTAACTAATTTGTAAAAACTGTTTCGCAGAAACGTCAACAGTGAGGAACAGACAGCGTCTTCTCGTCGGCTATTTTCTCATACACAGAGAAAAAATATGAAATCAGAGTGGGATAGAGAGAAGCCTTGAGATGTTAATAAACAAAGCTGGAGGAGGAGGAGAACGTGGCCTGCAGAGGTCACGGCGCTGGAGCCTGCTTCTCCTCTTCATTTAGCCGTGTCCCTGGCCTGCAATGGCCTGCGAGCTACGCACACCGAGAGCTTCGTGGAAAGACAGAGAGAGTGAGAAAGTGAGATGGAGAGAGAGGAAAAGGAAGTGAGGCGTTTATTTGTTGTTTCACTCTTAACGGGCTGCTGGTTTGGCAGGGAAACCCCAAAGGTAGAGTTCAGAGGAGCGTGTGTGTGTGTGTGTGTGTGTGTGTGTGTGTGTGTGTGTGTGTGTGTGTGTGCGTGTGTGTGTGTGTGTGTGTGCGTGTGTGCGTGTGTGTGTGTGCTTCACCATCTTGGCGTTCTCTTTTGCCAGGAGGTTTCCTACAGCGCTTGTGTTAATAGTGTGCTAGTTGCTCCAAAAGCAAAAAGCCCTGGTTCTCTGGTTTTACAGAAAAGAAAGTCAAAGGAGCGGTGCAAGCTGTGTGCACAGTACCTCCGCTCACGCCGCGCTAAAGACACAGTCCGGCATGTCACACTCAGCAACCTTTCCTCTACTCTGAAACCTATTCCAACACTACTTCGCTGTTCTGCACCATTATACAGCCAATTACTGGAGATTAGCAAAGGACGTTTGAAGAAAACTGAGCTACAGTAGTAAAAGATGGTCGTTTAAAACTGACCAATAGCAGCAGAGGTTTCTAGAGACACTCACGGGTGAGTCTGGTTCATTTCCAGGGTCGCTGCAAGTGATGCATGCAGCCTGTCAGCTAAACAGCTAAACGTCCGCCCCCTCGCCGGTCGGGACATGAAATATTAGTGTTTTATATATGTACAAGGCGCTGCTTAACTGTCATGCGCCCGCCCGCAAATAATCCGACCTGCAGAGTCATCAAGACAGCAGCCGTCTTCCTCCCAGTGCATGAGCATCGCTGAATTCTCATCTAGAAACTGAGAAAAGCTAGCATGTTGGCAGTGCGAGGAAGGAAGGAAATTCTGCACGGAATGATGCTCAGGCAAAAACCTTAAAACAACAGAAAGACTTCATCTTTGGCATTGTTCAGGCGAGATCATGTGAAAAAGTCCAACAACCTCTAAATTTGCTCCTTCAAACAATTGAAAAAAATGTCTGAAGATCTGTCTGATAGCTCTTTAGATCTCTACATATTTAAGCGACAGGCACAGGTCAGGAAACTCAGTCTTTTTCCCAGGATGAAACCAATTCAGCTCTTTTCACAACACAATTTTTCCTAAACTAAAACTTACATTTCACTGTGTGTCTTGATGTGGTTGAGTTTTCATTAAGCTGAAGTGACTGAATAAACACCCCCTGCTGTGCAGCGAAGCTAGCCAAGATAGACACTCTGATTGCTTTTTGTATTCATGTACATGTTTCTTCTCTTTACTTCATTTCTCTTAATCACAATTCAGTAAACAGAGTTCTTTTTTTCTTTCTGTAAGTGGTCCACGCAGTATATTTTCACAATGCAGGCTACATAAGGAGGTTGTCAACATGAGATGAAAATTAGGAATTGTTTTTGTTGGTTCGTTTGTTCTCATGAAAAACAAGAACAGAGGACATAAAATGTGAATTTGTACCATGGTCCTGCCCTCAGACTGGATTTTGAACATGACTGGTTTTTAGCTCCAATCCTGCCCCGTTCATACAATATTTATATTTTTCACATCCCTCAACCCAAGTCAAAGTATTGTGATTTATTCAGATTTTGAGTTTTGCAGGTGGTTGGGTTTCGAAGGTGGTAGTTTTGGAGGGCAGTTTAGCTTGTTGTTTCATCAATATGCTTCTTCTGAAGGTTTTTGTGTTTCTTGTTACCATTATTGAAATCGGACAGGGATGACTCAGAGTCTCACAGCACGAATCATTCAAATAACTCCCTCAAATTTTCACGTTTCAAGACAGGATTATTTGTTCAAGGCTGTTGGGAACCTTAAGTAATAAAAAGCACAGCTACTCTCGTGGTTGTTGGATGCTTTGAATCTACATTCTCTGCAACCGATGTAACTGTTTCATGGTTTTATACTTAAGCTTGTTGTCTAAGTTCAGTTTGTGTCTTTTACAGCACTTTAATAATGCTTGCTTTGACAAAACATATTTTAAAAACATGTTTTAATAAATGAATCATTTGTTTTTGGACATAACTCTAACCATTTCATATACAAACACAACGATAGTCTGACATTTAAATGATCAAAAAAGGAATAAACTGAAGCCAGAGGCTTATTCATGCACAATGTATATATTCCATGGAATAACCAATAAAATGACCAATATAGAAAATAACAAAAAGAGCATTTCTAATTGTTTTTTTTTTTTTTACATTTGTCACCATTATTTTTTCTTAAATATGAAAAATAAAAAAGGACCACTGGGAAAAGGCATCCCCCTGACCCTCACATTTATCTGCTGTGCCTCCAGAGCAGTTCTTTGGAGCCTCACCCCACACTGACCCACTCACAGTGATAAGCAACATAAGATAGATTAACAGTGGATAAATACAGTGTTAAAACTGTTTTTGTGACTGTATTCACTTCGGAACAGACGCACTGCGAAACGTTACCTGATCCAAACTCCAGCATCGAGTAACATGCCCCGTGTCATCCGCCTGCTGCTGATATATATGATGGTTATCTGGCCATCTCGCTGTATTCTGTTAACCTTAGCCCGCTCCCAATGAGGACTCTTAGCAGCGTACAGACAGTTTGATCAATAGGTCAGCACGCTGACAGCAGTCCTCGGGGTCTGAGTGGAGGGAGAGACCGGGTGGATGGAGGAAGGGGTAGTTTAGGGGCGATCATGTATCCCGCAGACACAAGAGGCAACAAAGCAGGGGGAAGGAAAACCCACAAAACACTCATTTAACAGATGACCCTCACCTCAACCTACTCCTACCAACTCTGAAGTCATGGTCCCTGCTCGCATCTCCCGCCATTTCTAAACCTGAGCAGGTGGACTTACTGAGATTCACAGACTAACTCATTACAAATATGTCCATTACTCTCATTTACTAATGCTTTTTATGTGTGAGTTTTAATGTAAATTTACTCATACTTAAGAACAATTTTAACTGTGTAATCTTTAGGTGAAAGTAATCCATTCCATATGCTAAAATTGCTTATGGTTAATTACTTAATAGTATTTTTTTAATTAATAATTTACACATACTTTGGTAAACTTACCACCATGTTATCTACTTTATTTATTATTTTAAATTTATACTTCAGTCGAAACTATTTACACCGTGTAATCTACTATGATTCTTTAAAGTTAGGAGGGAGAAGTGATGAATTACAAATAGTTACATTACTTCAACAGTATTTGTGGGTACTTTTACTTTTATGATTGCTTTTCCTCCTTACATTAACAGTGCAGTTCATTATGGTCAAAAAGTAAGTTGAGTAGTTTTTGGGAAGAGTACTTGGATATGGGCGATGTAGCAGTAGTTGTACCTGACTATAAACTGTCAGCGCTTTATTCCAGCTCTGTATTCTTCTCTGCATCCTCATGGTAAGTTATGACGATTGCTCCCTCTATGATCAGGAACTTACTTGACACGCGTACCTGTGTGTTATTCCACCTCCTCGGGTTCCAGCCTGTCCCCGGACCGTCTCTATGACAGACGAAATGACTTATGCGTCGGGCACATGGGGGATGACGGGACAGATAGCCTCGTATTTACATTCAAACTGAGCTTTTGACAAAGCCTTAGCAACAGGCTCCTTAATCAGCGGGGCCGGCCACGGCGGCCCGGCCTGCTTTCACCTCTCCTCTCTTTACAGCCATGATCTTGAGAAGGAGCTTTAAATTGGAAATTATTACACATTAAACCCTCTGCGCGCAGGCCGGGATCGAAGTGGATCGATATGTTGCCTGGGACAATAAATCAGACGCTTTCTCTCCCCCCCTTTCTCTCTTTCCCCTTTGCTTTTTCAAGTGGCTATAGGCCACTGCTCGACTGGAACATATTTAAATTTTCTTGTAACAAATTAATTCCAACATTTTCTCTTGATTGAATTAGGCCAAGTGCTGGTGCTGTCACAAGTGTTTGGGCTGCTCCTGGGGAGAGACAAATTGCCAGGCCTGGACACGGGTAACAAGCAGTGGTGTTGAGTCGCTGATAATCTCCCCACTAATTCTCCATTACAGCAAAATGAGGCCATAAATCTTCCTGACAGCTGATCGATGTAAACATTGTTTCCCCCATGATTGCCAGCTCTCCCAGCGGAGCTACTGTCCGCTCACAATCCGCTGAAATTACTCCCGCACCAGCCCTCCCTCCTTCCTCCAGTGTGTGTGTGGGTGTGTGTGTGTGTGTGTTGGACTGGCCTGGCGGGTAAACCAAAGTCACTGCTGTCCTGTCGAAGGAAGAAGTGGCCGTCTAATTTTAGCTCCGAGCCCGCTAAACAAATGGAAAATATTAATCAAAATGTCTCCTGTTTAACCACTGGCACAAGCAATTCTTTAGCGGGGAATGACTGTTGTGCCGCCACGGCGTTACGGGCTGAGTAAACGGCCGTGAAAGATTGAGTTGTCAAGCAGTCAAAGCACAAGGCTCGTTATCGGCGTGTTCACTGTCTGATAATATTCTACACCATTATTAAAATCCAATATGCATACAATTACAGAGACGGGGGACGCCGTCACAACGCCACGTCTGGCTGGAACCGCAGACGGAAAGGACCGTTTTAAGACGTGCCGCTTTAAGAAGAAAATCTGCTAAACTTACACTCAATAATTTTAAATGTTAAGTTTGTGTGCAAACAGCAAAATAAAACACCTCAGGTTTATGAAACTAAGGTTGTTTTTAAGTCATTGTTGCAGGCACTCATTGACTTCTTCATTCTTTTCTCTCTGTTTTTTTTTCTAACTTTATCTTATTATCTTCTTGATCTTTGTCATTCCTCAAAGTTTTCCCTGCATGTCGGTGTCTGTGCTGCTCTGTGAAATCTCGCCTCTGGCTTGAATCTCTGTCTCTTTGTCGGCTCCTAATTGGCTGCTTATTTACCACAAGTGCTGATCAAGAGTTGCCGCTCTTGTTGGAGAGTAAGCGAGCCGGTCAAGACAGCTCTTAAAAGTTTGATGTAGGCTTTTCTCTTTTCTGCCCCCCAGGTTTACTCGTCTCGACTGTACACTTTTGACAGGATAAGAGACGAGGTCGTCTTTTTTTTTTTTATTATTTTGTTAGCAGTTTATTATTAAAGTAAAGTGAATGTTGTTAAAGTAAAACAATAAAAGAATAAATTCTGTCTTTTTTGAAGGTTATGATGTTCAGTTTTTTTGCTGAAATTGAAAACACAGGTTTGTGTTGAATTTGACTTATATTGAATGTTTCTGCACTTCATCGCGGTGCTATTTTCCGCAGGGCTGTTAATATCAGTGTAAGGAAGATCATAAAGTTACATGCTGTTTACACTACAGCCACTGCTTTTGGCAATAATATGCACTTTTATAGGTAATGCCAAAGGTAATGTGCCTCTGTTACTGTTGAGGAAGATTAAAACAGTGCTATTTCTGTCCTGACAGCTGAGGCCATTGTGAGCTTTAGCTTTCCCCAACACTACCCTGCCTCCACTGCTGAAATGTATTTAAAACCACTAAATCAACATTTTCTTACTTTTCTAACAACTTTCTGCTTTTTTTTCTTATTGATGGTTTATCTCAGCTGTTTTCTTGTGCTCATAATCTTTCATTCATTAATCATTTGATTTCATTGTGAGGTATTGTTCCAAGTTCACAGCAGCTGAAAATAATGTTTCTATTTTAAAATACCAGCTGGCCCAAAATGATGTCTTCATCGTCAATTTACCTGCAACTAAGTGCTTAATTTATTGAGAGCGGCAGTTTTTAGACTGTGGTGAGAAGTCTCACGCTGTATAAGTAAAATACCTCTCTGTATACATTGCTTTAACGTCCTATGGATGTTTTTTACCCACACTAAACATTCGTCATATATTTTAAACATGGCAGCTCAGGTCTTACGTGAAAGCAGGTTCTAGTTTGTCCTCGTATCAAATCTGGGGAAGAATTTGATCAACAATCAGTGAGAAACAATTAAACCCCGATATACTTCAGAAGTAGGTCACAACAGCACAAACCAAACGCCAGCAGTGATATTGTGCTTTGTCACGACCAACCGTTTGACTTGGGTTTGACTGCTGATCCTCTTTTAAGTTGAATTAAGTCTTTGAATCAGAAGTAGAAGGGTTTTTTTTTTCATTTCTCAAGGGACTACTAAAAAAGATCAAGTTTTTTACCAATGGAGAAGTAAGCACACTATCAGTAATGAGCTAATAGAAAAGTAGTGACCCTTCAAAACTAAAATGCTGAATATGAAATGCTTTTGGATCCAGCCAGTGTGATTCTCAGCAGGTTTCTCTTTTTGAACATAATGTAATGACTACCAATGCTTTTAGTGGAGTGTTAGAAAGTTAAGCTACAGCAGACCTGGACATTATGCAGCCTTGGCTGTCTCTGAATGGTCTATGAAGGATCGATAAGAAACTCTGAATCAAATGAAATTTCTGTACAAACCTTGTGTGGCAACAATTTTATTTTATTTTGAAAGTGGCAGATTTTCAGATTTGTGTTATTTTGTCTACATCAGTCACGATTGTTTGCCACAGTCAAAGTAATTGTCCATCCCTGGACTATAGAAAAACTTTTTTATTTAATACATCTTGACAGTGCTCTTTCTTACATATATTTCCTAATTTACACTATCTGTAAATGACCTTTATTTTCCCTCACATGTTCATCTGCAGTTCAAACCAGCAGCAATTCAGAATCAAAGCAGTTTGTTGGATTTACTGTTTTGGAACATTTTATCTCCTTTGTTTTTTGCCTTGAACTTCTTTATCAATGAGTTTATTGTGAATATATTGCAATAAATCTGTGATGTTATTATTATTATTATTATTATTATTATTATTATTATTATTATTATTATTATTATTATTATTATTATTATTATTATTCAATCCAACATGTTAGACAAATCCATACAAAAATTTACAACAAAAAAATTCAATCTATTTTTGACTGTGTGCTGCTCACCACCGTGGGACAGTGGAAACAAGTTGTTAATGGAATGACAAATCCCCCTTTTAAATGAGCATTTGTTTATTTACAGATCCAGCAGATACAGAGCCGCATTAGAACATTAGCATTCATTAAGAGTCATGCCTCTGGCCACCTGCTGAATGTAATATTCTCTCTCTCTTTTGCTATTTATTTGGTCTTTAACAACTCTAGAGGAGAATAACTGACCCCTCGGCTGCTAAATTATCTAGTACATTTACCGACTAGTTGCTTTGGTTTTCAGAATGTTTACTGGTGTCTGACAGCGGTAAACTGCAACTAAATACTGCACTACAAAACATTTCCACCTGCAACCTTCCAGTAGATAGACAGTTTGCTCTACCGACCGAACCACGGCAGCCCTGATGGATCAAACCTCTGTGAATGCATTCCGATAAGCAGATTTTGGTGGTGCCTTTTTGTTTCGGCAGCTTATTTCATAAAGTTGGTCAAGTTGGTCAAAACACGACTGTGTTGTCTTTTCCACACTACACACAGAGCTTCAACCACATTATGCCCTCAACTCTCATGCCCGATATATAGTATGTGGGCCAGTCGTAATTTTATTTGAACACTTCGGTTCCTAATGTTTTCAACAATTGTGCTGAAGGTAAAACATCTTTGCAATAGCAGTTGAAAAATCACATTTGTTTTATTCTGCAAATTAAAAATAAATACATGATCAGCTTTAATACAAGCTGTCCATTTGTCACAACATTGAAGCTCATCAATCATTTGAATTTGTTACAATTAGAATGAATTCAGTGTCATGCATGTGTGTTTTGAGAAAGAGTTTTACCTGCCACTTATTTCTTTGATCATGATTCATCATAAAAGTTGTTGAGGGAAAAAGCATCTCCTGCTGCTGCTCCCCCATGAAGCTCTTTACGGCCTCGTACACTGTAAAAACCACTTTCCTATTGGATAATATTCTCCCTTTTAACTGTAAGACCCTTTAAATACTCAGTGCTAATTTACAGCCGTCTCTCTCTCCTACCGTTTCCTCGATCTGTGCCTCTCCCTTCCACTCAGTCTGGCTGTATGGGTAGATTTATGAGTGCTGTGACCACTGCGTACCCAGGGGGCACGAGCGACAGACCGGGAGACATCCTGCTCTGGATCTAAAGGTTATCCAGGCCAGCACTCCGTTGCAATTGGTCCCCGTCTGGCTTTGTCACTAGCATTATGACTTCATCACCCCTGAGAGGAGGAAAAGAGAGAGAAAGAAAAACAGTTTACACTCATCCGTCAATGTCCATCTCAAATTACAGCCCAACCAATCACCGGTGAGGATCAATAGGGAGCGGCTGGGCAGGTTGGGGGGGGGGGGGGGGGGGGGGGGCACACCAGGGGGTGGCACAACAGAGGGATGGAGAGAGGAAGGGAGTGTCTGAAGATGTTCGCTGAATGATAGAAGAATAACTGATCAATACGGAAGGATGGATTTTGTCATTTCGAAAAAGGGCTGTCAGAGGTTTGTTCACTCCCACCTGCTCGCAGCGATTTCCTGCACCTCAGGCTGTGGCTGACACGTCAGTCCATCACACCGCTGCAGCGCGATCCTTCTTCCTCTCTTCTCGCCTTACCCTCTCACCGCATAAATGATATCTTTCAGAGATAATGACATTCACAATGAGCGGTTATTATTTTCATTGGCTATCAATTTGCATAGATCAATGGTACACCTTCACAGGGCAAGCTCAAACAATGATCCGTCTCCACACAGTTGTAATTGCAAAGCGTTTCCATTACGGCGTTTCATCCTACGCCTCCTCCACATCTCGAGTCACAGTGTGTGTTGAGGCTGACCCCTGCACTCCTCCACACTGGCGGAGAGGAGGATGCACTGCCGGTGCCAGTCTGGTGCGAGCCGTGCGTGTACGCCGGGTGATTAACTCAATAAGAAACAAAGATCTCCTTTATTGGGACGCTCTCTGCTGTAATGGTTGTTTGATTGGAAGCCAGTGGCTGTATTGACAGGTGAAAGTGGACTGATTAATGGGGGCTTAAGCCAGTAAGGATAACAGTCCTTCACGCGGGCTTATTTAACTCTGAAAGAGTGACTGATGGTTCACTGCAGGGGTGTCGTCGAAATCATTTTCCCCACCGAAGCCTCTGAGCGCAGTAATGGAGCCATTTATGCACATCACTTCAGGCAACATTGATTTTGGGGGATTTTAATGCAACCCACTGCCTACGTTTGTTCTTAAAGTGTGACTCCTATAGCAGGCACTTGAAGCTTATTATAGCTTTGATAATGAGAAGCACGGAAATGTTCGATATTCAATCTTAAGGTCAGAACATTTTCTAATTTTAATAGCTTATGTAATAAGGAATGCTTTTTCCGAAAGGCTCCAAGAGACTCACCCCCACAAAAAATATGCTTTTAACATGATATAATTACTTTCTGGGTGATAATTAATAACCTTAATTGTAACCCTGGGTCAGGAAAGCATTGATACATTTAATGTATGAGTTTAAAGTTATTTAAAGTGTAACAAAGTACAGCAGGGCCCCTCCTCTATAGGACGACTATAACTTATGGTCAGCAGCAGGCGAGCTGTCTATTACAGTCAATTGTATACTGCCTCATGCTAATGACTTGACCCGAGGTGCAGAGTCTTAAAGTAAGGCCAGAGCAGTAAAGGGAAAAGTGGTTTTAGTCAAAACAAAGCGTGCAGAGGAACTGAATGAATATAGAGTATCAGTATTATGTCTGTCATGGGGGTCAAAGGTGACTTGTTTGGGGCTTGGTTGAAGCTCTGGTTTCAATTCGTCGGATCAGAATAGCTCAAATTGACACCAAGACCCATCTGCCCACTGAATTAATCCTCCACTCTCTTCCATTTGGCCGTTTTTTTGTTTTCTTTATCAGTTCCATCCATTTCTTTATTCATTCAGTTGACTTTTGAAAGGGGAGAGGTGACATGTCCCGGGGCAAGTATGTGTTTTTTAAAAAATCCAGCGATTTCAAGTGTAACATTTACAGACTGCAGGGTCACTGGCAGTTATATTTTCTCTCTCTCTCTCTCTCTCTCTCTCTCTCTCTCTCTCTCTCTCTCTCTCTCTCTCTCTCTCTCTCTCTCTCTCTCTCTCTCTCTCTCTCTCTCTCTCCCCCTCTCCCTCTGTGAAATCGATCGCTTGTTTGTAAGGAGCTCAAACAGAGTGGGAGACGGATTCAGAGCTCTGCTGGCAGCGCGAGTGGAGCAGAAATGCTGCTGGGGAAAGAGACAGGCAAAAGACAGAAAACCTCCCCACTCTCACCGTCAGCGCTCATGACCTTGGGGCCAAAGCGAGCTACCAAGCGAGCGGGCGGAGGAGCCGCCCAGCAAGCCGGCTGGTGCACACACAGAGGAATTTGTAAGACAGAGTGGAGCTCAGGTCCGTGAGCCCTGGCTCTCAGCTTAAGTGAGTGCAAATTAACTGAAATAAAACTTTTAAAGGTCAATCTAAATCTGATTTGTTGTCTGCAAACTAAACCTTAATCACATTAGAACAAAGTTCCCCTGCTCTTTGAAGAGCCCGCTCTGTTATGTTAATCTATTTGGTTGTTGAACATGAAGGGCAAGCAACAGGTGAGGAGCCTTTCTGTGCGTCTGTGGCCCCGGTAATAGAGAGGGAGCGCCGCGAAAAGCAGACAGTAGTCGACAGTAGCTGACACTGGCTATCAAACAGACAGCACAGTGAAGATGTCTGCCAAAGCAGCGGCCTCTGGTGAGGGGCGCCGAATGAAGGAAAAAGGGGGGAGAACAGAGCAATAGCGAGACAAGATGACAGAATGACACACGAGGGACGGACATGTTTGTTTTTGTGGAAGCGCGCCTGCACGCCTGCCTCTTCCTCCCGCTCTGTCACAGTCGTCTCAGTGGCGACTGAGGCAGTGCAGCCCCACGGGGGTCAGCCATGTAAGGAACATAAAAGGCCAATTTAATTTAGCACGTCCGCGGCTACAAAGTATTTTAATTCCGACAGCTGTGACTGAGGAGTTAATATTTGACTTGTCAGAAGTGGGGCCGGGGCCAGTGAATCATTGTAATTCTCATTAAGAGGCTCTCCCCCAGCAGCACCCTAATGCAGAATAATGAAAGTCAAGACGGAGTGAGCTTCTAATGCCAGTTGAGGCCTATCTTTTAATATTCCCCTCTTGATGGATTAGGGAAGCGGGAAATTCATCTTGGATCATAGGGCCTAATTTAATAAGGGATCATTCCAGGAGTATTGCATTTTATAATAATGTCATTTAAAGTGTCGTCTTCCATTTTTACCGTCCCATATGTATGCTTATATAATGGTGCCAGAGGGATGTGTTTTTACAGTGCTCGGATCTCTTCCGTGTCCACACACGCCCTCCCGACCACACTACACCGTCCCTCTGCAGTCCACGAGCTCTCAGCTCAGGTTTTCATTTCACATTTCCGTCCTAAAGCCAATTGAGCGAGCACTTATGAGAAGTTCGGTTTCTCCAGCATGTTTCTGTTTCCCTAAATTGTTTCTAATAGTATTTAGGTGAAATCACTGTGATATGAGTGTTGGGATTGTAAATATCACCCAAAGGAAATATGATAAAGACACATGGCATTTACCCGTCACGAGCCTCTAAAAGCTCTCTCGGAAAAGCAGCGCTATATTTATCCGACCCACTCACAAAACGAAAATGGCTTTTAGGGAATAAAGTAAGCAAATGTGACTAATGTGAAAAATTGGCGACGCTAGAAGCAGTGAAGAGCTCACAAATATACATTACAAAGCTTTCTATGAGGAAACGCTTCAGTGGCTGCGTCCGTGTTTTTATATCTGAAGCTCAACAAAACAATCCCGTTGATATCTGTGTCATTTAAAGCTTACAGTTTTGTACTGAGCGAAAGATTATAGTGGTGCTTTCATTAGTAGTGGCGAATATGTGCTGTGCTACTCACACACACACAATATTATATCTCTGCGTCTTCCACTCTGTGTGATCAGCTAAGCTGTGCTGCTCAAAACAACCCTAAATAAGAACATATTACAGTTGTTTTTACATCCCGTATATCCATTTGGTACTAACAATACAACGCAGACAGCATCACATCTTGAGACAATTTAACAGTTAATGAAAAATATGTGCTCCTTTGGAATGTGAAAGTTGTAGAACATCTCAGAAAAGTAAAGACACCGGGCCTATTATCAATAAAATTTGCAGTTAAAAAAAAAACAATACAGTCACACAAAGAGCTTAAAACCTAGAATTCTCTGATAAAACTCCAGCAAATGGTCTTCTCACATTTTTCAGATATTTACAGAATGATCTTTGGAAAAAGAGTAAACACATAAATTAGTCTGTCATGTTGATTTTTTTTTTCCACTGAGAGTTAAATAGTTTGCTTTTGCTGATTAATATAAAGCAGTCACGTTTGGCTGAATGAAAATATAGACACACAGAGACATCTTCTCCCATTTTTCATATCGTTATGCTGTTACGTGATTCTTCGTCACCGTATGTACAGAAATAATAATCCTTCTGCTTGACTCTGTAAGTAAAGCAAATGAAGCGTTTAATTCCAGCAGCAGCCACCTCTCAGTGTGTAACATGGTGAATTACCGAAGCCGTTTGATTCTTCTCACACTGTGATGACGCTACAAAACACCGAAACATGGCATCCCAGTGTAAATCACATCAAATATAATTCAGCGTTTTGTCAGCTGTTTATAAAAGATTTCAAGGATTTAGTCATGAGCTGGATGTGATTTGTGAATGAAGCAAAAGGCTAAGTAACAAAATATCTCACCGTTGGTAATGATTTTTATTGTATTCTAGACCCAAACAGTGGTTAGTTTCATGTGAAGTTTGTGAGGAGGCCTGACATCAATCAAAAGTTGCTGCTTTCATTGCTGGTCCCTTTGAGAAGCAGCTCCGTTCCACTTGGATTCTAAAATCCTCTTATTTGATGTGTTTTGTCGTGTCTTCTGGCGAAGACCCTTTAATCACAGTTGCGTCCCTCACTTTGTGTCCCCACCACGAATCTGCATTGCATTTTTTACTTGTGTAGCAGTTTTCCAGCATGGATTAATTTCGAACCAACTCCTGCCGTCCTCCTTTTTTCTCCTCCTCGGTGGTCCTCCAAGAGCACTTCCATTACGCAGCGTGTCACATGTGACCCTTTAAAAGGGTCCCTGTCATCATTAAGATAAGAAGCAGTCTCTCAAACATGCTTTAGTTCAACAAAGTGCTTCCTCTTTGGCACGCTCGCGTCTTCGGCACCTCTGTGTACCCTCTACAACATACTCTCCTCTTTATCTGCTCCGCTCCTATCACTGCTCTTGTCCTCCCAGTCCTCCCTTCTCTTCCTGTTAGACTTTCTTTCTCAGCCCCCTTGCTTTCACATTCCACTGTGTTCGGTCCACATTTATCGTCACTCAGTCGGTTCATCGACTGAACGCTGCAGAAAAGACTCGGGTCACGTCGTTGGATCCAGTTTGTGAGTATCGTTGCCGGTGGAGAGATGCAGTTGTTTTCAATCGACTCGCTTCCTTCCCATCTATAACACAACCACTTATCTGCAGCAGCAAGTGTCAGCTATTTCTGGCTGCATGCTATATTCATTCCCAACGTGTGTGTCACTTCCTTGACGATTTTTTTTCCACTTCAGACATAAAAAGGAGGGAAAGATTTCTTTTCTCTGTTAAACTTTACGAAAATTTGCTGAGGGATCGAACGGTTTCCCTCATTGTATGTGTCTGTTTTACAACCTGCAGTCAGTAAATCCACTGGATTGCATGCAATGCAACTGCTACACCCATCCATTCTTTGTTTTGTTATTTGGAGAATAACAACATAAGGCAGGAGTGTCAAACTCATTTTAGTTGACAGGCCACAAACAGTCTGATTGGATCTTGAGTTGGCCAGACCAATGAAATGATAACATGATGAATTTCACATAATGACACTCTGTATTGTTTCCTTTGTTTTAGTGCAAAATGAACATCATGTAAGAATATATTAAGAAAAAGTTTATGTACAATTAAATATACATAATTTTCACAAGTTTTTTTTTTTTTTTTTTTTTTTTTTAAATAGGAAAAGGATCCCAGTATTAACATTGTGTCAGATGACTTTGAACACTATTTAATTCTGGTCTAAACCTGTGATCCCTGCACAGAAAGGTATCGCTAAAATCCAGCACAGTGACTGGATAAAGACGGGTGGACGGATGGGGTTTTAAATTGATGCTAATGCTAATAACTCTTTGTCACGCTAATGGTTTGTGTCTTTGACACCCCTGATATAAAAACCAGCTGAAAACCAACAGCGGTAAAAAGTCAGAGAGACAAAAAGAGGACCGTCACGCTGCAGGGATATCGCAGGAGGGAGGGAGCGCGCGCGAGGGCGAACTTATGAGGTCTATTTTTACATCCCATTTCAGAATGAGATAGTGTACTTCTCACACAAGTGCCGCTGTAGAGGAAGGTAATGCAGGCCTATTTAATTAGACATTGGCAGATTGTTGGGCCAACACTGTAATCCAATAGAACGTCGCACCACTGTGGGGCCCCGCTGTCTCCGATGCCTCTCTTGGCCCCATAATGCAGCTCAGTCAGCTCTTCGCATTTTGTCTGCCCTTCTCTCAGCTTGTGATATCAACTGATATTAGCCTCCACTGAAATGAGATGCGTTCAGCTGAACCTGATGCAGTCCACCACATCATACATTGCTGCTCATGCTCATTCATTTAACGGGTAATAACCATGAACTCACATACGCGTGCATGGCTCCGTGGATGTATTTATTGTCCAGCTCGGGGACTGTAAACTTTCAGGCACCTGCCTGAGGAGTAAATTAGCATATCTTTATAGCTGTCAATAATGCTGTATCAATGAGGGGACACAAGTGGCAGGATCAATGAAAACATCTGAATAAGATGCCCTGGATGACAGCCGCTATCCTGCTTTAAAATTCTATCACTTCAGGAGCACTCGACCTCTTGCTCTCATATTACACTGTCAGGAAGACCTATTAATACAAAAGAGGCTACTTGGAACCAGCAAACGTAAGTTTCTAAGGTTGATGCTTTAAAAGTTGTTTGTAGAATACATACAGAATGTGGCTGTAGAAGGTCATATGCAGAGGTATTGCCACAGTATCGGATACGAATTTCTCAAATGATAGTTCTAATAGGGGAGGCTATTACTACAACCTTTTTTTTTTCCGTTTAAAACAAAAACCTTTAGTTTTTAGTCATGAGAGGCACATTAAAAACTGTGTTGAGTAGAAGATGACAGCAGAGCTGGCCTTTGTAGACCAGTTTAACATCGATGGAAGGATGAATATGCACAACTTTGCAGAAAAAGCAAGGGAAATGAAAAGCATAGTACAAAAAGTACTGGCAGGGAAGATTTTACAAAGTTCATCGGTAAATGTACAGGATACATTAATATATAGTTATACATGACATCAAACATGTTCTTTTCATCATAGATATTCATAATATCCAGTAGAAATCATGGGTTGGATATATACACAATTTAGTAGTGCTATTTCTATAAAATAAATGACCAATTATAAATATATTTAGTTTGATTGAGCTTCACAACTTTAACATATAAAAAGAATCTTAACTTTTTAGCGATCGGAATTCAAGATAAGATCAGAATTAAAGATAATAGACTCCTGTTTTCTCCTCTGTGGTCGAGGCGGTGTGTGTGGGGCGGATATGGATTTACTAACGGATGATAATCGAGAGCTAACAGGAGTGACGGGCAGACTGATGGGAGGTGACGTGGAATACATTGTTATAACTAATCATGATGAGAAAATCCTTGCGTGTGTGCAGCAAAAAGGGACACGAAAAGTAGCCACACAGTAGAGTAGTGACTTTAAATTGGCCGTTACACACAGTGTGTGTGTCTATGAAGTGACCGACGTAAAACCTAAAGCAAGAAAATCCGTGTATCATAATTTTGAATGCTGTTGTGATTACCGTCCAAGTTGTCTAAAATTTCCAAAAATCTCCACGCCCAGCGCTGTTACGAATGCTAGGGTTAACACTGGTCAGGCTCTACATTTACCAGCTACTGGAACATACAGCCATCGTTCACAAATTGCACAGGTCACACTGTGATGCAGCAGCACTGCATTTCTCATAAAGCTACGATGTGTTTGCATGCAGCGACGGCACCAATCAGAAAACTGCAAGCACAAGCGTGCCAGCAAATCCATCACAGAGTTGTATGTTTTCTCACATCAGTAAGATGCATTGATTTTTGTACCGTACGTACCTAGATTTATGACCACGTGAAAACAGCTAACAGCTTTATGAGTATAACATTTACAAGGCGCAGGTGATTAATGCCTGCACTGAAAACTGGGGAGGGTGGGGTGGGCATATTTTCCATCACATCTAAACTTTGCATTGACCACACATGTCTGTCACCAGTTCAGAGAGCATTTGAATGCAGCTGACAGATATATAAATGGTCATAAATGGTTCCCTGGACAGCATGTTGAAAAAGCATTTAACCCCAGAGTGAATGATCACGGACCTCCCTGGATTTAGCCACATTAAAAAGACACTCGAGCATCCTGATACAAATATTGGGTGATTTGTCGGCTTTTTTGTCATTTCATGACATTTTGAAATGGCATTTTGTAAACTTCAGACAGCGTGAATACAATCAATACGGGATGAGTTAAGCCTGTGTTTCCAAAAGGCTTTTTGTAATTTAAGAGTCTGTGTACAAACATCTGATGATTGAAAAGCAAGTACTCGATTATACTCACACACAGATGATTGGATCTTACCAGCTTGTAAATACTGAGCTGCACGGGCCAAATGTTTAACATTTACTGTGCGCCCCCTTCTCTCTCTCTCTCTCTCTCTCTCTCTCGCTCTCTCTTTCATTCTTTCTCACAGTCTTTCTCCCTGGGACCATGTTGAACACAAAAAAAAAAAAAATCCATACAGGCAGAAATGCTCTCACAAAGTCACCCCCTCAGTGCATGCACTGTACAGTACACCAAATGTCACCTTTTTTCCAGTGAAAACAATAAAATCCCCTCAGGGTTGCGAATGCCCACAGGTCTCACCACATACACCCTTGTTATGTCTCCTTCCCGGGGCAGAGAGTTATACATTATGTTATCTCTCTAATCTGCAAACCAGCTGCAACTGGAAATGAATTAATAACAAATAAAATGCAGCCAGTGCATAAAAATGTGTAGATTGCCCCGGGGCACCTAAACAGGAAACAGTGAAACAATTAGACTTCTTGTTTTGTTCTGACCTCTGTTTTGTTTTGTTCTACTTAGCCGCTGAATAGAAAGAGCTGGAGATAGAGACTGTTGTTTTTCTGTGTCTGTAATCACCACTGTTAAGCCTCCCTGGTCATGGCAGGGGTCAAATCTGTGTGAACACCCACTTTTCATCCTACAGTGAAATTAAATACAGTGTTACACTCGAGCTCTATAAATGCTTAAACTCTCTGCTGACTGCAGCCCACACTGAGGGCTGCGGTTAGCCACCCAGGCCCATACAGCACATGCATGTGATAACAGGCAGAGATACGGCGTCCTAATTGCTGGCCTGAGTGCTATTGGAGGGAGTTTTCAGCAGGTTTCTTTCTCACTTTCGCTCCATTTGATGCCTTTGAAGTTGGGCTTTTATCTGCCTTTGCTCCTGATGGCTGTTGTCTTTGGTGCGGTGCTGTGTGCGCCCTGCTCTTTGAGCACTCCTAACATGTAACAAAGGCAAGCCCTTAGAGAGAAAAGAAGAGAACGCAACTCTCTCTCTCTCTCTCACTCTCTCTCTCTCTCTCTCTCGTAGTCCTCATATAAATTCATACACCACACAAATGCATACTTACAAACAGTATACACAAAACCATTTAGCCACAACCTTTCACATGCATCTCCGCAGTCGGTTAAAAAACTGCTCTCTGTGATTGTTTAACGTGCCCTAATTTGATAAAGGGCCAAGTGCGGGAAATGAGAGAGTAGTATATTTGTCTCAGCAGAGGGGTAAATATAGCAACAAGACAGCACCAGTTGATATGAAGGATTCGATGGTGTCGAGTGCTGTTGTGACTCACCAGGCTACAGTATGATGATGATGATGATGAGGATGATGATGGTGTGTCTGTGTGTGTGTGTGTGTGTGTGTGTGTACAGGAGTGGGTGTGTAAGGTTTTGTTTTTTTTTTTCCATGCATACATTCAGATTTCTATTTATATGTCCAGTGTTTTCATTCATTTGATGAACTTTAATATAATTGGCCCACTCTAACTGCAGTGTGCATGAATGTAATGCAGTCAATAGGGAAAGTGAGTGTGTGTATAAGCCGAGGGTGTGTTCGGGAGAGAGTGAGTCCAGAGGAAAGCGGGGGGCGAGCGAGAGGGAAAGACAGTGAGGAAAAAAAGCCTGCACTGCTGGCTCCCGGCTGGCTGCATGATGGGGGTGCACACGGGGTGTGTGTGTGTGTGTGTGTGTTTTGCGTCTTATGTGTGTGTTGAGAGGAGGGTGTGATCGCTGGTAGTCTCCATGTCTAATCAGAGCACTTGTGTGTCCCCGTCTCATTGTCTCCTGGGCCCCCTCACTGCGGCAGCAGAGGCCCTCCACTCCAGCGCTACACCTCAGGACATGCTGATAACTCCAATGAAGCACTTTCACAGAACACACCGCCGCTCCAACAGTGGAGGCAAAAACGCTGTCTAGTCTTTAAAAAAACTGCCAAAACTGTGACAAAATTAATGCTCACACTCCATTTGGGTAGATAAGTGATGTAGGAGATGCTAATGGTAAGTAATTATCCTTCATAACTTCTCTGTTTTCATTAAACTATAGAGTGACGTCCTTGAGGTGTACTGAATAATGAGTAATGTGACATCTTTACTTTATGGCATTGTTTAATCTTATGACTTATTTAGCTTTTTTTCTAACGTTCTAGTAATTTCACAAGAGGTGATTTTCTGGCCTTGAGAAAAGGGGCGGTGCTTCAATGGTGGCACTTGCTCACCCCATGTGGCCCACTAATTGTCATTGGCTATAAATGATGTCAATCATTGTGTGAAGTTGCCACCCATCACAGTATCATAAAATAGAAACAAAACCCAAAGCTGAAAGTAATTTCAACAGGAAGTGGAGGATAATACTCATGTCCTTGATTTCACTTTAAGGATATTTTTGTTTTTCACTTAAAAAAAAAAAAAAAAGCCGGGGAAAAAAGTCCCTCTCTGTAATAATTAATGTTACAATACTGATTTTGATTTGCATCACTTATGCTGCTTGTTGAATAGCTTACTAACCACACTGAATGAACAGAACAGCACAACGCATCCGGACCTGTCCAACCTAATGTTGTTGACAGTGGAATGAGAAGAAATGATGCACGAGCGCATGGAGCACCCTCATTACAGAGAGGCAGAATCACCTCAGCCAACAAAAGTTGAAGAAATAAAAATGGAACTTTTTGAAGCTGAGCCTATTTTTTTAGGCTTTTTCTTGCAGCAAATACACCCCAAAACCTTCTCATCATCTATAGAATCTGTGCCTTCAGTTTGGGTGAGTGGCATAAAGTGGCAGAACACTTGTATCTGAAATGTGACAAGTCGACAAAATGAGGTTTTAGCTTTCAGTATTTTTTTTTTTTTTTTCAAATTAAAAACGGTTCTGCTGTTTCGTTTTATGTATAGCATCATTATATTTTTCCATGGTGGTGCATTGTTTTATAACGTTTTTACAGGTACAAAAAAAAAGTTTATTGATCCTTAACAGTGTGGATTTCAAAGTAGCAGTTTTATTCTATTTAATTACTTTTTTGGTGCTCTGAAAGTTCAACTCTTGGTACCCCTTGTGCCCCTACCCTCTACTTTAAATTCTCTATATCTGCCCCTGCTTGAGGGAAATTCTGCTTTAGCCCAACTTTCCTCCATGGAACACAAATGTGTCTGATGTGTCTGATCTGGATAAATGATAACCTGGATACTGGATATATGGTGGACTTGACTCTTTTAGGGAGGGGAATCAAACTGTTGATATACAAAAACATAGCCCCCCAGCAGTGCGGGACGAGGCTCGCCCCCGATCCCGGTCCTGTGGCGGGACAGCGCTGCGCGCCCTCTCTGCGCGCTCCCGACTCAGCAGGTTTTCCCAGTTCCGTCTCCTCCATTACTGGCGAGGCTCGCAATCAATAATTCAATGGTTTTGGCGTCTGAATCCTGCCCCAAACGCCGAGATACACAAACAGCCAGACTGTTGTGCAGACTCTGTGAGATCAGTATTAATTAATAGCTAAAGACATTGTGTTTTGTGTGGAAATATCGGGAAGGGAAACACGATCTGGATCCCTATAATTATAGGCTCCCGTGTCAGGTGTTTATTAAATGTTCAATAAGAGGCGGTTAAGATGTCAGGAAATGAATCAGGCAAATTTGTTAGTCAAGTGAATCGGGTGATAATAAATCTCTCTCTCTCTCTCTCTCTCTCTCTCTCTCTCTCTCTCTCTCTCTCTCTCTCTCTCTCTCTCTCTCTCTCTCTCTCTCTCTCTCTCTCCGTTGTAATGTCCAACTTTCAGCCACAAAAAAACATTTGAATTCAGCAGAAACGGGCAAAGAGCCAAGCTTAAGCTTCAAACTGGTAAAAACGTACCAGTATCCACTGTTACTTATTGTCTATTAAGTCAAAGGTCAAAATTACTGACGATATCTTAAGTGCTGTGTGGTGCATTTTCCTAAATGCGCTGTGATCGAGGCTGCACAATATTTCCAATAGAAACATCCAGGCTGTTACAAGCTGACAAACAAACACAGAGCACAATCAAATTAAAAATCCATCTTTGTTTTTCGTTATTATTAGGCCGCGGGGACTGGCTCGTCGGTCCGGAGGGATTTCATTTCCTGCAAGAATTACACATCCATTTCAAAACGCCATCAGCAGCCTTGAAATATATCACTCCAAGTGCTTTAAAGCTGTTAAAACTTTTCCCTTCGGGCACTGAATGGATGACCCGCGTCTTTTTTTATCTTTTGTATGCCCGTTTTTTTTTTGTTTTTTAATAATTATTATTCTCACATGTAGTGGAAATTACCAGCCCTATTCTACAAACCCTCCATAACCAAACTATGAATAATGCAAAGGTTTGGCATGGGCGCAGTAACAGACCCCATGTTCCTGACTAAACGGGCCTGTCACAACTATGACGCTGTCAAAAGACCTACAGCTACAGGCATGAATTATTAAAAAAGGGCTGCTCTCAAAGGTCTGTCCCCTATTTCATAATAATAATAATAATAATAATAATAATAATAATAATAATAATAATAATAATAATAATAATAATGATAATGATGCCAATTAATATTGTAGGAAATAATGTCAACTCATTAAAGAAACTTTAGTTAATTTATTATAGGAACGAAAAACACTTTGTTTGGGTGGATTCACGTTTCACATGTGATGGAAAAAATTAAAAACAATTTCATGAATATTCTTTCTTTTTTTTTTCCTTAGAAACCCGTGCCTCAGGTGACTTCACTTTCACTGTTATAAAAACATCAAAATTACATACAGAAAGCACATGATTTTTTTAATACACGGAAACAAAGTAAAATACAAAAATGAACAAATTCCCCACAAGGCATTCTTAAAGCCACTAAATAATAAAAATAATACATGTTTTTTTTGTGTGTGTATAAACATATTTTACACGTGCCCGTACCGGATCATACAGTCCTCGTGTTACTGTAATATTGTTCACTGTGTTTAAAGATGGCATTTATGGCATGTTGTCCTCCTTTAAAAGGAGGATAAACCACATTGTAAATATGGACACTAGATGGGTTTTTTTTTTAGAAAAAGTCCAACGTAGCCTTACACATGTTTTACAATCTCATATTTCTGATGTGTTCACTTTCACCAGAGGAGGTCCAAACAAGGTCAAGTGAGCGTTGTCCTTTCCTTGGGGAGGGGAGACAGAAAGAGGGGGGGGCTCACATCACGTCTTCCGTGAAGACAAACCCATGCAAAACACTGCTGAGGCATTTTTCAAATCGGACGAGAAACAGAGAATATATTGTCTTTTTTTCTGCTTCTATTTGTGTGACAGGATTCCCGCTGCGTCCTACAGAGAGAGGTGTTTGTGAAATATAACGAGGCCAGCCTCTATTTTGAGTTCAAATCAGAACAATATAATATTAAAAGGAGAAGTGCAGAATGGTTCGCCTTGTTTGACAAAGTATCGACCGACCCAGCTGCATCATCTTCCTCCTCTTCCTCTTTCCAGGGGCGTCCCGCCAGCCTCCTCCTCCTCCTCCTCTTCCTCCTCTTCCTCCATCACCATCGGAGTCCAAAAAAAAAAAAAAAAAAACTCGTCTGTGTAGGCTATGATAGTCTCTGTCTTTATCTCATAAATAGCCTATATCTTATATTCATACTCGTCATCCTTCATTAATAAAAAAAAAAAAAAAAAAAAAAAAACGAAGCATAAATAACGTCCATGGATATTTTTCTCACGTTGTCCTTGGGTTTTCTCTCACTGTGGTCGCGGTGACCCCCGCCCCCGCCCCCGCCCCGGCCCCTCCCCCTCCCGGCCGTCACAGCCCCAGCGCCGCCGTGTGTTTCTTGGCCTTCAGTCTCAGGTCGGCGATGCTGGAGTTCTTGCTGGTGTTCTTGGCGGCGGCGGCGGCGGCCACCACCGAGGCGGCGGAGGCGGACTCGGCCGCGAGCGTCGCCAGCGGCAGGCCGAAGGGCGGCGCGGGGAACATCATGTAGGGCGCGTGCGCCGCCAGGTGCGAGTGCAGGTGGTGCTGCGCGTGCGCCACGGCGCTGTCCAGCTGGAGCTGCGCCTGCACCTGAAAGGAGAAGGGCGGCACGTTGCAATGACTATCCTACAGGACGGGACGCACGGATAGAGGGGGGGTGGGGGGGAGAGAAGGGGGGGGGGGGAGAACATGCGTTAACTTTGCAGCGGGACGTCTGGAGGCTCAGTTCACTCGCCGAGGGCGGAAATTTCATGACAATGTTAAAAGCGGGGCTGGAGGACAATGACTAATAATAAATAATAAAAAAAATAAATAAAAAAAAAAACATTGCACAGCATTGTTTTGGGGAGGGCTGACAGTCCACAACTTTTGGGGGTGTCCAGCAATAAATAAAGACTGCTGCTTAACTGGCACTGTTACACTTTTAACTTAGACTGTCAGTTTAATTCTGGATTTCATAAAAATGTAGTTTAAGATAATTTCCTCAGGTTATTCACAGAAGAGGACAACTAACTATTTTTTTTACAAGAAAGAAGGGCCCACTCTCTCTTATTTAAGTTCTGACTGGGAATCACAGATGAGACAGAATCTGAACTTACTTTAAAAATTTTAAAAAATGATTGTACCTCGTCTTGATTTTTCTACAACACTGACAAAATTGTTTCCACCCTAAAGATCAGACATTGGCCACATACAGCCTCATCCCCACTTTGCAGCCTATCAGCCAGCTGATAAACTATAGATCACAGATAATGTATAAGGTGGTCATAAACTGCTACCCATTGAAACTGCTCTAATTTAAATTATTATTGAATATTTATTATAAGGTCAAAAATACTAAATATTCCGGATATAGAATTAGTGATTTTCATGAAGTTAGAAGGCATAATTCTATTAAATCCTTGTTGTATTCAGTCATAATTTGGAATTAAATCTTCCTCAAAGCTGCACATTTTGGCAAATTAAATATCTTGGAGTCAGTTTGTGCTTCAGTGTAATTTGGTGTGGATAGTTGACCCCACAGAGGTCATCCCTCTTTCTTTTTTAAACTCTGATCATACTTCTAGAAGCTCTGTTGGCTATTGTGAGTCAAAGGTCAAACCTGAATTTTTATTCTGACAACAACAGCATGAGATGTAACCTCATACTTCTATGGCCTTTGACCTCTTCTCTATCACATAATAAACTCACCACAGGCCAGAATAATGCCTAAAGTGAGAACTGGATTACACTGATATGAAAAGCAGTTAAGTGTGAAGATACTATTCTGTCTAGACCTTTGGTGAGCAATTATTTTTTTGAAGGGGCCCTTATAAAAAGTAAGACTGTACTGCAGGTTCTGCTTAATTTTGTTGTGCATAGTAATATATCACAATAAAAAGCAATAGTCCCAAGGTTTTCAGCAACTCCTCCTGATTTGCATCAGTCAAGTTGTTTTTGTTTTTTGCACTGTGATGTTTGATACTGGTGATTTACTTAGTAATCAGATAAGTTAAGACAAAGCAAAAACTGCAGCGCAAAAGCTCCTGTCTGTCTTCAAAATAAAGTGGCATGCATCATGTACATGCAATTTTCATGCCATTCATTATCACTTAAGACAATACCCATGTTCTAGTTGGGACTCCCATCTCACTGACTCACATACAGAATTTGTCCAAGAAAAGGATAAAAGCCAGTTCTGCCATGAACATCCCTGCATGAGTCAAAACTTATATTTAATCCCTGTACTTTGTATTTGTATTGGGGGGAAATATTGCGAAACTCTCAGTTTTGATTAGACCACAACCTGCTCCCCTTTAGTTCCACTAATATGTGTGTTTGCTTCAGTAAAATAGGCATAAAAAATTGGTCCAAGAGAAACAATGGAGGGAATTTTCCAATTAGGCTGTACAGACTCCACTGTGTTGGCACAGCGTCGTTGTCAGTGTGGTGATAAGAGTTTAGTTACCCCCTACATTGGAACTGGAGTCTCTCTGCATAGCACTTGGGCAGAGCCGGTGCCAAGACAGCATTCGGGGGATTGGTCTGGTTTTAAGAGCAGACGCTTCAAAGTTACTTGCCTGTTGGAATGGCATCCGTAAAGCCCCCACGTTGACATATGGCGCTACACGACAAGCTTCAAACTGATTCGCTGCTCCAATCAGGACTCCTGCACAAACACAGACGATAGCCTAATTGTGAGAGGGAATGGTCGGTAGCACAAAGAGCAAGATGATTGTCGGAGGGAAAAGAACCTCAAAAACCATCTAAGGATAAACAATCGCTCGAGAAAACGCGACACATTCAGCTGGAAATTAAGCTGACAACTTAATTGTAGCGGTGCGTAAAGACTGGAGGACGTGAACGCCACAATAGAAGCGGATAGAATCGGTCAGAATAGAATGTTTGTCCTTTTTTTTTCTTTCTAAATGTGTGTGGAAAGCGCGCAGGATGAAAGCGTACCTTTATGTAACTGGTTCTCCTGCTTTCTGCATTTGGCTCTTCTATTCTGGAACCAAACCTGCAGGGACAGAAATTAATTAGAGACCTACTGATTGGCAGCTGCTTGTGAGGCCATGTGTAATTCCTCTCAAAGTGACAACAACCGCAGAAAAACAATATCCCCGAGGAGCACTGAAATATTAATGACACTGCTTAACCCCAGATTTTAATTATTACATTTAGTCTACAACAAGAGCAGAGTGGGGGGTGGGAGCACAGAGAGAGGAGGAGGAGGAGGAGGAGGAAGCTGGGATGGAAAGTAGTAAATCTACTCAGGGTAGGCATTAAAATCATATTAGTGGAATAGAAACGTGCTTGTTGGAAATGTGCAGGACTATTGGGCCATAATAAATAACCTTGTCAGCGTCGGTTTCATCTTTCTATAGATTAGTGTCCCCGAAGAGTTGAATGGAGTCTCGGGTATCGAATAGCAGCAATGCTATTACGGTTCTGGACATCAGAGAGCCGAGCGATCTGAGAGCATCTCTCTCTTTCTCTTTCCGTCTCCCTCTCATTAAATGACCGCTGAAATTAATTACCCTTATCTGCGGAAAATCCATGTCAGAGAAACGCTTAAATGCCTCGCAGTTTTTGTCTAATCACCAGCATAACACGTAGTGAAAAACCCCGCTTCAAAGATAGCTCACTTCTCTTTTTCCTTCTGTTGAAATCGACGAGCGTCAATTTCACAGAAAACGCCTTGGAACACAGATTAAACGATTTATTACTATGATAATCTGCTTTGAATCTCTCCAGATAAAGCCCGGGATAAATTAGCCCACAATGCAACGTGTCAATCTGCAATCTCCCTCACATCAGACCCGCATACACACACACACACAGACACACACACCGAGAAGAGCCTGATTGAAATATCATATCGATTCGGCTGTCAGCTGGCTTCATTTATTGATCACAGTATTTGTCAATCGGAAGTCCTTTTTTTGTGCACACTTCAGATATAATTTATAACGACGATAAAAGCAAATGCATGTATCGATTGAAGCGGATTTTTATGAGGAAAGAATGGAAATAAATGTGTGGTCTGTGCATGCAACTGGTAAAAAAAAAAAGGAAAAAAGATAAAAGTGAGAGGTGGGGGAGAGCTGTTCTTGATTTGGGTAGAAAATAATACATAATTTATGCAAATCCCCGAGCTGTGCTCCTTGCTCGGGACACAATACGCCTTATTGGTGAGATTCCAGTTCAGGCCGGGAGAGCTCTGCAAAAAGCTGGTTTTAACTTTTTTTAAGGAGGGGCGGACGGAGGGTGAGTTTGGGATGGGGATCAGTTCTGGCTCCGTTTTGTGATGTCTATTCTGCGCGACGACCACCGTGTTCAGTATGGAGACAAATGCTCAGTCGTCCCCTGAGCCGGGGCGCGCGGGATGAAAAGAGTCTGGAGTAAGATGTTATAAGGTTTTGATAAAAAAAAAAAGCAGATGAAAAGACGTGTCTATATGCTCATTGTCCTCTCGCTTGCGTTTGCACAGGACACGTCTGAGCCCCTCCAACACTCCCCTTATACCCCTATACAAAGCCCCCCCTCAAGCCTTACTGGGTTTCTGGCGCAGATGGTCCCCCCCCCCTTCAAAAAAAAAAAAAAAAAACTACAGCAGCACTGACAAACAAGAGACTTGGTAACATCCACCCAGAAACTGAAGACAAATATTTGTAGGCTTATTTGTTTCGGTGCATTTGGACAATAACGATTAAAAAGGCTCTCGTGATACAAGCAGGCCCTAATTGAGATAATTAACACGTTTAAATAATGAAAACGCCACGAAGAAAAATGGAATCAGAGCATAATGAAAGGGACAACATAACATTTTGGTTTGAGAGCTCGGTGTGTTTCCCCCTCTCTTGTCTGAGGTTTACACACACCCTCAGGGGTAAAGTGATGGGGTTACAGGAAACCCAGGCCTGAACTAGTCCAGAAAATCTGGGTCCATGTACACTTGTTTTCTAGATTAAAAAGAATCAAACTGATTTTTGACAAATTTTTTTGCTCCCCAAAACTCCTTTAGCACATTATTTTTTAAGTAGATAAATTTAACTGATAATAATAATAATAATAATAATAATAATAATAATAATGATGATGATGATGAAAAGAAAGCACATTTTGACATTTTGTACAATTTTAAAAGTAAAAAATAAAAAAAAACAATTTAATAATTAGAACGATCACATTGTCACAATTATGATAAAATGTCATATGTATGAGTCATATGTATACATAAGTCATATGCATGAGTTTATATTATTATTATTATTATTATTATTATTATTATTATTATTATTATTATTATTATTATTATTATCATTATTTTTAAATGGATATGCTTCACATAAGAAAGGTCGTTTTCATTAAAATAGGTCTTATGAATTAACTGAATCCTGGAAAGTTTAGTCAGTGACAAATAGTGACCAAAAATTCATTGATATGACATTCCCTCTCGGAACAAGCTTTGTTTTGGTTCCGGATCGGGCTGTCCACGCTGCCAGAGCACCTGGTCCTACCTGCACTCGGGCCTCCGACAGTCCCAGCCGCTGGCTCAGCTCCTCCCGCATGAAGGCGTCCGGGTAGTGCGTCTCGTCGAAGAGTCGCTCCAGCTCATTGAGCTGCTCTAACGTGAAGTTAGTCCGACTTCTCCTCTGTTTGATTTTAGTCTGTGTCTCGTCCTCGATGGGCTTCGAGTCCTCTTTTCTGTCTTTGACATCCGTGGTGCCTGCGTTTCAGAGGGGGATAGAGAAAAAGGGGGGGGACCGGTCAGCATCATGTCATGGTCCATGCTGGTTCCTCTCCTACACACAGTTTCTCTAATGTCTGTTTGAACTCATAAATTAGACTTTTTCACCCCATGATCCGTGCGGTTCTTCAAAAAAAAAAAAAAAAATCTACTGAGGCGTGCAAATGACAGCTATCATGTGCGTTAAATATAAAAAAAAAAACTGCAAGAAATGAAGATTGACACACATCTAAAATAAAAGTGGCCTCTGCAGAGGAAGAAAGACGTGCCCTCGGATATCACAGAGCTATCAGACCTCGGATGTTTTGTAGAGCTACATAAAGCTCTTTAATTATTTACTGCTTATAAATATGCAACGCGGTGCCCACTGTTGGATGTCTGATACATGCTTGTCGAAGATCCGCTTTTAACCACGCTGCCCATGACGAACAGATGTCTTTTTTTTTTTACAAGCCACCCCAACTCATAAGATATCTCATCCAGAGTGCTGTCAGATTTCCCCAATCCTTAATAATAAACTCCAGAGAGAGGAGGAAAAAAAAACACATTTTTTAATGAAATCCTCGTCTTTCTAATGATGGCTTTGTTATCGTGTGGCTTTTATATATTCACGTTCTTGGAAACCGTGCATAAAACCGGGTTTACCCCTTAAAAGTTACAGAAAACTAAATTCCCACCCGATATTTTTCAAGCAGATTTGTATCCAAACCACCTTCTCTGACACTTTACAGGCTGAGACATTTAATGACAGGACTTGATTTCCTCACCTTTTGTAAGCAGAAATCACCATCTCATGTGTGTTTATTACCCTCTTTTCGTTAAAACATCGCTGCCAAAGGCAGATAAAAGATAAACAAAGATGTCTGGGATAACAGGTCGATCGATGCCGATTATGTAATGAATAAAAAATTAATATCTAATCAGTTTGTGGGATCAGAATGCGCTGCAGCGAAAACTTAGAACGAAGCATGGGCCACAATCAACCCCTCATATTTTTAATACTGCAAAATTAAACATGCGGATTTAAAGTTTTTTTCCCCTTATTTGAGAATGACAGGATTGTTTGCTGCGATCCCTAGACACGATTTTAATGATATAATGTAAATAAAACTCATCTACACATCACTAAGATACATTTGTCTTTGTCTGAAGGAAAATGCAGGCCTGATCTGCAATAATAAATAGCTTTTGGGGATAATTTTGGAATTGTGTAAAGCTACTGCAATGCTTTATAGATTTATAAAGAACGGTAATATCATTTTTGCCTTATTTCCGAAGTAGCTCGCGCTTGAAGACAGCCTCAGAGCTGCCGGTATTTGCAGTGGATCATAAAGATGTCTCAACTCGGTTGTCCAGATTAAAACGTTACCGTCCGTGCAAGACTCTCGATCAGCCTTTCTGTACTCAGTTACTCCTTTAAAAATAATAATGATAATGAAAAAAAAAATCTCAAAAAGTCCCCCAGACACTCGCGCGTAAAGACGCACAGCGGCCAGTCTTACCGTCAATGAGTTTGGGGCTCCCGGCGTCCCTGATCCTCTCCGGCCCGAGCATGTCCGTTTCCCTGCCCGGTGAGAGCGCAACGTTCCGCGTGACGGCGGCTGCCTCCTCTCGGCTCCCGGGCTCCCCGGTTAAAGACTCCCTGCTCCCTGCCCGCGTCGCCCCGGTCTCCAGCACCTCCCTGTACGTTATCACTTCCTTCTTCTCCTTCACTTTCTGATCGAAAGACTTAGACACGAAAGCGGTGAGCTCTTCCATCACTGCTTCCTCTCCTCTTTAAAAAAAAAAAAAAATCACACACATTCACTCACACACACACTCACACACATACACACACGCTCTCCCTTTGCTCCACGACAGCTTAAGACATCAATGGTGTGGCTCGTTTTAAAGTCGACCCCTTGAAAACGACACAAGGTGATGCCGCCAACTCTGGAGAAAGGTAAAAAATATATGAAGATATATCTTCTCTCGGCCAATTCCTCCTCCTCCTCCTTTGGTGGCGGAGTTGGGAACCTGCTGGTGATCCTCTATTGAAGTCACAGTATTTATACTTTGCGGCGCCTTGCCCCCTTGATCCGTGCAAATTACCTCCCCTCAGGATGCCGGGACGAGCCCCCCCTTCCCCTTCACTGATATGAGAGAGAGAGAGAGAGAGAGAGAGAGAGAGAGAGAGAGAGAGAGAGAGAGAGAGAGAGAGAGAGAGGAGTAAAAACATTAAGCTGCGCCGCCGCTATTGGCCATTAATCCGAGATTGACAAGAAGGACTAATTAATTTAATTAAGCGCTCATTCGCTGCTATTGTCCTGAGTTAGTTTTTTAAACACCCTGGAGATGGTCACGGATCTCTCTCTCTCTCTTTCTCTCTCTCTCTCTCTCTCTCTCTCTCTCTCTCTCTCTCTCTCTCTCTCTCTCTCTCTCTCTCTCTCTGCAGGGGTGTGGCTTAAAAAAAAATCTGAAAATGACAAGAGAGAGGGAAGCACATGGACGAGGAGTCCTTCCTCTGTATATATCTCTGTGATCTGGGGGAGAAAAATAAGACGCAACGATGACACGGAGGGAAAAGGAGGTGAAAGCGGAGCAGCTGGGATGCCGAGAGGAGCCGCGCGCGCTCTGCGAGGAGCTTCGCGTCAAGTTCAAGTCGGCGCGTTTGGCTCCAACCCAAGTTGCATACAGTTGTTGGCTCCAGGCCTGCTATATTTTCCATAGGTTTCTGATGTGTTTCTGTGCGCACATGTTGTCACTTGTGATTTAAAGTGGGAACCCACTGCAAAAAATATGGAAATAAAATTGTAAAATAGATTTTTTTTCAATTAAATTAAATATAAAGAAAAGTAACAAAGTAATAATAATAATAATAATAATAATAATAATAATAATAATAATAGCTATTTGTAAAGAAATCAACTTGTCCTTTTAGTTTTAGGTGATAATCAAATTCTTTAATTGATCTGTTATTTTCTCTGCACCCATCCTCTGTTCATCTTTATAATCAGTAATTATGTATTTTGCATTGTCATCATTACAGAAACTATATCGTTTAATATTAGGTCTCAGCGGACTTTTTAAGCCATTAGGATGTTAAATAGCAGCTAAACGTTTAATTATGATGCCTCTTGCGCTGCCTTGCCATTGGGCTCACTAATTAACGTTTTTCAGCTCTTTTTTCCCACTCCCCGCTGGAATGATTGCCTATATTTGCGAAAATAAATAAACAATTGTTCAGGCGGTGAAGGTATGGTGAGAGCGGCCGAGAGGAGGTAATTAAAGTGAGAGAAAGAGGCAGCATACAGTATATAGGGAGACGAGAAACAAGATACAGCAGGATTTTGAAAGCGTCGGGATGCATTTGATTCAAAATTAAGCGTGTTTATTGATAATCTATATAAAGCCCCATTTCCACTCAGGGATTTGATAATTCTCCTAATTAAATATTAACCACGTTTGAGCTTGAACCTTAGGCAGTAATTACTTTTATTTCTGCTGCATCTAAAAGCAGGATGAATTTGTGTTGTGTTAAGCTGCCTCGGTGAAAACCTCCATCAACCTCTTTCTCCTGTGCGCAGTATTGATCCACCAGTCAGTATATTGGTCGTTTCACCTTTACTCCTCTTGTATGTTTTTAAATTTCATTAAGTTATTAATTATGGTGCTACAATGGAAACAGTTTGGATGCTCAGCATGCCCTTTGAGTTAAAACTTTATCCAAGAAGATGACCTCTTGCAAATGAGTACTGACACCTTACAGACAACACATATATTTCAATAAGTTGTTGTGTGTGCTGTGTGAGAAGTGCCAGATCAAAACTGCGAGACTGCTCTCTGAGGCTCATACACAAATAGATATGTTCAACATTTTAATGTTAAATACCTTTAATTGACTAGAGATTAAGATTGAATAACTGCTTAGAGAGTTCAACATACCAGGGCAAAATCATTATACATTGTTTTTCTGCTCTATTGACCTAATTCTTCGAGACTTAAATGAGAGTGAAGGAAGCATATTAGTGAAATGTTCAGGTTTCGAGTCTGTCTCAGCACTATAATGTAGAAAACTTTTCAATCAGGATGTGGCGTAATCTTTTAATTGTGTTTATGTTTATCTCTGTTTTAATCCGTTTAAAAATATATCTACTCAAAGTGGAAATACTGAAAAGATATTTACCACCGATTTTAGCGTAATCAAATGCGACAGAGGACAAATCTTTAGAAAATTAATTCAGATCTATTGATGAGAAACAGCTCCTTCTATCGAGCTCTCTTCGTTCGATTGTGTTGTTCTGGATCGACGGCTCCTGCTCGACTGTCGGGTCTTGTGAGCAGTGCATGGCTGAGTGTGAAACCATAGAACGATTTGAAGGCGCGGAGCGGGACTCTCATCGCAGGGTGACTTCTACTGCACGTTTTATCATTTTTAGACAACATTCACAACATGTGTTGACTGTAGAGCAACTGAACGAGCTCGTTTAAACGAGAAGCGGCTGCTGTTGCTCGTTGAGTTAGCAGCTTTAGCCTGCTAGCAGCTAGCCTCCATTCAAAACAGCTGTGTGTGTGTTTGTGTGTCAGTTGTGTTTGTGTTTATCTTCACGTGCTCCAGCATGGATGTCACAGCTTCTCACATGGTTTAAACATCATGCACGTTGCTTCAGTGTACGTGTTTGTCGAGCTGTTGCGGAACATTAAAGTCTTTGTTGATAAATACACAGCTTGTAGTGGGTGTGATGTTTTTGTAGACGAGTGAATCAAAATAGTGTTTCTACTCAGCTAACAGCAGTGCCGTAAACGATCATTAAATCTATAGTTAGGCGTCGGATATCTAACAAGCATCCCTCTTCGACAGCATGGGTCGACGCTCGTCTGACAGCGAGGATGACACCCGCAGCAGCAGGAGGAGGAAAAAACAGCGCCGCCGCTCGTCGTCCTCCTCGTCCTCCTCCTCGTCCTCCTCCTCCTCGGGCAGCAGGGTGAGGAGCAGCCGGAGCAGGAGGTCCAGCCGCCGCCGCAGCCGCTCCAGAGACCGGAGGTGAGTCTGGACCGCAGGGTTTTCCTTATCGTACCCGGGATCATTCTTGCTGAAGTGAAGAATTTCACAGCTCAAACTGCTATGTAGAATGCAACCAAGAGATTAATTCAAAAAAAGTTAAAAGAAAACCTTTAAAATAGTTGTGTTATCAACATGTATCAACTGTTTTGTCTCAAACTGCCCTCTGGAATTTTGCATTACTTTGGTGATATTTTCAGATATTATCTGTCTTCCATCAGTCACTGCTTCCCTTGGATTTCTGCAGTAGGGGAGAACAGCCTCATAAAGCCAACTACAATAGCATCCACCCATATATCAGCAGTTAACCCAACATGCATGTTTATCAGTTGTCTAATAGAAGGGAATATGCAAACTTCACACAGAAAGGGTAGTGTTGCCAGTAAACATTCTTCCTTTGAGGTGACAGTGCTGCCCACTGGACTACTAGACCACCTGGTTTATTTTGTGATTTGAGTTTTATCTACTGTATTTCAGTTTACAGTATACTATGGATTTCATTTTCAAGCAAACAAAATGAAATGCAGCATGCAGAGGCACCAAATCAGTCCGTTAATCCAAAGGTCACAACGACACTAACTACAACAAAACAAGTCAAAAGGATCAAGTACTTAAGGAAACCAAGAGACACACAGCATTTTATAGATAAATAACACACATTCTGGACATGTATGATCCATATTTTAAATAAGTCAGAAATATCAAGCTGAACATTACATAACCCAGGAGATGATATTTGCTTCAGTCTTAACAGAAAGCACCTGCTCAGTGTCCATGGTCAGACTCACCTTTTTTAAATTCATATTCAGACCATCGTGTCATGATCATAATTGATTAATGCAATATATGATACTCCTCATAAATTATGGTCATTGTATAATGAGAATGGATAAAATATGAAAATTGAGGCCATTGCTGAGTTTTGCATTTGATAAACATCCTGAGTTTTATTGTTAATTCTTTTTGTGTCCTGTACAAGAGAATTGAGATGCTGATTTTTTTTTTTACATGAAAAGCCAGTAAATATGAATAAATGAAGTACAGAATAGTTTTGATATTGCTTCATAATCATGGTCAGCATGTGCATTCTTAACTGAAACGACAGAGAGAAAAGCTTGTTTAATTCTGAGTATTTTGATGAGTTTTTGCTCAGATCTTATCTGGATTTGAGCTAATTGATTCAATAAAGTTCTAGATGTGATCACACAAATATAGTTGCTTCTATTGTAGTAGCTTTTGCACTATATGTACTGTATATAGATAGATAGATATATCTTTATTGTCACTATAAAAACTTGTTAGGCAACAGGTATGTACAGTGAAATATTGTTTGGCATCCTCTATGGCAGCGTGAGGACAGTATACAAACATATATACATATATAAAATAAATATAACAAAAGAGCAAACATGAAATGGTATACAATGCAAAAGAGAGAGCTGTGACTCTGTGCTGTACGGGTGGCTGGGGGGAGCTGGAGGCAGCATATGTTTTGGACTGAATGTGTTTTTGCTTTGGACTTCAGATTGCGAATGCCTGCGAAGGGATTTCTGAGTAATAACACCGAACAGTGAGATGTACCTGTACTGTTCAGATAAAAAAAATCTCACCACGATAACGAGTTTGCCCTATTTCATTTGCTTATAAATTATCCAGAAAAGTGTGTGTGATGTTGGAACGGCTTTGGCTAACCTTGTGTGGAGACTTTCTTTGAGAATGTGTAAACCAGTTTATCAGGTTATTTAACTGTATGTATCAGAATAGATAATTTGTTGTTGTTACGAAAGTAGGACGTTCTGAAATAATCCACAATCTTTGTGTATGAAAACATCCGTCCTTCCCTCAGTTCATCTGTCCTCTCCATCCATCCATCCGTCCTTTGATCTATCCGTTTCTCCATCCATCCACAGCTGCCACCGGCTGTGTGTGGCTGCTCAGACAAGGCCAGTTGATGGTAATTATTTATGAGGCTTGGTCAAGGTCCATTACTGCTGATGGGAAGTCATTGCCTGTCTGCACAGGGAGGGGCTGGCTGCGCAGTGTAAACCCCAAGACCAAAGCCCCTCATCTATTAGCTGTACATTTTCATCAATTAACTAAGACCTTGGCGGGTGTGTGCATGCCGAAACCCGTTTCTTTAAATGGACTGTAATGAAGGAGAGTCCGCATTCTGTCGCACCTCCCGCTGCATGGTACAAAGTGACCGCATGTGGTAAAACACATTTATTTCCATGTGTAGGTGACTTTCATGGCCACATTTTTTTATCTAATGACTCATATTAAATCAATGGCTAAAAAGGAACATGAGGGAATATCTGTGTAAATAAATAAGGAACATCCAACGTGTTTGGTGTTCTGTGTATTTATCTGAGAGGTTTCTGCATTAGCTGGTTTCTCAGCTGTGTGTGTTTGAGCTATTAGGTTTTATTACTGCTTCCCTTGTGCAGAGTTTTGTGAAAATGTGTGAGCTTATGCCACCATTAAAAAAAAAACACACACAAAAAAAGCAACCTCAGTTCACCACTGTGCGCTACTTCAGCTTAATGTGTGAAGTGGTTGTGTCGGGGCTGGGGAAGTTATTTCATAAGACCCTCGCTCTTGGGATCCAGCCTTTAGAATACTAATGGATCTTTTTTTGTGCTTGTTTAAGTGGTACAAATCTGGTTTGATAGTTCACTCTCTGTGTTATTTGTATTGCTTGCCTTTTTCTTCTTTTCCCTTCTATCACGCGGAACTCCCAAAGGACCAAGTATGTGTGTTTTTTTTTCGGGGGGTTTTTGCTGAAAAAGATTTGGGTATTTTTAGCTTTGGTAAAACAAAAGAACAGATTTTAAATAATGAATCCAACACAAACAATTTGTTGCAGGAGAAGTGTGGGATTGTGCATTTACATTCACCCCCACGAATTGCCTCCTGCTACATGATATCAATAGGAGCGCCGTGTGAGTGGTGTTTGGAAAATAGACACTACACACACTGCTGTAGCCACATTAAAGAGCAGCGGAGCACCAAAGGGCCCCTGTGGAGGAACCGTAGGGCAGCCCGCGTGGCTCGGCGGCTTCGGGTCTTGGACCAGAGTGTTCGCTGATGCAAAGTAGCTGTCAGAGCTGCTGATGCCGGCTCAGCCTGTCAAGGACATCAGAATGCATTATCTCGAAATAAAAAGCTAAACAAATTAGGGATACAGCAGGTAGCGTTGCAGAGCAGGGAGGAATTTTTGATGTGGTGAACGAGTTAATGAGTGTGGAGAGTCGGTTATGGTGAAGTGAGATGGGAATAGGGAGACTTGGATTTGGTTTGCTGGTTTTGTAGGTAATAAATTAGACAAAAAGTAAACAATTTAACAGAGTGACATTCAAGATATTGTGATAATAAAAATGTTTTGTTTCAAAAGCTATTGAAAATATGTATTTTTTTAGAACCCAATGGGGTTTTTTTTGTAAACTCTGTCAGAAAGGTTGCATGTTTGATTCCCCCACCTGTCCTTGAGCAAGCCACTGAGCTGCAAATTGCTCCCAATGAATGAACTGAGCGCCCTGCGCGGCAGTTGCTTCAATCGTTGCGTGTGAATGGGTGAATTTGATGAACAATGGAATCAGTTAATCAGTGGAAAACTGCTCTCTAAGTAAAATGAATTTTCCATCCAGTTTTACTCATTTGACAGGGGCAGTGCTCATCAGTCAATATAAACACATGAGTGTGAGGCAGAGTTAGTCCAAACCAGCTAGTTTCAACACTTTTCTTCGGTCAGATGTCAACGAGTAACTGGGTGACAGGAAGTAATGGTCCGACTTCCCATTGGGCAAAAATACGTCTGAATTTTGTCATACTGAGAATGTTCAGTGGTCAAGTGGGAGCTTTCCTAGAGATCCCAAAAGCAGGTCTGACACTTAAGTTTGGATGGAAAAAAAAAAAAAAAAAAACTTTCTGCATGCAATCATTTATATAAAATTGACAACAGTTAATGCATTAATTTGCTGTTTGTAACTGTTAGACAGTGAATAAACAGCTATAATGACTGCTAGATATACATGTAGTGCATACAGCAGTGTGGTGTGAAATAAATTACACACTCTGAGCTTCATTTGTCTCTCTTGGTTGATGTTCTTGGCCGTCTTGATCCCACAAACAAAATACAGTCTAAAATGCAGACGGACACAGTCCAGGCCCAGCATAGAAGCAACACAAGCGAAAAACTATCCAAATGAAGTTTGTGCACCGCATTTGGAACAAAACGGCCAAGTCAAAATCAATCAACACCAAGAGAATCCAAAGTGACGTAGAATTTGTCAAAATGTCTCTATAAAAGTCTTCTCCAGTTGGCCCACATCTTGCTTTTTGACTCTCCAATGTGGATTTTGTACAAATAAAAAATATTTAGGCACATTTTGTCACTCACACCATATTTAATGTGCTCATTACATCTGCTGAAACTGGTTCCTAACCTTATTTCCCCGGTGCCTTCCAGATTTCTTTTATGACTGTCATGGACATATGAAAGCAGAGTCTTCTGGAGTCGTGAGACTTTGTCTTATTATTAATATATTCCAGTATTTGTTATTTCTTTGAGACAATAGTTATTTTGGCACATTCAAAGCAGTAAAAGCTTGTGACCCAAGGGTTCCTGACCCCTGAATGGAAACATTAGTCAATGAATGAGGTTGTATGCCGAGTTAAGAATTGAATTATGTGGCGTTATGAGACGAGCAGAGCCTCGGTGTTCTGGACTGAACGTCCTTTTCACTGATTCCACAAACAGTTTAATGGTGTACTTTATGACTGTCACTTGGATGATATTAGAAGAAATATCCATCCTCTTTAGGTGTGACAACACTGAGAATGTCGCAATATTTTATATTCTACTAATTAAATTTTTTTTAACTGTTTGACTATAAATTATAAAAGTGAAAATGGCTTTTGTGTTTAGTTGCATCCAACCTTCAGTTGGTTACAGGACAGACAGCCTCTCTCGCTGGTCCAGGAGTTTTGGCAAATGTTTAGTTTTCAAGTGTGAATTTACTCTCGACAACCAGTTTCTCAGCATTTCAGACTAACTCCCACAACACACTATGGCTGATGTATGGAGTTATTCTGTCTTCCAAGACAACGAAAGCAGTAAAGCCCTGAAAGCAGCCATGCCAGACCTACGAGACATCTTACCAATGTACAGCGAACCTGAAACAAATGGATGCTTCTCAGTCTTCACAACAAGTTTATACGTCAAAGTTGCTGCAGGTCTGAATTTGTGCAACGAAAATAACACAGTCAGCACTGCAGTTTATTTGCAAAGACGCCTTTAAAGTGTTTGTGTTTGCCAATATGTAATTTGGGTATATCTCACACAAACTCCGGTGACCAAATGAGCCTCAAACCCATGTTTTTGGACTGCGAGTGGAAACCAGAGTACCCAGACAAGTTAAAGAATCGTACCCTCGTGTGTCACTCTTCTTCTGCGCAGGAGACGAAGACGTTCAAGCAGCAGCTCGTCCCACAGTTCATCCCGCCGAAGGAGGAGTCGAAGCGCCGAGAGAGACAAAGGGAGGAGCCACCGCTCACACCGGTCACGCAGCCGGGAGAGAAGGTAGCACCATCACCCGATCGCTCGCGACTCGCGCACGTCCCGCACACCTTCTGCATTTACCGACAAGCACAGCGTGTGTTTTTGTCTGAGTCTTAATTTCCACAAATACAGAAAGAAAGCGTAACGAGACAGGGCAAAAAATAGTTTTTTTGTGTTTGTGTTACAAATCAGTAACTGGGATGCCTCAATGTAAACAACATTTTTTGGAAGTTTACCGTAGCATAAATAACACATTATTTCATATTTATGTTTTATGTCATCAGATGGAAACACGTGGAAACTTGCGTCTTGTGTCTGGATTACTGTGCCCCTTGTGAATGTCGTGTTGTTTCAGTTTGCCTCCAGGATCCGTCTTTCTTTATGAGTATTAATGGAACGGAGACACGCAGACAGAGCAGGTCACGTGCAGCCGCGGTCCAGGCCATTCACACAAAGCTCCACTGGAAGTCCTTCTCCCTTCACTCATTAATGCTATTAAAACGTCATTAGTTTTTTTTGTCAATCAGATGTGCGTTTGCAGCGTTTCAGGGAACAAGCGTTGACGTTGATGTTTTTGGTCGTTTTTCCTTGAACTCCGTGCTTCTGACAACTGCCCTGTAGTGTGAAATAATTAGAGCTGCCAATCGATTGGATTTTTTTTTTTAATAGGTTAATTACACATTTTTTGTGAATTAATCATGAGTAATGATTTCACATTCTAAATTATTTCATTTTGAATGTGAAGATTCATTCTGTTACTTAAGTCAATCTTTTACAATCAGTGTGTCACGCAAAATTGTTTAGGGATAACACACACACACACACACACACACACACACACACACACACACACACACACACACAGGCTTCATTTCATATCTTGCCATACTGGTTTTCAAACTGAAGTTTCTTTCTGTCATGATGATCTCCATTTTTGTTGTTTACCAATCGTGAGCCTCACAGTTGGTGTGCAGTCAGATTTAGGTTTCCACCAAGAAGGACACACACACACACACACACACACACACACATACACACACACCCACACACCCACTCCCACTCACTCACTCGCCACACTCACAGCCACAGTCAGTCCTGTATCCCTTTCACAGCTATAAAGGGAAAGCCTCTGTGTGTGGTGGTCCATGTCATTAGCATAGCTAATCTGGCGCTAATGAACCAGTAAACTGTGGTGTTTTTAAATCCCCCTCTCACACACACACACACACACACACACACACACACACACAAATGCTCAGACCATCAAAAACGCATGAAAAAAAAAACATGCACAGACGCACAATTGAAGAAAAGGTTGTCATAATATATGCGGCAGCGAGGCCTTTTGTTTACTCGCGCATGGCTGCGGGGGAGAGCAGAGATCATTTCAATCACAAAGGAAAAAGTGGTTTAATATCTTCATTACAGAGGTGTCGCGATGAAGAGATGATGCGGCGCAGATGTTTTGACACATGTGGTTGACAGTGCCATGGAAAGACGGCCACACTTCAACTCTCCGACCAGATTCTTCTTCTTTTTTTTTTTTTTCCAAGCGGCTTCGAATAAGTCACAGAATTCAGCGAATACGGTTTCCCTCTGCGGTGCGGCGGCAGTCACTCACAGTACCACCGGTGATTAAAACATCAGTGAAAAAACGGTGTGGTGTGAGATGAAAGGTGGAGGGTGGGGGGGGGGTTTGGAAGATTTCGAACTACAGTCGATGACATCGGTGTTTACAAACGCTGCACTGTGATTAGGAGGGCTGCGTTGTGTAATCGGCTTAGCGGCGAGCGAGGAGCAGGTGGGTTGGGCCGGTGTTGGCGCGAGCGCGTGGGGTGGGGTGGGGTGGGGTGGGGTGTTCAGGAGGCGGAGGCGGTGCTGGAGGTGGGAATGTTGCAAAGTGATGGCATTGATGATACATTTACGCTATTAACTGACGGCAGATACAATTTGTGTCAGCAGAAGCTGTGTTGTTGGCAAAGCCTGCTGCTGCTGTAGCGTCAGTCAGTCCAGGGGTGATTCTGGAGTCAGTGAGACAACGGCACGCCTCAACAAGCCTGCATAAAGAAAACTGCACCGTGAATATGAATGGAGAACCTTTTCCGTTCAGTTGTGCTGTCTTTCCCCATTTTGTGCTCCTTCAAAGGAAATCATCGTTGTTTGTCTCATTTCACTTCACCCTTTTCACATTTTGTGAATTTTTCATACTTTTTGCAGAAAATAGTTTGAAACTTTACTCTTTATATGAAGACTTGAAAATTTTACGCCAGCAGTGTTGTTCAAGTTTATTTCAACATTTTTTTTTTAAATTTTTTTTTTCAATTTTACAACTTTAATAAACAACCTTACTTTGAATTTGGTGAAAAGTTTGAAATTGCATGTATTTCAGAATTTCAACCTTGAAAAAAACCTCAGTGTGAAAAATTTCTCAGATTGCTGACACCGTTGAATGCTAATGTGGTACAATACAATGCAAAAGGCTGCAAATGACATTGTTGACTTAACAGAGTCTGTGTGTGCATGAATTCCTGTCATTTTAGGCAGTGCAAAGTAGAATTTAACAATTATGTTCCTGTTAAAGTTCCGATGCATTTTGACACTGGTTTGATTAGACAGGAAGTAGCAGATGCAGGCTTAAAAACATCTAATTTAAAGGGCAGAAAACATCCAAAAAGAAGAGTTACAAGAAAATAAACATGTGCAGAAGAGAGCTGAAATTATTGTTTGGAATAATTATATTTACAACAGTTTAGTTGTATTTAAGAAAAAGAACTATGCTGTTTGACTCCAGTCACATGTATTTCTTTGTCTTGGTTTGTGAAGCTGTTGATATGTGATGGTCGAGGGAAAACGACCAGATTGGCTCTATAGTATTTTTACTTTAGTATTCAGAACCATTTTAATATTCTCAGTGGATGACGTGCAGATTGTTCCTCTGAAGAAGGTACAGCCCCAGTCCTGCGACGGAACACTGCATATTCTCCACCTGCAGCTGTTGGGTGAGCTGGTGTGTGTCGTGCACAGGTGCCTGGACTGTCATTAGTCAGTGGTGTGTCTGTGCGCGTTTGTGCGGATGAGGCTGGCTGAGAGCCTGGCTGATGGATCAGAGGAGGATTGAGTGGACAGGACCTCATGATTGATACGCAGATGGGATATGAGGTGCTGCCTCGCCACCACCTCCACCCTCCACCCCCCCCCGCGTGCCTCCGCCCCGGCCACACCGACCTAACCTGGCACCATCTTCAGAATTTAAGAGGAACGAGAAGATAGCGGCGCACTGAAGGAAGGGACGAAAAGAGAAGAGGGACTGAGAAGTTAGATGTAAAAGTTAAAGAATGTAAAAGTGTGGGGGGGAGAATAGGCGAGCGAGCGAGCGAGCGAGCGGAGGAGACCCTAAATGGGGAAAAAATGAAGGAGAAAGACAAAAGCGAGCACCAGTCGAGAGAACAGATCGACTTGAGAGGGATATTATTCAGAAGAAATGAGAATAATAACGCCTGCATCAGAATATTGCATGGGAGAAGATTAGGACCATAGGAGGCCGTTGTGGGTTGAAGTGAGGAATATTATTACCTTCTTTTCAATCTCCCATGTATAAATAAAAAATAAAGAGATACATGAAATAAGAATAATGCTCTATCATGTGTTTACCATCTACTGGTGCTTCCTGTGAGTCTCTCCTCTCTTTTTCTCTTGCTGCTTTTTTTTTCCTGCCCTCAATCAGAGAAGGGCCAGGGCCCCCAGAGGCAGTCAATCTTGCCCTGAAATGTAAAACAGACAAGAGGAGCAGATTACCTATTTGCCATTAATGTTTATTCTCTTTGATGTGAGCAGGCACATCGGTGTGTGAGTGTGTGTGTGTGGGTGCGCGCCCCATAAAGTGAACACGTGTGAGGCTGATTCAGAGTATGCATGTAAGTGCAGATTTGTGTGAATGCATGTTCATTGAGGGAAACGTGTGTGTGTGTGTGTGTGTGTCATAGACCGGCCCGCTGGGGGAAGACCAGAGCGAAGCATGGCAGCGGCGGCGTACAGTGATCTGATGTGTACTCAGTCCAACAAAGACGACACGGCCTCTCATCACAGTGGGATCACAGGCGTGTCTTTAGTTGCGCCGGGCTCGGCTCGGCGTTGGTGGGCGGCCGCGGCAGGGGTTAGCCGTGTGTGGCTCCGTCAGTCATCCCGCCGCTCCCTCAGCCGGCGTTCCAGCTACCTTTGGAAAGGTGACGCCGATCGGCGAGAGCTTTTCCCGAGCCGTTCGTTATCCACGCATGTATGCACGTGCCCACATGGGCGGATCACGTACTGCAGGGCACGCACAAATGCTTACATTTTCCTCATTAATATTTCAGGGGCGTGTTGAGTTAGCAGGGCAAAGTGCTAGCGTCAGGGTTTAGCCTGCTCACATCGGAGCGTCTTCATCACCGGGCTCCTGTCATGATACTAACAAGAGTGAGACCTCCAATTAACCGTCTGCACCCCGGAGGAGATGGCGAGCTTAACACAGCACCCAGCAAGCGTTAAAGTGAACTCAGACAGCCCAAAGGTTGATGGGAGTTCAGAGTTAAAGCAGGAGCAGGACTGTGGCTGGGACCCAGTTTTGGCTCAGGCAAACCACCGGGGACTGCAAGTGTCAAGTCAGGCCCATGTTAAAATTCTGTCAAAATCTTTTATTTCATTTGCATTTGTTACTGATGATTCAGTGGACGTGTTTTTTTTTCCCCCCAAACGATGAAGCAAATGAGATAGACAAGCTGTTCACCCACTGTTTTCCAGGCTGTGTATTGGAGTGAGACGCTTGGAGGTTTTCAGGTGTTCAGCTTTTACATTATTTTTGAAACATCCAAACAGGTAAAGTGTTCAGGGTGCATGTTGTCGTTCGCCTGTTTCAGCTGGGATTGTCTCCAGCTCCTCATCGATGTAGGCTGCAGCAGTTGGTCTTCAAGATGGATGAATGAATGCATTCATGTAGAAAATTACAATGTAAGTTCTTCCACATGGAAAAAATTAGTCTTCTTCTGCATCTTTTCTTGATTATTGAACGTTGTCGACTAAAGTTTTCACCGACGTTGTCACAGAAGCATCTCAAATAGAGTATAGTCCCTGCGTCCCAGAACTTTATCGTTCATTCACCAAGTTTATCCAACGAAAACTTGCTGTCTTGGTGTGTGATGTTTTTGTAACAATTTTTTTGAGGGCGGCACTTTGTAGATTTTGATGGTTGGACCTATTCAGTTCTTTTATGATGAAGACTGATCTTTTTATGTCTGCAGAAAAGAAGATCAGTGTCATCAAAAAAAAAAAAAAAAAAAATCAGTTCGTTACCTTCATTGTATTGGATGCAGGTATGAATGTTACACAACACACTGCTGTGGTCCTGTTAAAGTGGGTTATCCCCCTCCAAGGAGGCTGATGAAAAAAGAAAAAAAAAAATCAATGACAAGCACATGAAGTTATTATGTCTCAGTTAGTTGCATTTAACCTGTTGCAGGATCCTGTAACATCATGGTTTACTTATAGTTTACCTTCAACTGCTTGTTCTGTCTGTGTCCTGCTCTCTGCTCAACCAGGTAATCTGGAGGTTATAGCTCTATAACATGAGGTCTGCTTCTGCACGGGAGATCGCAGAATGACTCCAGGCCTGTCTGTGTGTGTGTGTGTGTGTGTGTGTGCGCGCAGGGGTTGAGCGATGGCCTGGTATTTATTTCACACAGCAATTTTCCCCTGTATGAGATGAGGTGTCGTACATCTGCTAGATAGCTTTTTCTGCCTTGCCTCGACACGGAGCGTGCGCAAGGTCATCTAGGCTGCTCAGGAACGGGGGAGGGCCGAGGTGAGGAGCGGCGGGAGGGAGGAGTGGAAAGGTCGCAGACGGGGAGGGGAAAGGACGGCCGGGGCGGCCGAACACAGAAAGACGGAGGTGGAGTGAGGGAAATCAGCGGCGTTATTGTGGCTGAGCTGTGCGGCCTCCCGGCTCTCACTGCACCTGGATCAGCAATCCCCCCGTCGGGCGGCAGGGTGGGAATTGTTCCGTACATTTGAGTCCAGCATATATTTATTCACACAGTTTCGAGTTTGTGTGTGTGCCTGATCGCGCAGGTGGTTTTGGGTGTCGCAGGCTTTATAAGGGAAACGACCGTGAGTGTGTTCTGAGGACATGACAAGCCAAATCTGGTTTCTTCAAAAAAAAAAAAAAAAGTATCATTGAGGTTATAGGAGAAGCACGAGGCCTGAACCATGGTGCTGATAGACACAAAATAAAACCCGGGTGATCCTTTTTCTTGTCTACCGTGCTGCATCTTGGTATTCACACATTTTTTAAGGGAACTTTTGTGAGCCTGAAATGTGCCGCGCTGGAATTTAAGAGCAGGGTCCTGGCCCCCGTCTGTCAGTTATCCTGTGGACTCTCAACATCTTTCTTTCCCCTTTTGCCACAGGACGACACTCGGGCCTTTCTTCTTTCTGCCCCTATTACCGGACTTGCAAAGTGTTGATTTAAACTGAAAGATGACCTGGTTTCGCTGGGCTACGTCGTCTCCACTCCATAAAAATCAACACGCTTCCAGTCGTGAGATCACAACGTGTTTGTTGTTGTGTTTTCTCTCTCTCTCTCTCTCTCTCTCTCTTGCTCTCTCTCGCTCTCTGTCTTACTCTCTTTCTGTGTTGTCTTTTTTATTTATCTGCTATAAAGGCCAGTCAAGCGCTGCTCGGCTTTGTTGTCAGAAACCTTTATTTACCAAAGGGAGGAATAAGTGACTGACACAGACAGCCTCTTTCATCCCCGACTCGCCGCGAGCAGTGTTCCCCTTTACCGCCAGAGGAACCCCCCCACCCCCCCCCCCCTCCCCCCACCCCCCAATCCCTCTCTCTCCTCACCTCTCCTCAGCCCCTCACCTCCACCCACCCACCTTCACCCCATCAGCTCACCACACTCAATTGCCCCCCCCCATCCCCAGTCCTGCAGGCTCACAACACTAGCCTTCTCCCCTGGGTAGAAGTCTGCACTGGGCAACACACACACACACACACACACACACACACACACACACACACACACACACACACACACACACTCCTCACAAAAGGCATCAACCTTCCTCTCACATTCACGGTCAGGGGAGTTGGCTGCATGGTCCCAAACAAAGACAAGTTTAACTTCAAAGACTTGTCGCTTTGCTCATTTTGTCCGTCTGTGAAGCAAATCAGCAGTAATGACACACAAAGCCTTGACACACTTTATCGCCTTGATTGCAAAGGTGGTCTTTTTTTTTCTGTAGATTCTGGGTAAAAGAGGTGAAGCAGGAGTCTCTGGTTAGCTTCGTGATGTGTCCGTAAATCTCTCTTTTGGGTTTGAATATGTATTTAAATGCAAAAATTGACATTTTTAGTGTTTGTACTCATTTATGTGAGGAAAAAAAAGATATTTTTTTTGGGTGATTCTCAAACACTACATTTTTGCTGAATTAGTTCGGAATCACTGGGAAGATGCGGACAGTCTGATAATCTGATAATAGGTAACATATTTTCTTTTCTTGTGTGTTATTTGCTGTTTTTTTTTCCCTCTTGTTCACAGAGTGTGGAGGTGGGAAAAATAAAAACCTGTTTTCTGTAATAAAGGTCTTTAAACTCTAGTGCAATTAGCATCCAATATGTTTTCTGAAATGAAAAATATTTGTTCTTTTTAACCTGTTTTGGCTGATGGCCACGACAAACTGAACACATTTGTTTCAAGGCACAAAATGAACATGATACAGAGAAGTTAGTTATACTTAACCATGCAGATTTTTTAAATTACTTTGATAATTTAAGTTAAAGCTTTAAGTTAAAACTTGTATGGAGATGCGTGTTTCAGATTTCTTAAAATAACTAGACATTAATTGAATTTTTTTGGGTTATTTATGTAGCACATGTCCAGCTCATGGCACACTACAAAAAATAGAGAGAAACCCCAACATTTGATCAACACAACGCATTAAATCTTTATGTTTCTGTAGATTTACAGCAGATACCAAAAAGAGGAGACAGTTTATTTCGGCTATATCTCCATTAATTGAGAGGCTTGAGTCGGTTTCTTCTCTTGAGGGCTTTCTGAATGAATGCAAGTGTTTGGGTTTAATTTCAGTATCACAGACACTGAGCTCGTTACTTTATATCTGTGCACCAAAGACCGAATTTGGCCGTTTGATGCCTGAAACCCAGCAGAAGTATGTTATTCCCACTGTTATTTCTTTGGTGGAGGCACAGATTCTCTGTTTTGCAAATAAAACCTCCATAATGCCAAAGACTAATAACATGCAATCAGCCCTCATTGTGTTCACTCTCTGACAGTGAGAAGCCTCACCCGTCTGGCCAGACCCCGAGAAAGACGGAGACAGAAACGCTTTTAGCTCTGGCATAGGAAAATGAACACCAAATGTATCTCCCTCTCTCTTTCTCTCTCTCTCTCTCTCTCTCTCTCTCTCTCTCCTTCCTGCCGTCGCTCCGTCTCTCTCCTATTTAAGCTTCTTGAAGTTCTTCCAAATTGGGTTTTAAATGCCAATTAGGAGGTTGAATGTAGTAAAATAAAAGCAAATGCAGGCAGGATGGCCTCACCTTCTGGCTGGTTAGGCTTCAGAGAGAGCCGAGCCGGACCTTTGGCTCCCAGCGAGGCTTTGAGAGAAATATCCTGCCTAATGAACACATTAATTAGAACCATAACTATTTATAAGATGATAATTAGAAACGAAGGGAGGTAAACTGGGCTTTTCCTGCAATTAATGGAGGATTAATTACGGGAGCTAATGAAGTGGATTTTTGAAACACGTGGAGGTGAAGTACAGAGATGTGCAGCCCGCTTTGTGATCACTGGCATAATTATTTTCTCCAGCACCAAAGCGTTTGAGGCCCTGGTCCTCGCCGGCTCAGGCCGGCTAATAAGCATCATTGCATCGTTATATATGCACTTAAAAAGACTTGCTACTGAAATGACTGTCTAATTATTTCTAATTGGCAGGCCCTGTGTGTTGTCATTGAGCTGTTTTGAGCCGCAGCAGAGCCCCGAGTCTAATAACGCTCTGGGCGGAGAAAGAGGAGCGAGGGAGCGAGCGAGGGAGCCGGCGAGGCACAGAAAGCGAGCGAGGGATAAAGAGGAAGGCAGGGGGGCTCTACCAGTTGCCTGCTGCTCGTAGACGGACCCGCACGCCGCCCCCCCCCCCCCCCCCCGTGTCACTCGCCCAGCAGGACGGCGGGTCGCGGAGTGACGGCCGGCGCAACACGAGGTCACCTTGCCAAGTAGTCGATTAGCAAAGTTTTATTTTATCTGCGCTAACGTCGTTCTCCACCCCCCCCCCCCCCATTTTAATTAACAGCTCCTGCTCCTAATTTATTCACAGATAAACGCCACCGTCTGTCCACAGTTCTTCTTTTCACTCTTAAACATACGACACTCGCAGGCAGGCAGGCAGGGAGGGGGGGCAGGCGGGGAGCGAGGTATGTTTATGTGCCGTGTGTGATTCGGCGGCCAGGTTTTGAGCCAGTCCGCAGAGACCTGAGCTAAGAGAGCATGCATGGACAAACCTCAGTCAGCCGTGTTTACCTTGTACTCTGGTTATACTCTGGCTCAAACCATATGGACAGTGAGACTCGGAGGATGCCTGCACACGCACATATAGCCTCTTTCTTTTACAATATGCTGGCACAGTCCTATTCCGGCTAATATTTAGCGGCAAATTTCTTGCGCACATTTATCAATGGATGGTGAATACTGAATGTCCCTGTTTACAACAGGCTGCTGTTCATTGTTCTGTAGCATTGATCTCCATTTAGACTGTCATATCCACATGTAGGACACTTAAGTGTGTGTTAGAGGAGCGTTTGAACGATGGCCTGGGATTATACGTGTGAGCGTCTCACTTAACTCGTCCTAAGCAGAGCCATGTGCATTGTCCTGCCAAAAAAGCCCCTCTGTCACCCCCCCCCCCCCCCCCCCCCCCCACCCCCCCACCCCCCCCCCACCCCCCCACCTCCCCACCTCCAGGACAACTTGAGAGCAAATTGCCAGCTAATGGAACCACTGCCTGCACTTGTCAGTTCGCTTTGGACAAGCGGCGCAACCGCACACACAAGCACACGCACACGCATGTGGTTTCACTCACACATTTAGTTATTTATTTGTGGAAAAAGAAGAGAAAAATGAGAGAGAATGGCAGAGAAATGAAACAAGGATCATGTGCGCCTCCGCTGAAACCTCCACGATCTTTTTGAAAGTAATGAAACACTTTCTCAGCGTGCGCATGAGGTTTTCTATTTGAAATTTGTCTTCCTTTTTGCTCCATCTATCCATTCGGGTTTTGGCAGAGTCGAGGACATGAGGAGGAAGTGGAGATAGATGGATCGGCCAACGGATACGTGGCCAACTGTCGTGTGATTGGTTGAACAAAGAGCCCAACGCTTCTGTGAGTGGCTGAACAGAGAACTTGATGTTGCGATTTTGGCTGCAAATCAAAGCAGGAAAATGTAATTATTTTAAATGCAGTCAACATTTTTGTTGCAGTGGAGGTTTGCCAGCTTTCCCTGTAAACTCAGTAGGATATTGACACTCCGAGGCTGCGATGAAGTGCGTGTCCATGTGCTACTGCAGATGTGTAAAAAAAAAAAAAAGACATTTATTCTGTCACTGTAACATGTGGCATCATTTAGTTTGCGCCTCCAACTGTGCACAATAAATCAGTCTTATTACTTTTTCGCTTGAATTAATATTTCTCTGCAGCATTTTCGAAACATCCAACGTTTCATAAAATTATAAAGTCACCTTGCCTCGATCAGCAACGAGCCACACTTTTCTCCCATATCAAGAAAGGAAAAAAAAATTACTGGATGGAAGATTTGTCATCAGTAACTTGAAAAAAAAAAAAGACAAAATGTCTGATAAGCCACAAAAAAATAGCTGTGACAATACATATTACAACTATTAGAATTACTTCATATAGTATAAAGATGTTTGAGGAATAATTATATTGTTATGTCTTTTTCTTATACACATATAAATCAATATTAGACAAGAAGTTAAAATGACAAATCTTAAGAAATTATTGGGGAAAAAAGTTGAAATATAAGAATTAAGATGGAATAAAGTTCAAATACTGATCACTGCAATTGCAGTAAAAATAATAAAAAAAAAGCAGAGAAACTAATCTCATAACAATTATGTTTGTTAGTTTTATCATTCCTTTGTGAAAAAGAGTCTGTTCCAAACAGTTCTTCCTCACTAATAATATTTATAATACTGGATTTGACATGTTGTGTGCAGTTTTAAAAATTTTGCTTCAAATTCTTGAAGTTGTAATTTTTGTCATTTAATCTTCATTCTCAAAAATAAAATTAATAAGCATAACAAAAATTCCATGTGTTTTGTTTCCTAAATGTCATTCTGTTAGTTGTCAAAGCTGCAAACTTGAGTCTGAAGTGCGGACATGGTAAAAACTACAATTTCAGCAGCGTATGTGTTCATAAGATTTTTTTTTATGTTAAGAAAATTAAAAAAATTAAATCAGACATTCTCTGTTTTCTGTATTTTTTTGTGGCATCATTTCTCGAGCTGGACCGTGCGCAACTCTCTCTTACACAAGTCGGTGTATTTAGTATGAAAATCAGCCCCTTCAGCAGGAGTGATCGGTAAAAGAAGGTAAAATCCACCCTCTGTGCTTCTCATTCTGTGCACGGGACATGCAGAGGATGTGAAGTGACAGGGGAGAGGCTTTTTCCCTCGCAGGGTGCGAGTGTTTTCTCTCTCTATTCATTTCTTGATCTCTCCGTCTGCGTTCATTTTTCTCTCTCCATCTCCTTGTTCGCTCTTGACAGCGGCTCGTGAAAAATGATTTTTAAAAACTTCTTTATGAGACCAGCCTCTGTTCTGTCAGAAGACAACTTTATGTTATTCCACCGAAGAGGCGAAACTAATAGTTCTGTGTTTTTTACAGGGCGCTATTCCAGTTGTGTCTTGGGTGTTTAATTAAGTGTAGTTTCCCTTTAGTAGTGGAATGTGTGTCTGCTTTTTGTCGGCCCGTTCCTCGCTGCCTTTTACAGTCCACCCACATGGTTTGTCTCAGCGTTTATGATTTTTCTTATACCAGAGTTGTGAGGTTCCTAAATCACTTAAGCACACGGGGCCGAGCAGTCCACATTTAAACAATAAAAGGCTGTTATGCTAAGGGCCCTCAGATCTCCCACCACTTCATAAATACATGCGTATAAAAGGCAGAAAAATACATCTTCCCTGACCAGAGAGAGAGAGGGAGAGCGAGCGTCTGAGAGCACACCTGCTAATTGGAGCCAGCTTGATGTGAAGTACGGCTGTCTGCTCCGTCTTCTCCATAAGACCCAATTTTCTTTTTCATTCTGCCTCTTTTTTCCCCCCCAACCTTGTTCTTCTCTCACTAACTTTTGTAACCTTTTTTTTTTCTCTGCAACTTATTCTTTCTTCTCCCCCCCTAAAAGCTTCCCGCTGTCCTTCACCCATTGTCTGCCCGCTGTCTGCTCTTGCCCCCCCCCCCCACTTGGTTCTCCTCCATCTCCTCTACTCACGTCTCTGTGTTTTTCCTCGCTGCCTGCTTCGACGCAAACAACTCTCCCCTAACTCGGTGTAACTAATTGTTCTGTGGCGTGATGGATAGATGGATGGATAGATGGATGGATGGGGTGGGTCGGGTCGGTTCAGTTGTGTGAGTGGCTGTGAGCGAGTTGGCAAGTTAGCACCTAGTCTGAGTCTGACCTCCACTTGACCTTGTGTCTGGACTGAGTGGCTAAGCTCCCCCCCCCCCTCTGAACACTTCTCCTCCCTGCTCCAGCTGTTAATGGGTGTCATGTCAAACTGCGGCTGCACAGAGGGCAAAGGTCGCGGGCGCGCACCAGACGGCCAAGTTTAGGATTGCGGCTGAGTGACACTGGGCATATGTGCCAATGAAGACGTCGGGCGATCAACACGTGCGCGTCTGACGACGTGCCGCGCACGGACACGCGCTCGCGCGCTCACTCACATAACGTCGCAGAAAGTCAACTTTTCCCTCGTCGGCCGGCCGTCGTAGGTTCATGTAGATCTGAGGGGTCTTTGAAGGCCTTTGAACTCTGCTAAATGACTTGACCTTGTGGCGTGTGTGTGTGTGTGTGTGTGTGCGTGTGTGTGTGTGTGTGTGTGTGTGTGTGTGTGTGTGTGTGTGGGTGGGCATGGGATCCAGTGAGTGGGTGGCCTGCATGGGGTCTCATTTCTGCCTCACAACATAGCAGGGCATTGGAGACGTTTGTGTTGACGACTGCTAAATTAAAAGCAAACTGAAGATTATGACAAATCTAAACATTGCTTTTATGAAGCAGAGGGGGAACCAAGAAAAAACATCTCCGGGAATCTTTCATGCTCTGTCTTTTGCTGTGTTAATTGTGCTCACAATCAGCTACTTTGCACGGATTCCTTGTGTGTTATTGAGTGTGTGTATGTACTGTAAATTTATGTTTCTGTGTGGGTGTGCACGGGGGACGGAGTGTGTGTGTCTGCGTGTGCGCGCGTGCTGTGAACCAAGGGAACAGATAATGTGGCTGCTTGGAAGGAGGAAGCAGCTTGGGAAATGATTTCAACAGCTCTCATAATTAGAGGAATATCATAAATTAAACTTGTGTCTGCCGTCGCGTTTGAAGAGCACTCAAAAGTAATAAATTCTGGATGGTTAACATATTTGCATTCCATTCAGCAGGCAGCGTCAGGCAGGAACAGCTGTTTTCCACGTCTTTTGGCAGCAGGAAATGCACATTGCTCACTCAAGGTGCTTTTAGACACATTGAAATGGCAGAAAAAAAGAAAAGTGACTTTTAACTTGAACATGAAGCTGCTGCTGTGTGCTCTGTCACTGGAAATAACTCGGCGGGGAACAGTGCATTAATGAAGTTCTTCAAATATGGATCGTCTTGCCTTCAATGGGCCTGTTTCTTTTTCAATCTGTCTATCGCTTGGAAAAGTCGACTGGCAAGCTTTTTTTTTTTTTTTTTTTTTTTTGTAGTTTGTGTGTGTGTGTGCGTATGTGTGCGGATGGAGAGTGTTCAAATGGAAGGTTTTACTGTCACTTACCGCTTCTCCTCAGCCTATCTGATCCAGTCAAACTCATTGTGCAGACAAAGAATAAACGGCACTTCAAAAGAAAATGTGACCGCTTCAAAACATCGTTCACAAGTTGTTTTACATTAAAAAAAAAAAGAAAAAAGAAAATATTTCATGATATGTAACCAAAATTGTTGTTTAAGTCAATCTGGGTCGACTTGTTTTGTTTTCCTGCTTCACATCATGCTTTGTTAGTAAAAGCAAAGTTCATAAAATGAGCGAATCTCATCTTTAGATCTGTTCCCGCTCCTTAACAAATCCTATTATTTTTCCCTTTGTTTCCAGCTTTTTGAATGAAAATATGTTTTACTTCTTTGTTGTTTTTGTTTTGCTGTTTTCTGATGGCAAACTAAAGATTTTTTTTTTTTTTTTTTTTTTTTTTTTGTGACGGGCTGTTGCCTAAGCCAAACCAAACATTCTTTATTTGGCACTTTTTGGAACACATGGAGAGAAAAAAACAGAACAAAACAGAGCAATCCTGCACCCAGGTGTTCTTCAATGATTAAAAACAAGGAAGTGAGGATGTCTGAACGCTATACACACCATATATGATATTTCCATATAATTTGAGTTGGAAAAAAAAAACAAAACCCAAGTTGAAAAGTTGGAAAGCTCCAAAATTACCAAAATCTTTCCCTCACAGTTTTCATAGACGTCCAGCTCGGATTCCACAGAGCTGGTGTTTCCTACATAATGTCACATAAAGGCTGTGGACACTCTCTCCTATTTCTGAATTGCCAAGACCTCACAGGGAACTCGCACCCGCCTAACAGCATACACAAGCATAAGCTTTCAAAATGCTCTAGTTTTTAGAAAGTGACTTTGGCTTTCTTTGATAATCTCAGAGCAGGCAGAGCCTCACATCCCGCTGTGATCACCAGCGCACCCTCACGGGATCCCAGACCAGATGTTTGGAAAAGCTCTCTAAAGCAACTTACAGCAAGCAATAGCTGCATCTTTATGTCTTGTTCTCTGGTCATTGTTTTGTATTTACTTTTTGTTTTATAGCTCACATAGAGGGGCATTCTCTCTGCAAAATAAACAAGTCTTCCTAAATTTCTTAGGTGTTTCTAAAGTAGGTGAGTCTTTGTTATAAGAGTTTGTAACTGGTTGTAACATTTCACCCGTCATCCTGTCACTTCAAACAGGATTTTTAAGTAGACCTTTAGTAACAATTACTCTGAGACTATCGAAACAGTTAATTGCAAGATTTCAAAATGGCCATTAAGCACAGGAACACAGCTTAAAGCTCATATGTAGTGGGACAGTATTACTGTCCAATCACAAACAAGATTCATCAGAGTGCCACACATTTGACCATTCTGCTGCCATAAAACTAAAATAAATGATGTCGGTCTATTCAGAGACTGTCAGTGCACACAAAGAAGACAAAAAAAAAAAAAAAAAAAACTGCCATTCCTAAACAGTAATACTCTTAATTCTGAGTTACAGTGATACAGTAACTCAGTAACTCCAGTTTGACTCTAAACTTTCAATGTAAATTGAACAAACTGTGAATGTGGCTGCATCAGTGTCGATTTGGACTCGAGCTGAAGGGTGCTGCACCGCTACAGTTTTCTACACTGACACATTTACAGTAGCCGCAGTAACCGGACGTGGTCAATAATAGCAAGATATTTGGATGTTATGATGGTCAATCATTTTCATTTTTCCTTCGTCCTCCTTCCACATAACAGCTGCATGTCAATGCTTGGCTGTATTGTTGGTCAGACTGAGGTCAGCCTCCTGAAATACGATAGGGTTAAAGTTCCATGGCCATTAATCACGGCTGTGCTGCACTTGCCCGACGGACAGGCGCGCTGCTCGGGGCATCGCCGAGCAGATGTGCCGCGTTCCCGCCAGTTGTGTTATACTTTTGGGGCAAATACAATACGGCCTTGAACATTGTTCTGTCCTCCCGGGCGAGGACAGTGGCTGGCAAATCGAAGAAATGTCCGTCACTGCTGGCTCCAATATGTCCAAGATAAGGTTAAAGGAACAGTGCGGGTGATTGGTCTTCCTTTGTGTGTGCTCGCGTGTGCGCTCGCCGTCCCTACACCGTGTACTGTGAATAATGATTTGGCTGGGGTCAGATTCCATTGGGGACGCTCACCTGTATCTGACACTAGTGGTATCACGTCGCTGCCATTAATGTCCAATTTTCAATGAAAACAGAAATAGAATACAGATAAAGGTAACACACCATCCAGCTTCACACCCGAACACATAATTACCCCAATGGGCCGTGGTGAGGGATCATATCCTGGCGCGCGCTGGGGGGTCAGCGGCGATAAGCTTCTGCCCAGCTCCCAACATGGAGCATAATTACTCTATTGATAATTCACCGGGAAAATGGTCCCAGCCAATTGCAAAGCGCGGATTTAATGGATTGGACGATGAAACGGGGAAGGAATGGAGGAAGGAGGCTGCGAGGGGGCAGCCAATGCGTGTGTGTGTTGCACGTGGGGGCAACCAGCAAGGGCCTTTTATTAGAAATGAAAATATGTTTAGGTCATAGGGGGACCCATTTTCCCTGGAGATAATAAGGCCAATAAAATGTAAAGCAGAGGAAGGGCTTGGAATGGGGTCCAACCGCGGCTGTTTATCTGTGTGTGTCCTGCATTAGCCCATTTATCCCCAGCCTCAAATTAGCTAATCATTCTCCAAGGGGAAGGACTTGGTCAGGAAATTGACATTTAGCAGCATAGGCTCACTCTATTAACTACAGTAAATTTAATTTGCCGCACACCCCAGAAGTGGGCTGTTTTCTTTGCCATCAGACAGAGAAAGGGAGCGGGAGACAGAGAAACAGAGAGAGAGAGAGAGAGAGAGAGAGAGAGAGGGGGCAGAAACTGTGTTTATTGCATCTGCTGCTTCTGGCCACAATTTGCTTGGCTGTAAATATAGGACTTAGGCTTGGAACACTGCAGCTCTGCTGTATCTCTCCTCATGTACTGTTGATTACAAACATACGCCGGCATTGTCAGCACATAGATTCACTCATTCCAAGGTCTGTCTGGGCCACCGATGGATTATCTCGCTTGGAGACTCCATGCACCAAAAATGCCAATGTTTTCATTTTGTCCTTTTGAAGTGATTCCCTGACTTTCTGAGTGACAGTTCCAGTAAACTCTTTATGAATTTCTCCATGTCAAATGTCTTCTACTTCTGAATCGCCTGTCATTATTGTTATTTCTGATAATCACTCCAGGTGAGTCTGTTCCGTAGAATTCAATGAGACTGGTGTTGAAACATCCTCCGGAGGGACTGCTTTTGGCCCTAAAAAGCTCAGTCCTGATCGTTTTGCTCAGTAAAACACATAGATTATCATGACGAATCAAACTTTCTGTTTATTCTATCGGTGTATTGTCGGTCCACAGTTGGCAATACCTGCCCACCCAGTTAACAGTGTGTTTGTGTATTATATTTAAAATTACATTTTTTTTATGACAGATTTTAATCGGTTGCTGTGCATGTTTGAGATGCTTCCTTTTTCTCAGTTTCCAGGTCTTTGAATTAGGTTCCAGAGGAGAATCACACAATCTTGAGACACATGGTTTTAAATATATATATATTGATATATTTTTTTAATTGCTTGGTGGCCTTTTGTTTCACAACACAATCATTGCTGTGATATGCTCAGAACAAAGATTAATGAACGGCGTGTGCTGAAATGTTCGACAATAAAGCCTAATATTAAGGACAACAATTAAACAATTCTTAAGATAGTATTCCAACTTTGCTCGCCATCCATCCTCTCTGCCTCCTCATCCAGTCGAGTGCAGTGTGTTGCTGGAGCTGAACTCAGATGGCTTAATGCAAAAAAAAAAAAAAACACCCAGGACAGGTCGACGGGACAGAGAGATGGACAGCCACACACACTCATGATCATGTGTCTTGACACACAGTGAGAACAAGGCAGACTACACAGAGATCTGCCCGGCCTGGACTCAAACCTGCAACCGTTTTACCAGGAGTGAACAGATTGTCAAAATAAACCCCCCAAATAACCAGCTAATTAATTAAGAATGCTGATAATTTTTGGATTCAGTGAAGAGTTCAATCTTTGGTCCATGGTTCAGCCGTCGTCTGGGCTCCATTTTTATTTGGCCCTCAGCTCTAAGTTCTTCACAAATTCATTCTAAATTTTTTTCAACAAATTATAAGTACAGTTTACCGAGAGATAATTGATTCTACTAACTTTAAGACAGCAGAGTTAACAAAATATATTCTCACTGGAGTGAGTGACCTAATCTCTCCGTTTGTGGATAACCCTGGTCCATCCTGACCATGAAGTATTTTATTGGAAATATATGAAGTGAGTTTGGAATTCAACTTTCTTCATTGAAAGCGATTTGTATGTGTGTCATGCGCCGGTTGTTTTAAAGGTGTGAGTCATTGTTGACCTTTATCTATGAAATATGTTTCACAGTCGATTTTTCTTTGGCGATATTGAGAACATAATCACTGCACATAGTGTTTTTTTTTTTTTTTTTTTTCCTTTCCTCAGTGGGATTTTCTCTCCGAGAGCTGACACAGTGCGGCGACTCTCCGGTGATCAGGATCGCCCCGGCCTAATTGATTGCAACAGTTGTCAGAGTGTTGTCTGTTAGGATGGTGACAGGCGTCTGAAGAAAATGATTAGTTTTCTGTCGGCAGAGAGACAGCTCTGGATGTCCCAAACTGCAAACTAATAAAGGGGGGAAAGCAATAAAGCTCGTGGACAGCAGGTTTGACTGTTTTTATAGACAAATCAATAAAATGATAAATGATGGAAAATAACGGCAACTCAGCTGCCGATTTCTACTGGGGGTTTCAGATCATGCTCTTTACCCTGCCACACACACGCACACACATGGTTGTCACAGCCTCTTGTCAGTCTCACACACCCGCGTGCAGAACGTGTGTGTATCATTCAAGGCATGTGCAGCGACATGTAAACAGTCTTGTAAGGTTTTATTTGTGTGCTTTGCATTTCAGCCATTATTCCTTAAGTAACATTCAGCGTTCTTCCTCCGGTGACTGAATGAGTGTGCCTGTGTGTGTGCGTGTGCGTGTGCGTGTGCGTGTGCGTGTGCGTGTGCGCGCGCGCGCGCCGTAGCTAACGAAGTAAATCTCTCGCTGTAAATCTCATTGAGACCAGAGGGCCGGTGTCAGGATCAATACCAGGACAGGCCCTCCTCTGAGTCCGTCTCTAATTGGCTCAATTTCTGTGTGTGTTTGTGTGTGTGTGTGAGAGAGAGAGAGATTGTAAATAATAGCACTTCCATTCAGCAATGGCTCATTTTGGTTTTTATCATATGGAACCTTTACTGTGCCGTTCTGTGATAATGCGAAGTCACTGCTGTGTCAGTGTATAGTTTGATCTCCTCCTCTGCCGATGTTCTGTTTAGTTTGGATTCCAGTTGTGTGCATCGTTTGACGACTGGTTTGTGAGTCTTCATACCTTGCAATCGTTATGTGATTTCTGTGTAAGCAACAGTCTGTTGTGACCGTTTTATAATACCCTGTTAAATTCATCTCATTCCTGCAGAAATTCTTAATCGTGGCACCTATTAGTCGCTGGTAAATATCAGGCATCAAGTGAATATTTTGTCGTCAAAGTTGATGTTTTAGAAACAGGACAAATTGACAAGTGTCAGGATTTCACCGAAATTAGAATTTTTACTAAAGCTCCTCTGGGGTGCTCATGCTGTTCGGTTTCTTTCAAAAGTGGTCCGATGAAGGAAAAGCTGTGAACCAGCAAGAAGTTCAGGTCCAGTCGAAGAAACGAGCTCCTGCAGCAGAAGTCACAGGCGGTTCTGATGGCTGATTGGTGTCTATGCGTTCTCAACACCCGTCACATTAGCTGTGACTACAAAAGACAAGTATAATCAGTTGTCGTAGTGTGACCTGTTGTTCCACCGTTTGTCTCCTTTAGGTCTCACTCCCGGCACCGGCGGTCTCGCAGCAGAAGCGACAGTCACAGCCACAAAGGAAGCCGCAGCCGCAAGAAGAGCCGCAGCCACAGCAGAGACCGGGACCGGAGCCGCCGCAAGGGCCGGGACCGCGAGCGAGAGAAAGACAAGGACAAAGGAAGAGACAAAGACAAGAGCAAAGACAAGGCTGACAAAAAGGGGTGAGTGGGAAATGATGTATCATGCTCTCTTAAAATAATTATTGGAAATGTTCCTGCTTTTAGCACAAATTGCTTATAAAATTCAATCTGTTGTGCACCTCAGTTCTAAGTACAGGCAAATACAACGTGTGTGACCTTTAACAGACAGTTATTGAGAGCGCCCGTACACAAATCTGCCGGAAAAAGTCTCTGAAGGTGTCCAGTATCTGATGGTCAGAACATGAACATGTTAAAAGTCAGGGAACTTGTACCATTCTTCCTTAAAGATCTGCTTCAGCTCAGCCATGTTTTAGGATGTCTTTAGGTATCATGATGCTGCCTCTGCCGTGCTTTACTGTTGGGGACAATGTGGTTGTTATTTCAGTCAACCTTACTTTCCACAAAACTTTTTTTTTTTTTAAATCAACACTTTTGTCAATGCTCTGTCCATCCATTTTGGATACTAATTTTATTGCACGAAAATGTGTCAGAGTGGATTTACACCTGTCTCAAAACTCAGTTTGCTGATTAGGCTTCATATTTTCTCACTGCTGACCAGAATTAGCTTTTTCTGCTATTGTGAACCTGAGAAATGGACACTTTGTGACCCCCTGGGCTCTGTTCTTCATGACCAGAGAATAAACAGACGTAGAGATATCCAAACAAGTTTCCGGCTTGCCCAGCTCAATCTAAACTGTTGCCTGCACAGGGGAGCTGAATATGTTAGTGGGTGTAACACAGGCATAAAGACGGGGCTTAATCTCGGTGTCTCCGTCTGTCCATCCATCATTCGATCCTTCCATCCATCAATCCATCATTTCCTTTCTCCCTCCATATCTTCTTGCTATCAAGCATTGTACTTCAAGGACCTTGTAATGTGATACAATTCCCCGCTGTAAGAGAAAATGCCATGCCGATATAAGAATAGATGAAGGTTGGGAGTGTGGCCCAGGTTCAGTTTGGAAACAGTGTTTTGGTCACTAGATGATGTCTGATGTCTTTAACTCCACTTTCACCCTCTGGACCCAGTCGCAATAAGTCTGGAAACTTAACTAGATCATATGCACCTCCGATGTTTTTGTGGTCCACCCCTCAAAAAAAAAAAAAAAAAAAAAAAAACAATAAATGAGACTACATTATTAAAGTGAGAAAAGTTGGCAAAGGACATCTTCTCTTTCAACTTTTTGTATTCCAGAGCCTGTAATAGAGACCAGGAACAGGTTCAGGCTGGTGGATACTTGAGGAATGGTGCACTGCGTTACAGATATAACCACCTTAGAGGCCTCTCTTTGCTGCTACCAGAATAGCACATTCAATCCCTTTCCAACGCGCCGCTCTCTAATGTGATCGGAGGCTACTCTAATGCGACTGCTACCCAATTGTTGTCTGTCATATTGAATGGCACAGATGTGTGAATCAAACTATGGATCCCCAGAGTGATGTGGGCCAGCTGCTGCACTGCATCAATTCAAGACGGTTAGTTCTCACAGGTAAACTGTGCTGGACTCAGCTGTGCAGCTGAAGAGAAATTAATAGTTGAATATTTTATTCGCTTTTTCACCAAAAATTTACTTTTGATTATTTATCTTAAAAGCCGGCATGTTGCTTTGTTCCAGTTCTTTAAGTGTTTGGAATTGAATGATCTTGCATTGAGCTGTTAAGTTTATTTAGTGTTTTCTATATTTTAATATTCACCATCTATAAAAATTAGTTCATTGATATGAGTAAATTGCAGGATTTTTAAGTGACTCCCGTCTCTTATGTTATTAAAGAGACTGCTCTCTATTCATCATCATGACTGATGCACTGTGACACATTTCTGAAATGACACATTCTTAGAGAAAATCATGCACCCATTTCTGTGTAGAATTTGCATGTTCTACCTGTGCGTGGGGAGGTCTTTCTTTGGTTCCGCCACACAGTCCACAGGATGGAAACGCTGAGACAGTGTTTCCATTCTGTCGGGCAGCTTGCTTTAGGAGGCAATCCGATATCTCCTTCAGCACCCCAACTTTAATAAAAATGGATACATTTGATGTATGTGAGGCTCGATGAGTTAATTAGCAATCAGTTTCAGTGTCATCTTTGAAATAACTGCATCGTTAACTGATGCATTGAATATTCAAGAAATTGCTTGAGAGCTGTATTAAACATGAACTTTTGATTTTTGTTGAATTTATACAGATGTTATTTCAGCTGTTTCATCAGTTGCTCTTTGCTTATTTAAAGCAAGACCGAAAAGATACTAATATAAAGCTTTGACTGCCGATAAACTTGTCAGAGAGAAAATATTTTGAGGCAGGATTTTCACTGGTTTCACCAACAGAAACATGCAGTAATAGCCATATGGCAATTTAGGATTTTATGACCGTTTGATCCGACTGAAAATGAGCTCCATTCCTCAGATGTATTCTTGATGCAACAGTGCAGTCAGATGATGAAACTTATCACTGTAGCAGTGGCTGTAAGAGAGAGGGGGAAAAAAAAACCCAGTACAGTATATTGAGGAATATTTTTTAAACTTTGCTTTTGTCAAACTGTCACAGCACTTTCTACACAACTTTCTCTGGAAAATGTGAAAGCGTGCTGTATCTCATTAAGTGAAGTAAACACTCGGAAAAGAGAAACCGTATCCTTGAAAGTGAATCCCGCTGAGATTTTTAAAACACGACGCATTTCATTCATTCATTAGACATGTAAACATTTTGCTTGGTTACAAATAAGGGTTAATCGGCTGTCTGTTAGTCAAGCTATGGTGTAAAATGAACGAATTTGTGCACATTTGGAAGGAAAGATGGATTAATTTTAGATGAGATAAAGTAGAACTTTATTCGTCCCACACCAGTAAAAAAAAAAAAAAATCACGTTACAGCAGTTCAGAGGTCAAAATATACAAAGATTCACAGAGGAGATCGATTGAGCTTTATGTAACATCACTTCAATAAGTTGACTTTTAGGATACACTGTGATCCAAGAAATCTATGCAATTTTTGCAAGACCAACAACCTAACTTCAGCAGCCTAATTTTTCCCATAAAACTGCTCCCACAAAAAAAAAAAAAAAAAAAAAATCTCCATAATGCAAATAACTAAGTGGTCGATGCCACTGCACGGCTCTTGGTGATTTAAGGTTTGGAAGCAGCTGCTCGGCAGTGGCAACCCCATTCTATGAACTGTTCTTGAGCTAATCTGAAGATGGCTGGTGGTGACCTCTTTGCACTGTGTGCTTCAGCATCGCTTGACCCCTCTCTCTGAGTTGCTGTTGTTCTCAGTTGCTTCCATTTTGCTCTTGTACAACTAATAGTTGAATGTGAACCATTTAGTGTTGAGGAAATTTCACGGCTGGACTTATTTCACTGGAGACATCCTGTAAAACTGGAATCCAGCGAGCCTCTGAGAGCGACCCGTTCCTTCTCAGAGGTTTGTAGAAATCGTCAGCATGGCGGGATTTTATTCACCTGTGATAATGGAAGTGATGGGAACACCTGAATTCAGTGATTTAGATCGCTGAGCAAGTACTTTTGGCATTAAAGCGCATGTACCTCTGAGCCTCTGCTGTAAAATCTTTTGCAATCTGAACTTGTCGGCAGCTTTGGTTGGTCATCAGAAAACCCCAGAGCTCCATATTTCTGTGTAAGACAGAGTGCTGTGGTCTGCTTTTAAAGGGAAAGTGCTCCATTTATTTGAAGCTATTACATCCCGCCTTCCTCAGATCCGTATCAGGAAAACAAATAAAGCTAACAGTGAAATGTAAGGCCAGCAGACTATATCTATTTTCTTATTAAGGCTTCAATATCCTTTAGCATTGATAGGAATCTCCCTTTTTATCTCTGACCCTGCTTTAGCTTGTCTGTGTGCACGTGGGGTAGTTTGCTTTGTGTGCGCGCGCGCGCGTGTGTGTGTGTGTGTGTGTGTGTGTGTGTGTGTGTGTGTGTGTGTGTGTGTGTGTGTGTGCACATTTCCACCTGTGGTGATGTTAATATATTGCCAACTGTCTATCCTGCCATCTGGCCTTGCAGTTTACTTAAACCTGTGGTGATTTAAGGACTGAATAATTTTAATGCAGTCTTGCCTCGGTGGCCTGCCACGTGAGAACCGGTACCGTGCATGTGTGTGTCGTAATGTATCCATCTCTAATGCTCCTATCAAAACACACACCTGTTTTTCCTTGTTTACTCATACAAAAATCTTCAGCTCGAATCAATGAAATTAAAGTCTATAAGTTCATCAGCACTTGTAAATTTATCAGTAAGGAAAATTAACCCAGTGTGTATGCGTGTGTGTGTGTGTGTTTTTTTTCTTTCTTTTTTAAGTTTCTGGACTTTTACCTCAAATTTTAACGTCACTGAAGCAATATTAGGTCGTCTCTTATGACAAACTGTTTTCTAAGAAGTTAAACTACTGTGATTATTACATAATCCGACTGTATTTTGCCCTTTGTGGCACTTGAACTGTCTCTGGAGTCTTGGTATCCATAGGCACAGCTGTAACTCTATTTATGGCCCTCCAAGTGTTGTAGCTGCCCAAAACCTTCTTGACATGGATGTTCTTGTTATTCCCCACATGCTCCCACAGGAGATGAGGTGCCGAACGTGTCCTACTTCAGCAGAAGAAAGGCAGAAGCAGCTGGATGTTTCAGGAATATGTAAAATAGACCTTTTCTCCGACTGTACATCCGCTCCGTGACAAGCCCACTTCTTCTTTATTCCCCAGTCTTTTCCGTTCTTCCTCTGTTCTTAATCGCGGAGGGGGTAGAGTTAATGTAAGCCCCGGATCCTTTCCACTTGCACGTAAACACGTGCACGTACACACTGTAACACTCCAACCTCATTTCCATCCAGGTTTCCTCGCCGGGTGATAGGAGAGGAGCGCAGCGGTGCCATATTGATGGCGGGGCGGGGCGGGGAAGAGGCTCGGGAGCTTTATAGTGTCTGTCAGGATGAAAGAGGGGCCCCTCAGAGCGGCACCCTGACACCCAACTCTGTGTGCGCGCACATGTGTTTGGTGTTGTTGTCATTAAACATTTAAGACTCCTCTGGTATGACAGCAGGCAACTTGGTGCTCCAGCGGCATGTTTTCATGCAAAATTTATTGAAAAAGACGAGCTGTTGTTAAGAGATCGTGTTGCCTTTCACCAGTGGCAAAGGGTAAGTGGGTGATTCTGTCTGCGCGTGTGTGTGTGTGTGTGTGTGTGCGCCTTGTTCTGAATAATCACCTGGTTCTTTAAGAATTTCCACTGTGAGTGTTTTTCTCATCATTGATAAATTTGTCAACAGAAACACTGTGTTGTTGTTTAGTCATTGAGGCGGAGTCTCTCACACTGTGCAGTTTGTATTCAAATATTTTTCCTGTGATTCTTATTCTTTGCGATTCTGAAAGACATGTTTTGGATTTGAATGCAGTGGAAATAAAATGAAGAGAAAGTACAAGTACAAAATAAACTTTACTAAATACACATTTCTGCTGCTTCAGCTGTTTGGAAGCACTTTATTCACACTCCCACTATTGAGAGCAACTAACTTGCTCAGAGACACTTTGGCATATGGACAGGTGAGACGGGGGATCAAACCGCTGACCTTCAGATAGAACGGTGGTCTGTCGGCGATGTTCTGCTGCCAGTTTCCGGTATGCACACTTACTCTTCCTCGTCAGATCGAGTTTAATTTTTTTTTTTTTTTCACCTGTATTTGTCAACGTTTTCTCTTGTCTTTTTAAATCAGAGCAGGAAAAAAAAAAAAAAACACACAGTGTTTTGTTAACAAGTGCACATCTGCCCCCAGGCAGATAATTGACAGAAGTTTAATTTGAATGTAACAGCAATCTTCACCTGATGTTTCGACCCAATTCCCACCTGTAATTAATGAGCAGAAATGTAGAATCTTATGTTAACAGATGGCGTTTCTCCACTGAAAGTGACAGGTTTTTAGAAATATTTTTAATTACGGGGACTTCTTTTAAAAAGGTTTTGGCATCATTAAGTGCTGTAGTGGCTCAGACTTTGATCAGGCTTGAAGGAATTTGGTTAAGTTATGGACTGAGAACAGTCGGGCCCCAGCTTTTTTCTGATTTCCTTTATATTGTTAATACACTCACACACATAGGTGTGCATACTTTCACTCTTCCCTCTTTCCTGCCTGTCACCCACTCCAAGCTCAACTCCGAAGTCAAAGCATTTGTCAGCCTTCAAGAGGGAATCCTCAGCCTTCTCTCTGGGTGATGGCAGCCTCTCTCCTCTGCATCACATCACCCAGGTTGCGGGGAAGCGTGCGCCGGCTGGGTTGTTTCACGTCCTCAAATGGGAGAGATGTGTCCAATTAGACTGAACTCCTTGTATGTGCCGGGCCACAGGAACTCAACGGTCCTTCTTACTGAGCTTAATGTCATTTGAGTGGGAAATCGGGCATCGGCCGGGCGGCGGAGGCAGGGAGAGCGCTGTGGAGACCTCTCATGGCGGCAGAGCCACCTTCTCCCTGTGCATGTAAAACTGGAGTTATAATGAGCTTAGGGTTAAAGAAATGAAAGGGCTTCCCACTTTCTATTAAAGGCTCGTCTATGAAAGAATCATTTTCTCTGCTAAAAAGGAGCCGTCATTCAACGGCCTTCATTATTTTCATGCAATAAGATATTTTATGAGCGCTGATTTTTTTTTTTTTTTTCCTTTTTTTTTTTTTTTTGGTCTTTTGTTATAAAGAACAATTTTTGGACTTTTTGTTTTTAATTAGATTATCCATCTTCACCAAACCTGCTCGTTGTCTTTCTTTGAATGTCATCAAGTAATGACTCTCATTACTGTTCTGGGCTGAACGGAGCCCGGCCTCACCGCGGGGGTCCCGGCAGGACCTGCAGGCCTCCGTTCGGCTAGCGCTGCTCCAGTGCTCAGCCTTAACCTCTGGAAGCCTGGATGCTGTGAGGCAGAGAGAAAATAAAACAACACCCCAGACACACACGCGCAACACGCACACAAACACACACACACACTGCTGTTGATTTTCTCTCCCTTCTCGCCTCACTCTGAGGAAATGATTGTCTGCTTCTTTGCCTGTGTTGAACATCTATCAGCTCATTAGTGTTAGTAATACACTGAGAAAGTAGGTGTGTGTGTATGTGTGTGTTTGCGGGCATGTAGCTCCTGCCTGCGGCATCCTGTCAGCCCCTTGTGGGAATGTGTGTATGGGTGGTGTGAATGGGACTGCTGCTGCTTCTGTGTGTGTGTGTGTGTGTGTGTGTGTGTGTGTGTGTGTGTGTGTGTGTGTGTGTGTGTGTGTGTGTGTGTGTGTGTGTGTGTGTGTGTGTGTGTGTGTGTGTGTGTGTGTGTGTGTGTGTGTGTGTGTGTGTGTGTGTGTGTGTGTCTCTACAGTCTTGCAGGACTCTAGGCTGTGTCTGGCTCTGGAAGTGGGTCTGGGGAAGGAAGAGAGACTACAAACACCGTCCTCGGAAGGTTAGGATACACTCACATTGACTTAAATCAATGAGCTGTAAGTGTGTGTTTTATTTGTGTGTGCGTCGGGGGGGTAGCCCGGTGGCCAGGAGCAAGATGAGCTGCGGTTGAAGCTGAAGACCAGCAGGTGTGTGTGTGTGTGTGTGTGTATGCGTGTGTGTAGTTTGGGTGGGGGCTGAGTGGATGAAATAGGACTGATGCCTACATGCAAAGGGTGGATACTGTTCATGCACACACTCACAACAGACACACACTCAGGTCCCAGTCGAGCAACACACCAGCTACACAGAGTGGTGCAGCTGGAGTGTTTCGTGGCCCGTGGCTGTATGTCGTCATTAGTTTTATTTTCACAGTAATAATGGGCATAGATTTGAAAGAAAACAGCACACACACACACACACACAAACTCACACATGCACAACAGATTTTGGATGGACTTTTATTTGTGTATACACGTACATAAATCAGCCTGATGTTGAGAGCAACACAAAGAAGGTTTTGGAATCGGTTTACTGTGAGTCGTCCGCTCAGATCTTTGACTTTACTTCAGATCTGAGTGAAATTAAAGAACAGCCTAAGACAACCGAGTAGTCTGGAATGAAAATGCAGCAGATTTGTTGTTGTGTGAATGTCTGATTGAAGCCCTCAATCAATGTCAACGTGACTTAGTTGTGATAAAGTTCTAAATTCTGATTTCTTAGCAGTGCAGCAGGTTCTAAAACTCTCAGTCTGTCTCTTTTAATGAATTTTAATCAGAGGCGGTTTCATGTTTTTGGGCTCAGGAGTCAAAACCTTCATGTAGAATGGTTCAAACTTTATTAGGAGTTGAACCTTGAATTTGGGTTAACCTTGAACCTTGAAGTCTGTACATACATTGATAGATAACATTAACATGAACCATATGAGACAAACTATGAGTGAAATTGATATTGATGAGCTTTTATTCTCTTCCTATGAACGTACCATTTATTTATTGTATACATCACAAGTTTAGACAGCATTCAGATGTGTGTGTGTGTGTTCCCAGTTAGAAGCTGCCTTCTCAGTTTACAAAATGTCAGGTGGGTAATATGTTTCTTTAAACCAGTTTTGATTTGTTTGTCACTGTCAGAATGGTTCTCACTCACAGCAGCCTTTTTCTTGTATAATTTACTTGTTGCTTTATACTGAACTTTCTACTTGGGACATTTTCCTCTTCCCAGTTACGTATGAATAAATTTGATCGCCTAATTCAGCTGAAATCGACATCAAACGTCAGCAATGACAGAACATATTGTTAAAATGTGCCTGAATTTGTGCTATTTAAAGATACTGGTTTCATGTCGTGTCTCAACCTGGACACCTTGTAAAATATAAAAAACAAGTGGCTGTTCTGGACTTTTATTACTTTATTACTCAGGATATTGGCATAAGAGTACAAGCTGTTTTTTGTTTTTTTTTAATACCTGCATGGGCGTATAGAAAACTTGCTTACGGGCCCAAATTTCTTAAATGCTTCTGAATATTATAGGAGTGACCCATGAAAACGTTTGAAATCGCAATTTACAGGTGTAAAGGAATCACATTTTTGTCTTAATAAAAGAAACTTTGTGCAACTTCTCAGATGTTTCCTGGTTAGATGAAGCCAGCAGTGTGGAATATGACAACTCGAATATAAGGAGACTTAACCAAAAAAATACAGTTTTGTGATTGTGTTTCTGTATTTCTCTGACAAACATGATAAAACATGATTGCCCTGGCAGTGGCACATAAATTTTTCATTTTGATTCTTTGAATTTTTATATTGAAATTGCACATTGTTGTCGAACTCCAATTCTTCTAATTGTTGACAAGCCAAATATTATTGCACACTTGTTTGTATTGCAGTAGTTTTAGAATAAAGAGTCAAAAACACACTACTTTATAATGTATAGTTACATTTTCAACAATGAAACGAATCAGCTGATTACTTAACTGCCGCCCAGCCCTATAAAAATAAAACAACAATAAAGCTGAAGAGTGCCTAAGTGGAATAACAACAAGCTATCTCGTCTGGACAGTGAGGGGAGAAAACGGTGTCTGCGGCTGACCCCTCTGCTGGCTGTGTGGAGTTTGGCGCGTCGCTGTTTGCATGGAGAGAGAAAAGTCTGGCCACTTTTAATCGCAGGAGAGACACCCTGAGTGAGCGATAGAGAGCTGTGACAATCCATTTACTGCGCTCTGTAATCTGTTTAACCATTTAGTGAGTTGTTAAGGGGGAATGCAAACACACACGCACACACACACACACACACACACACACACACACACACACACACACACACACACACACACACACGAGAGCCCTGCAGGCTTTGGAGTGGTGCACAGGACAGTTTGCCGGGTAGATTCACTACAGTTGCACATCTAGAGTGCTGTGTGTGTGTGAGTGTGTGTGTGCGCGCATCCATTTGTTTGTGTGTGTGTTGATGTGTTTGAGACCTGCTGTAGGCATTGACAGAAGCCAGGCCTGGAGCGTGATGACAGAGACCAGACCTGGCCAAATAGAAGATCCCCCAATCCAATTACCCTGTTCCTCTCTTTCATTCCCCCTTCTTCTTGCCTCCCCTGTCCTCACCCCTTCCTCACCTTTCTCACACCTGGCCTCTCCTCTTCTCTCCTCTCCTCTCCTCTCCTCTCCCGCATTTCTTTTTACGTCCCCGTCTTCTGGTGAGCCGTTGAAGTGGCTGGCTGCTCGGCTTTATGGATCAGAGGAGGATGCAGGCAGGATTATAAGCAGCAGGTTATGAGCAGGAAACATGACAGGCCAGCTCCGATTTAGGAGGGTTATGTAAATGTGCTTGTCAACAAAATATGTTTTTCCTGCCTTCAGTATTTCTCTCCTCTCTGGAAAATCGGGTAGTTTTAGTTTGGGCGGAAGCAGAGCGGCGTTGAAGGCAGGGAGGGAAGCTAAAAGAGAAGATTGTTATGGAGAATGATGTGTAAAAGAGACACACTGTTAATGTTTAATTTTCTCCAGACTCCACCGCTTATTCATCTGCACCGGGGGCAAGGAAAGGTGTTGACTGAAGTCTTTATGAGAGGGGCTGAAAGTGAAGAATACATTATAGGAAGAGATGTTCTTTTTAGTTTGAGAGAGCGCACATACCAACAAAGAGGAGAGAGGGGGAGAGAAGAGAGACGGGGAAGGAGGAGAGTTTTCACCGCGCTCCGAGTGGCTTTCGTCATGCATCTGACCTCTGCCGCTGCGAGACAGAAATACAGCTCTGCAGGTCTTGCCTAATGGCATTGATCATTACAAGAATACCTCCCTCAGACGGGGTAAACAGCATAGCAGACATACAGTTAAGTACCATGACTCAGTTGTGGAAGTAAATATTGCCTGAGAGGAGTGTATAATAATCGTTCTCGGCGGAGATGTGAAATTGACAGCCATTTTCAGAGGATTTTCCTCCGTACAGACACCCAGTTGAAACAAAAAGTGTTATGCGTGTAGTTAACGATCACACTGTGGTGGGTGCAAGCTTATAGTGAGGCATGGAAATAATTATTGGTGGCACTGATGGAGAACATCGTCTCAGACAGTTTCTATCGAACAAGCAGTGGCCACAGGAAAGCCTCTCTCTATCTCTCTCTCTCTCTTTTCTTATCCATTTAGTCTGCCACTTTCTCAGCACAAGTTTAGATCTCTGGACCGATGTTTAATTCATTTCTACTAATGTCTCACTCATTCTCTTTCATTCTCTCGCTCTCATTCGTTCCCATGTGCTCTGTCCTGCTCTCTCGCCAGTCAAGTCCCTGTGGTTATTTAATAGAGTTATTTCACACTACACTGTACCTCACTCATTCTCTCTCTCTCTCTCTCTCACACACACACACTCACACAAGCTACTGGCACTTTCCTGCTGTCAACTTTATGCCAGTAAGTGTGATTTTAATTTTTGTGCGCCATGAGGCTTGGATATATGAAGATCTGTCATTGCAGTGTGTTGTATCATCACATACTTTTTCACAAGAGCTTTTTAATTTTCAGAGAAAAGACATCAGATGTTATTCTTACAAATACTGATCATAAAGTTACTTTTAGAATTAATTGTCTTTCGATTTCTAATGTGACTTGTTCACATCTATCATCTTTGTTTTAACAGCTGTAAAAGCTCTAAATAAGACTTTATTGTGATCTACCATCATCTACAGGAAGCCCAGCCTCTGATTTTACCACTTCAGAGCTAGAAATACCTTTTAAATAACTTTATTCTGTGATGACATGAACACACTTTTACCAGGGATTACTGTTGGAGAGAGCTCACATGTTTTTTTTTCCACATCATTTGTTCCTAAAACAGAAATATCTTATTTTAAAAAGTATCAGTGTTTTCAGAATTGACTCGCATATACACTAACATTGAGTCTACTGTAGCACATTTGGTGTGGAAATTAACTTTTTTATTTTATTCATTTTCTGTCATGTTTTTAGTTTTAATTCACTCATACACACAAAAAAAAAATAAAAAAAAATAAAAAAATAATCTGTTCTTATCTGTCAGACTTAATTTGGACCATAAACGAGTTTAATGAAGGAATGACCTTGCGAAGTGTTAGAATTTCTTCCAAAAATAGAAAGTAACAGCTGTTTTCATTTTGTCCCCAAGAGGTAGCGCTAGTTTTGCAGCAATGGAACGCTGTGATCAGGCAGTGAACAACTGTGGACATCAGTGCTGTGAGTGACACACTGCTAACTAACTTACAACAGAAAAGATAACAGTGTTTGAGTACTTGAATGCTGAAAACTGCTCAAAAGTCCTGATGTAGTAACAGGCTAACATCGGTTTGCAGAAAACACCATGGGGAAGTTTGTTTTTTTTTTTCCTTTTAAGCATGGGAGCATTTTCAGATCGCAATTTTCACATATCAAAACTTTGGGAAACTTTGTAGCTGAAAGTCACTATTTACAGTTTACCCTGTTGAAATGCCATTGGACTTTATCTGTGTTTAGTTCAATGACTGTATGTGGCCCCTGAACGAAAATGAGTTTAAATCTCTTCCAGTAGTGTCTCACTACAGTTCAGCGCTTGTCTCTTTGTGAACTCCTGCCGTTCTGTTCCAGCCTCTTTTTATGCCCAAATCTGATGTACGGAAAATATGTACAGTGTGTATAAATACCGTGGGCACCGCTGTCTAATCAACACAGAGAAATAATTCACCTCTTTTCCTCCGCACGCACACACGCTCACTGATGGAGACCAACTGAGATCTGTCAGTGTCGAGCTCGATGTGGAAAATGTTTTCAGGGAAAAAGGTGGAGCGTTTCAGAAAATGAAACAGAGTAGCAAATCATCTTGTTAAATTTTCAAACAAATATTAATCAGAATGAGTAATGCTGCTGGAGCCGGTGTTATGACACACACATTTTGGCAGGTATGCGTACGCCTTAATTACTGTATGTTAAGCGTACAATTGAGAGCAGAAGTGTATATATGTGATGCGTCCTGCTTGTAACGGATTCTTAATGTATGAAATGAATGCAGTCGGTAATGAGTGAGACGTGGCAACATGTGGACATCATGATACTGCAATTACTCTCGTTGTGATTTATGATATTTCCTGAAAGGAACTAAAGTTCCCATGACTGTACATTCAAAAGATTAACAAGAAATTGGCGTAATATAATAAACCAGCACCGGCTGACTGTGCATGTGATTGCAGTGAGTTTAAAAAAAAAAAAAAAAAAAAAAGAGGAAAGAAAGGGAAACCTTGAATTGAACCAGACGTTTGGTATTGGTATAGTTTTTGATGCACATTTCTTTGGTCAGGACCAAGAACGTGTCGATGTTCAACATGCAGCCCCAGTGTTGACTTAAAAGGAGACGATTCGGGTCTTCGGAGTGGTTTTCTTTTTTCGGGTGTCAGCATGTGCACTGTATCGTTAACCACTCTGTCCGAGGCGAGCTTTGTGTGCGTGTTCCTCTCTGCACTGTTCGTTGGTCTATTTGCATTAGTGTGAGACTGGGGTTAACTTTTCTTTGTACCACTTTTCCTTGAAGTCTACACACACACACACACACACACACACACACACACACACACACACACACACACACACACACACACACACTCCTGACATCTCTCCCTGTAGGCCAGACTGCAGAGTGCTCGGGGCCATGTTGTTTTGTCTTCTGACGGACAGACAGAAAGCAGAAAAAAGAGAGACTTACTCCGGCCAGTGATTACGCCGGTTTGACACCGCAGACATAGAAAGGGAAAAGAAAAAAAAAAAAAAGAGAAAGTGAAAAAGGCACGGTATAAAGTGGTGTGTAGATGATATGAATAACAATGTATGCGGTGTGTCTCCGCGGACCCCGATAACCTGCAGACCGCAGCCCGGTGCCTGTGACAGGCTGGCCTTTGTGGCCACTTTATCCCGCCTGTACACTTGTAAGGTAGAGCCGGGATAATCGCACCTAATCTAATTAAGGCTAAAGAGGGCCATGACTGAGGCTGGCCGGGAGCAGACTGGGCGCTCACACACACACACACACACACACACACACACACACACACACACACACACACACACACCAACAAAAACAGCTCAGCAGCGAAATCCTGTTTGCATCAGAAAAATAAGGTTGTCATATTGATTATGCAGATGAGGGACTAACGGGGGCTAACTGCCTCTCGGGCCAGCCGGTTACAGCTGACACAGGCTAAAGAGAGAGGGAAAAAAGGATTATAGCAGGTTTAGCTCTGTTTTCTTTCTACCGTTTTGCATGTACCAGTTTTCGGTTCGGAGCAGCTTTGTACCTGCTGCTACTTTCTCATGCTTCAGAGTTGGGACTGATTGTGAGAAAAAGATTTTTTTTTGTGGGGAAGAAAGACGTGCCATATTCTGGTTAAACTGAACACAGAGTCCCATTAAAATAACTTACTTTGTCAGAGAATTCGTTGTGGGAATTGATAGTGTAATTTAATTTCTTTTTTTTTTGTGCAACATCAGCAGCAAAATAAATGTATGCAGAAATATATATGCAGTGACTCCGGGAGCAAGAAGAAGAAGTGGAGCAGTGAGAAATTAACATTTCTCTTTTATGCTTACGCTTGTAGCCGATTAGTTATCAAGTACAGGTGAGATAAAAGGTTTCAGTCGTATTTTCACATTTATGACACAAACTACAACATGTCACTCCTTTTGAGGTTCTAATTGTCTGATTATGGTCTCTGTGTAACATGAATTAAGGGGAGCATCTAATATTATGAAATTGAGTCTTTTGTGTGAGGCTGTTTCTCAGTTGGAAGGTTGCAGGTTTGGTTCCCTATTTGTTCACAGGTGTCCCCCAGCAAGACACTGAAGCCCAGATTGCTCCCAATGGATTGACTGAGCGCCTTGCAAGGCAGTCACCTCCATTAGTGTGTGAATGTGGTTTACAATTTAAAGCACTGTGGGGACCAGTCAAGTGGAGGAAAAGCATTATATAAGTGAAATTCTTTTTATCATATTAAGAGGTTCTGTTTTTGACTTTCATATTGTAGAAGGTCAGATAAGAATAAAACAAACAAAAAAAAAAAACATCCGAAATATTTTGGCTCATGTGTAATAAATGTAAGTTAAATGGATGTTTTACCTAAGCAAAATATAGGGGGGGGGGCGGGGGGGAACAGTATTTTATTGGCTGCCAAGTGGTTTTTTTTATTTTTTTATCTTGGTTATCTGTGTATCAGTACAACAGTAATTCAACTATTTCCTTCACTCATCTGTGTGCATTTGCTTGTCGGGACATGTTGTCATACATGGCTATTAATAACTTGTCATCGTGTGTGTGTCTGTGTGTGCGTGTGTTTCGCCTGTGCGCCCAGCCAGCAGCCAGATTGCCGTTTCCCCCCCCTCTGCCCCTATAGAAAGGCCTGCGTATTCTCTGGATGAGAGTGTGATGTACAATTGAAGGGCAGGATTGAAACTGATTACCTTGTTAACTCCTGGCACCCACTGGCAGCTTGAAATAGACCTGAGCACCAGGGCCTGATTTGCAAATGAATTACCTCTCGCCCGGCCCTCCCTTTTTCCCCTCCCCTCCATTCCCCCATCTTCCAACCTCTCTCTCTCTCTCACTCTCTCTCTCTCTCTCTCTTTTTTTTTTTTTTTTTGTCCATTCGGTGCCAAGATCATCTTTTTATATTGTGCCATGACAGATGCTGTGCCGGGCTGCCATTGTTCCTCATCAGTTTTTCTAGGGGCCGCGAGGAGAGCCAAAAGATTTCCACATGTGATTTTAACACAGGCGTCCCCCCTGCCGTACAGCCCGGTGCATTCGTCTTTGTGTACCACTGTTGCAATCTACATAGTTTTGGAGCGGGCAGAAATGTTGGGGAGTGTCATTGTCTCAGTCTCAATAATGGAGAGGTATTTCTCTGATTAGGGCTGGTTATAATTGGGGAGGTATGAAAAGGGCCGCCGGCTATTGAAGAAGACCACGGGGAAATTGATAGCTCTCGATGTCTGCCTTTTGCTGTGTCTTTGTCCTGCTCTCCCTCTATGTAACCACACTAAAAAGAAGTCAATTTTCTTTAAAACTTGGCCCCGGTATGCCGATCCCCTCAGCCCTGAGCTGGTGTGTGTGAGCTGAGAAGAGGGGAGATATCCGCCGGGAGACACGCTCGGTCTGTGATGTGTGTGAAAGTCGGTGTGTCAGTTCAGTGGCCTATCGATGTTTGATTTATTCATTCTTTTAATAGCGAAAAAAATACATGTAAACAAGGACAGGTAGGAAGCTGAAGGTCCCTTCTGCCTGTCCGTGTCATAAATGAACACAGGTTATTTCTTTCTATGACTTAATTCAACAACAGGGGAGATGTCTGTCATATGTTTATAGATCTTTTATTTTTATGTTGAGGACAAATAGAAATATAGAAAAAAAGGAAAAGATATTAACTGAAAATGGACAGCCGAGAATCAAAAAGAGTTGAGGGACAAGCAAGAAGATCACGGGGATGCTCTTTAGTTTTTGAGAACAAAATTGTGATAAAAATAAATAAGAAGATGATGAAGCTCTTAATTATTTTTATTAGAATAGACATTTTCAGGATTGAATTTATTTTAAGTCCAGTGGAGAGATTTTATAAAGCTCTAGGGCAAAAACCGCAAGAGTAAGCTTTATGACAGTTTCCTTCAAGCAATTGAATCATGTCAACCGAACTGGGTTAGAAGTCTTGGAAAATGTTTCACCGGTTATCCGTGGTCTGTGCTGTTCAGCGAAGCCTCTTGGAAAAGGAGCAAAATGTCTCCCAAGACATACAACCCAGTCCGTTTGACACGATTCACTTACAGATTCTCTTACCTGGACATAGGAAACATGCATGGACAATTATGACGCTTACAAACTGAGCAGAGAGTGACAGTTCAAAGTGTCTCACTTGAAGGAGAAGAGTTCTGCTTTTCTTCTAATGAGAGTGTCTCATAATATAGAAAACAAGACGACATCCATCCAGATATTATGACACAGAAAATGAGGTTTGCAAAGTGAGTTGAGTTGACGGTGTTTGAAATTGTTCTACCGAAAACATTTTAATTAAAAAAAATAAAATAAATAAAAGTCCTGAATCTACAAGACCAATCGTTGCATAACAACAAATTTGGTTTTACTTTTGAACAAGACACTTGTCTTTGAGAAAGTTTTATGAGTGATGCTGGTTTGCAGACAACACGAATGAACAGTGATCTCAAAGTGTTTATCCTGGATGCTTTGAGCGCACAGTGGCCTTAAAGGCACTAATTAAAGTTATCAGGAGTGTTTATATGTTAAAAACACATATGCTGGATGATAATTTCATGATTTAAAGTAATGAAAGATTCACAGACACACAAGAATTTTCATCTGTAAAGTCTCTCTCTCTCTCTCTCTCTCTCTCTCTCTCTCTCTCTCTCTCTCATATAGAGCAGACTTGCCATAAATCAACTTCTTTCTTTCTTATTCCTTCTCTTGTGACTTTTTTATTGAGTGCACTTAACCCTCCCTGGGAGAAAGATAAAGTGGGGAATTTGTTAGCCCCATTTTTAATGGACTGCCTTTCTCTACCATTCTGGGATTATGCTAAAGTGAAAGCCCCTCCATCGTCGAAGGTCCGAGTCCGGGGCAGCGTGTGTACCCGCGTATGTACGCCTCCCTGTGTGTGTGTGTGTGTGTGTGTGTGTGTGTGTGTGTGTGTGTGTGTGTGTGTGTGTGTGTGTGTGTGTGTGTGTGTGTGTGTGTGTGTGTGTGTGTGTGTGTGTGTGTGTGTACGCACGCACGCACACATGCTGAATTACATAGAAAGCATTGAACGATAAGTCTGTGTTTTGTTCCCTCTTATGTGTTCTGCGTGGAAGAGTGACAGCCTCTGACTTATCCCTGTATTATCCCTTCCTGTGAGCGTGTGTGTGTGTGTGTGTGTTTAAGTGTGAGTGTGTATGTGTGTCCCTCCAACCCTCCTCTCAGCTGTATAAAACCCTGAGAGGTAGCTCTGATAGCACACACAAGAATACAATTTCAATTTCAATTGGCAACCCTGTTTAAAAGGGCTATGGAGATGGCAATCAGGCCTGGGGGAAAGCTGCGATCCCTGTGTTATTGTGCTTCTGTGTGTGTGTGTGTGTGTGTGTGTGTGTGTGTGTGTGTGTGTGTGTGTGTGTGTGTGTGTGTGTGTGTGTGTGTCTTGACTTCTCAATATCAAGCTTTTGCCTTCTATTAGTTAAACAGGCAGATGTCACCGATGCGGATTGTGTATTTCTGTGTAGTTGAGCGGATGTGTTTTAATGTGTTGTGCTTTATTTAGTGTGTGTGTGTGTGTGCAACACGTGTGTGCACGTGTGTGTACGTGTGACAGATTAAGCTCGCCCTGGTGTCCCCATCACATTGACTCTTTAATAAATATGCCTGCCAGTCTATCAGCAGTCAAACAACACATGAATGCTCAATGACACGCTTGACAAGGCATGCCACCATGCCAAATGGAGCGCGCGCGCGCACACACGCACACGCACACACACACACACACACACACACACACACACACACAGTTGTGCTTATGACGTCTCTCTCAGTGTTACAGTGTCCTGTCTTCTCTCTTCTTGCCACTATCTCTGTCTGATATCAGTGAGGAGCTGAGAGGATGCTGAGGGCCAAATGTTATTTTTGCAGCTCACATACACCTAGAAAAGTAGAGCTGAGCTGCACTTGGAGCGGGGAGGGGGAAAAAAAAAAATGAGCTTGTCGTGTTGAAAGAATGGTCAAATGTAAGCTTTCATGACACTTTAAATGATGGCTGAGATTTCAGGAGTTAAGGAGAAGCAGCAGATCTGAAGAGATGCCCTGTGAATGACAGCTGTTTTTCATTTGTGAGTTTTTCAAGAGAAATGTTCAAGTTTTCACCCATCCTGCTGCCTCTCCCTCGCCGACGTGCCGTTCTCCCAATGCTTTTTGGTTTTTGACACCGTGGTCATCCTTCTCATGTTTGCGTCAGGAAACAATAAAAATGCTAATGTTTACACACATGGTGTTTGCACACTCAAAGCCACAGACATTGTTTTTCCCAGTATTCACTCCAGCAGAAGTTTTTCCACTTTTATTTGTCACATACTCAGTTGCAAATTTCAACAATTTATTAAAATATTTTTATTTATTTATTTATTTATTTATTTGTTTATTTTACCTGTGGGTTCCCATTTCACGGGAGTCCTATTGTGTTGTCATATAGTTTGTTTGAATGTGCAGATTTTTGTCACAGTTGATGCTTTGAGTGTAAGTGCAATACCATCTGGTTCGTTAGTGTTAGTGACTACTGGCTGGCCACACATTTCATACATGGTAAACAAAGTGTGATGGTGCTGAAACACAAGCAGACGTTGGTGTTTTGTTCTTATCGAAAGTTTTTTTTTTTTCTTTTTTTCTTTTTTTTCCCCAACATTTTGAGTTGCCGTGATTGCACAATCATTTGTGGTTGAGAAATGCCTGTTTGGATAAATTTGATTGACTGCTAATGCATACGGCTCCTGACACAGGGTCTAAACTACAAGGTGATGGATTGTAGCTGCATGCAGGGGACATATAGTACAGGGCTGAAGTTACAAAATATTACGAGGTAAAAAACATTTTGCATGATAGAAGTGGATAGAGTACTCAAAACAGTTACTCAAGTGCAAGTATTGTTATTTTGCCAAAATATTAAAAAAGTGAAAGTAAAAAGTGAAAAAAAGGTCACTTAAGAATGATGAAGTAATAAAACCTACTGGAAGAGTGAGTATCGGAGTAATTTCATTAACATTTTTACATGAAGACATGCAGAATCAGATCACATGAAGCTGAACAACTTACTGAAATTGCAAACACATCTTAACAAAATGACACATTTGGGCACATTTCTTTTTCATTAATGGTTAAAGCTGTGATTTACAATGAATGCAGTGAATGCTTCAGTCCTGCGTTAGGAGAGTTAGGTTTGCTGACAACACATTAACAAACTTCAAGCTCGACACAGAATTTCAGCCATCACTGTGTACAATGTGACAATAGCTTTAAGTTATTCATCTAGTTCATATTTGCTTGAATTCAAAGATTTCTAAATTATGTTGGTACCGCTGTTTGTGCAGGTCAGATTATTTCAGTCAAATAAAGGTAGAGTGAGGAACCTGTGAGGAGAATGAGGAGTGATTGGCCACACGGAGTCAGGAGGCAGAGACAATGAGAACATTTGAATATATCCCTTTTAAAAAGAGAATTTGAAGAGCTGCATTCAACAAGTACATTTCATTCACAACGTTCCTCGAGTAAACGTAATGGAATAGATGTAAGAAGTCTCACTAAACCCTTTTCACAGGCCTGTATGTGATCAGAGGAAGGTAATCCATGGGCGTATGCCTGGTATAACAGGGCAAACCTGGCCGGCAGCGCACAGCGAAAGGGTTAAAGCTTCCACGCTCTGGACAGCAGGTCTGAGAGGTAATGCATGCCTGATGAGTGCAGGGCTAATGGGCAGCTCTGTTAGCTGGAAATCAAATGACTGCCTCTGCATTTTAAGTCCCTCTGTCGCCTCCATTGACTGACTAAAGATATTCATCTCCGCTTTGTCAAGGGTGGGAGGAGGAGGAGGGGGTTCAAGTAAAGAGAGGAAGAGAAAGAAAAAGAGAGAGGGTGAGGGAAAGAAGGGGAGGGCATCTTAGAAGAACCTGGAGACCTAATGCAATTATTAGAAACTTGACCACAAATGACAACTCTTCTGGCGCGGGCTCTGTAATTAATTGTCTGCTAGCAGGAGTGCAGGGGCTGGGGGGAGGGAGGGAGAGGGCTGGTGGCAGACAGAGAGAGAGAGAGAAGGAGAGGGCAAAATGACAGGCGAGGAGAGATACATGGAAAGAGATGAGGTAAGATGAGGCAACAGCCAAAAGGTATGTCATTGTGGTGCAAAAGACAGAAATGGGTTTGGACAAAACAGTAGATCATGAAGTGATGGATGCAGGAAAGAGACGACTAGAAGAGAGTAGAAGAGAATAGAAAATACTTCAGTAACCCCAGATGGACGTTCTTTTCTAGTAGAACTCTGAGATGGAAGCAGATGGGAAGAGAGAGGAGGCGAAAGGAAGGAGAAGGAGCTTGGAGACTGTAGGGAGACTGTGATGGATCCAGAGACCATGTTAAATTGGTCAGTATCGACCTACCTGACCGGGGCTCAGTTTAACACTCACACTTGTTTGTCCAGTTTTACTTAATTGACCACAGATAACTAATTACCATTTACTGGAACAACAGCACATCCGTCTCTCTCTGTCTTTGCCCCCCCCCCCTCCTGCACACTTGCCATTCTCTGTCAGGCTCTCCATCTTAGTGGCTTGTAGCTTCGTCCATTGAGAGAAGGATAGTCCTAAAAACTCCTTAGCTGGCGTTGCACAATGTTTTCTTCACATTATTGGCATTTGCTGATATTTACTTGAAGAAGAAACTTCAAAGAAGTGGAAAAGTTATGTGTAGGCCCATATCATTACTCATCCAGTATTTTGTTCATTAGTACTGATCAGTATTTTTTTTAAATGTAACGTTCGTTTGGGTTTGGCTAGTGCACGTGAAATCTAAATAAAGGCTCCGCAATTAAAAAATTTACTGCAGTTGACTTGGAGTCCAGTGTGAAACATGGAAATTCTCAATACTAGATGAATAGTAGAACTGTCTCATGAGTGTTCCTCCCAACCAGTCAGTCTCGGTTGAGGTTAATTCGATTTTGAGTAATTTCTCTGACTTCTCACATGCTCTCAGTGTTTCTTAGACTGCCTGAACACCTTGAGCAACTTTCTCAGCCACAGCATTATAACCTCCCGTTAGTGTCGATCCTTCTTTTGTGGTTTAAAACATTCAAAATCTGGACAAAGTCCAGAAGAGGTTCGTGTTGAAACACTTTCCAAACTCCCCAAACCCTCCGCCGTGCATCACTAACCACCGTCTGCCCGCGTCTTCCTCGTCTCCGCCTCCCTTTCCGCCTCCCCCTCCCGCCTCCCGCTGTGCGCCGGGGCTATAATGTGCTCCTGTGGTTGTAGTAAGCAGGCCATCGTGTCTCTGAGGCCTTGTGCTACACCACCATTACTATCTGGCCTGCCTCCACTACAAATTGGATGAACAGGCACTGACACATTTTCAATATTATTACATTAAACCAAGTGGATTTTGATTGATAACCTAATATTGGCCTAATGCAAAACATCAATCATGGCAAGTATATTAATTATTTAATATTGTGGCATAATTCAGAAATCGATGCTGCTGCTGCTGCGTTGAAGGCACAGCGTATGGAGGGAGGGAGGGAGAGAGGGAAGAGAGCGATAAGGAGAAAAGAAAAGCTCTGTCCCTGAAGACCTCGGGAGATTATATGATGTTTTGAAAAGAGAGATGGGGATGTAAAATGATGTGTGTGTGTTTGTGTGTGTGTGTGTGTGCATGCGCACGCCTCTAATGGATAGAGCGATCCCTTTGGCCCTCGTATGGACGGCGCTGGACAGCTTGCCCTTGATGAAGCCGGGACAACAGATGAGAGAGTGGGAGATAAAATGAAAGTGAAGAGCTTAATAAAGGTTGAATCAGAAAAAAATAAAAGACCTAGGAAAAAAAAAAAAAAGGGAGAGCGAGGTGAGGAGGGGGGAGAAAAAAAGAGGACGGGAAATGAGTAGAGGAGGAGGGATTGAGCGCTCCGTCTCCCCTGTGTTAGATTGTTTCTCACTAATTGCGCTTCATTAGCGGATTACACACACTGTCACCACGGTAACAAATGTCTTGCTGTCTGGTAGCCGGGCGCCCGTCATGTATAATGAATGTGGCGGGGTGTTTGTCACAATGTAATGTAATTACAGCTAGATGAAGTTTGCCTTAAGTGGTTGACTTGTCTTTATGTGGCTCACTGACAGAGTAAAGAATAAACAAGGAAACATTTTTTTTCACAACTTTTTTTTTTCCTCCCAGTGAAAGACTGTTTGCCATGGATTTTAAAACTGCAGTAATTAAAAAAAATGATTTTGATTCACAAGCTCGGGCAGAAACTTTTTTTTTTTTTACCCTTTTTTGACCAAATGAAAATGGTCAAAAGCTGCAACATATATTTAACCTTCAAAGTAATAATGATGCAGTTTATCAACTGAGTATCAGATTTGTAATTTATGTCACATTTATTAACTTTCAAGTATACGATATGCAAAATTTTAGCATTGCCACTCAGCCTGGCAGTCATGAGTCTCTCTCCTCACTTGACTTTGAGTTTTGGGAGTTTGTGTTTAGTTACAATTCGACCACAAGTTCAAAGGTTGTGCTTACTTGTTTTGCTTCCAGTGCTGCTTCTAATTTTCTCGTGCACAAGTTAGACACCATCTTGTGGTGTAAAATGGTATTACAGCTACAGACTTGCTGGGATTGTTGCTAGATTTGTTGTTAATTGACGTCTTTTTATGTGTGTATTATTATTTCATGGGCCCTGTTTGCTTTTAACAAACAGCATTGCACAGTTTGACTTTAAAAAACAATAATTAACAATTTCTTGGCTATTCGCTCTTTTTTGTTGTTCAGTTATCAAGCATTCAGACAAATCAAAATCACTGGTGGTTTAAACAATTAGGTCTGTCCAGATTGAATTAAAGTTTCTATTCTTCCGTACTTTGGATTTGTCGATGTTTGCCTTGCCAAGAACTGGGATTTGAGATCCAGCATCATTCCCCTCATCAGCAGGTGACATAGTAAGATGATTAAAACATTGTTTCCAGCGCCATTATTGTCACTTCAAACTGTAATATAGTCCTTTAGAAGGATCACATTATATTTAGTTTATATGGACGAGTGGCAGCTTGCAGACCGTTGGGCTTGTGGTCACATTAGGTCTGGGACATAGACGAGAGATGGATGGATGGATGGATGGAAGGAAGGACACATGGTGGAATGAGGGGTGGGGGTGGGGGTGGAGGGTGGAGGGGGTCAGAGGACGGGATGGATTAGACAGTATGTAATTTTAGAGATGGTGTAGATTTACACTGTGATGCTGCTGGCTGCATTAGCAACTGAAGCCTGTCGATAAGCCTTCCTCTCTCTCTCTCCACACACACACACACACACACACACACACACACACACACACACACTCCATAAAGCGGCACAGCCTGGGTGGAGTTGTCAGTAATGGAGGCCAGAGTTGGGAGAGGGGTGCTGGGTTCGGGGACGGGGGCTGTTTGTGTTCTCTTGATCTTTTGATTTCCACTGCTGCAAATTTGAAATGTGCCAAAATTGCATCTATTATTTACTGCCAATTTGCTCTTTTTAAAAACCGACTGCTCCCACCCCTCCTCCTCCACTTCCTCGGCATGCCATTCTGCTGTTGCCACCCTGATAATCATACACACATTTTTTATTAATTCGCAGATAATAAGCTCCCAGTTCTTTCTTTGTAGTTGGAAATTATTATTATGACTGCCAGCAGTGTGGCGACAATATTAGTTAACCTCTGTCTGGTGTGGATGCAAACGCATAAAAATGCACACAGCATCTCAGTCTGAAAGGTTAACAATTAGGATTATTTCTCATTATCATCTCTTTTGATTAATAGAATCCCTTTCTTCCTTCATTGTGATCTTTTTTTCTATCCTAACACGGAGTAAGCTTGACTGCTGTCTGCTTCATTTGTGCAGAAATTGAATTATAGAACCAATCTAATATTTAAATGATTGATTACCAGGAAATTAAGAAGCTGCTGAGTTACTTAGGTAACCAGTGCCTCATAGTTAAACGACTAAAAATCTCATATCAGTTAAGTATTTTTAAACAAGCGTCAGGCAGCTGAAAACTCAAATTTCGAGTTCTTCTAGTCTTTCATGTTGGTGAGTTTACATCTTTGAATTTAGGTTTGTTGTTTCCCATTACAAGATATTTTTTGCACATTATTTGTGCCTCAAGAAACTTATTTAGTTACTTTGAAAAACTGGTACAAATTGGCATTCTGGCTTTCAGATTTAGCTATAGATAGTATTCAATAGAACTTTTTGGAAATGTATTCAGATAGTCATTTTTGGTGGGGGGAATTTGTTGCTTTTTTGTGTGTGTGTGTGTGTGTTTGTGCAAGCTGCAAAGACGCTTTTCTTAAATGACTTTTTGTGTTGGTGCTTCATTTACAATAGAGAAAATGTGTTGTTGTTTTGCAGGGACGTCGGGAACATCAAAGCCAGATTAGAACATCTGGTAAGTTTCGAACACACACACACACACACACACACACACACACACACACACACACACACACACACACACACACGCGCACGCTCGCGTGCACACAAACACTTTGATATCTGCATTTTTAATGAAATCTTCACAATTGGAGCCGAACACCTGCAGCTAGCAGGCGTGGAGGGAGAGCGACAGAGGAGACGGGGATAGATGAAGGATAGCGTCTCCTCCACGGCTTGGTCCAGGTTTTATATTTGCATTTCTTTTTCTCCCAGTTGTGCCCCAACACACACCAGTTATCCACTGTCTCACTCCCCCCTCCTCACTGTAACTGGTTGCGTTTCGTGTGGGACTTGTTTACAGTTGCTTCATTGTGAGGTAAAGATTTGATTTTTAATCTGCCCCCCTCCCTTGCTCGCTCTGTCAGGATGGGACCTTTTCTCCCTCTTCTCCCACACGTGAGTCCAAGACCTGCCGGAAACGCTCTCCCGGGACGTTGCTGAAATTTTAATGGCTGACGTTTCCAGGGTTTCTCTCGCTGCTTGCTTTAATACGGGGTCAGAGTGCCGTGCAACAAAGTGAAAAGGTTTCCTCTCCTCTTTTTGGGTGGGAAGAAGCCGAGGTTTGATGTGCCCCATATTCCAGGGGATGAATTATAGACAGGGGTCAGCGAGGGTCCCGGCTCTCTGTGGATGTCACATGGCCTCCCTCCCTCGCCTCCCTGCATATTAAACCGCGGCTCCCTGCACCCTACGCAAATGACCCCCGCCCCGCCACGCGTTACGCAAATGACCCTGAATATGCCACACAAATGACTGACCCCGAAATTCAAGCAGTTCTCCGTAACTCTCCACTTTCCGTGCGCCTCAGATCTCATAAAGTTGAAATTCGATTTGACCGCCGCCAAGTTCGGCTGCAGAAATATTTCTTCTCGCTGTTGTTGACAGTGTTCATAACTTTGATTTGAGGAAGACACTCACACAAGAGAGATTTTTTTTTTTTCCACATTGTCTGTTCATACCGTGATTGTATAATACAGATAATTCATCATGTAGTCATTATTATCTTATCGAAAGCAGCATGTTCTGCTTCGAACGCTCGCTACGAGTCACGGCGTGATTGAATTGCAGTTTCGAATCCTCCTCTCTCCTCTCCTGCCTCCTTACAGACAGTTGTCATGTCGAATTGTCTGCACAAACTTGCCCGCACTACTTTTTAATATCACTGTGGGGATTTTTGAGAGCACTCTATAGAGCGCAGATGTCTCACTTATGAGGTGGAATAAAATGATGGACATTAAATATAGCGCACAATATCGTAATGGTCTCCTTTGGGCTGGGAGACGTCTATGGGTGTGTCTACAGGTGTGATTGATGTTGTCCTCCATAAAAGGTGGAGTGAATTATTCAAGAGGGGATTAGATGCATAAACAGCATTAATCAATATGTATATGGGCAGTTATATCTTGGCAAACATTATGAGAGTCCGTGTCTCATGTTGAGATGAGTCTTTTCACTAAAGGCATATATGAGAACGCAAACTCATTTAAATAAGACGTCAGTGATGCCCTGTTGGGATGTACAGCACGCAGATACCTCTCTACCTGCTGTTTGCATAAGCAGATGTATAAATCAGGTTTACACTTCTCAAAAAAAGTAATTTTACTGTTGTCCATCCAAAACCTGCTTTATTTAGGTTATGATCAAAGAGGTACAGAATGATTCCCGATGAGATTGGATGAAGTGGGCTGTGGATTCTGGACAGATACACAGACAGACAGACCAACAACAACACATTTGGTGTCCCCAGTTTACCTAAAAAATATCTTCATGTTTGGACTAGTTGTAGTACACTGAATTCCCATCAGCGGTGTCAACATTTTATATCAGGGATTTTTAACCTGTGAAAAGATGGAACTCTCCTTGCAGAGCTTTATCTACGTTGTCACCGCCAAGGATTTTGTCACCAAGTGGTCATTTTTGGTTGAATGTCGAACTTCCTGTTCACCGTATTAGTTCTTCTGGTTAGAGACTCTTTGATCAGTCGTTAAATACAGAGTGTCTCCGTTCTCAGATGCTTTCAACTTGAAATATCGGTGAAGTCTTCACATGAAGTCAGCAGCTATCTTGTCTTGTTCTTAGATTTGTGATTTTGCACTGAAACTGCAATTAATCCATCTTCTCTACCACTTCGCCTGACACAAGAGTTGTGGGGGTGTTGGAACTGATCCCAGCTGACCTTGAGTGAAGTTAGGATCCACACTGGACCGGTCGCCAGCCCATCACAGTGCAAACGCAGAGAGACGAGACAATTTGGAAAGAAAGAAATTTCTTTATTGAGAATCCTTCTGGGAAAATTCATCATGCAGGCCCTCCGTTCATTCTTGCTGTCACACCCCCCTGTATCTCTCTGACCGCCCCCCAGGGGAGGTGTGCCACACTTTAAAAGACAGGTTTTGAGCCTATTCTCATGAGTTGCGCAGAACAGTGGTGAGTAAATGTCTGTTACTCGCACAGGAGCATCGGTATTTGTGTTGATCATTGCTTTCTTGACCAAATTTGTGGGTTTTGTATGGTGTGGACAAGGGATGAGAGTCGAGAACTGATTCTTTTGTAGAACCTGTTCCCAGTGACTTCATTCCAAGAAATTGTTTGTCTCCTTGACGGTTTCTTTTATCCGTTCTGCTGTGTGTGAGATGACGTAATATGCACGGAGTGTAACACTGGGCTCACGCCGGGCTCACGCCGGGCTCACACCCGCCTCGGTGCGGTTGCAATCCGGCTCCAGCGCCACTTAGGAGGCCGTCCGGCGGTGCGGAAACTTTCCGCAAGGATCGTATTTTTCCGCACGCCGGAGCCCTGCCGCTTCAATCCAAACAGAAGCAAGTGGGGTGCTTGACGGAAAGTAGATACATGTTCCAAAATAAGATTGATTTCAAAATAAAATCTGTGTCTTTTTTCTTTTTTTTTTATTCTTCTGGTCGAGTACAAGACAAACAATGCGATCTAGTCATTATACACATTAGAAGAATAAACGATTTTGTACTTGTAGCCATTGTAGGAAAGTCAAACGACACCAAAGTTGCACAAAAAAGCAGATCTATGACCAGAGCGGCTCTGTGTTGCCAGATTTGGTTGGTTTCTGCCAAATCAGGGTTCTGTTGAACACGTCGGGTGGTTTAATGAAATGGTTTTGAGCTTGTGACGTGTTTTTTATTATGCAAATAGGGTTTTTAAAATTTTAACGTGCGTTTTCTACAGAGATGGAGATTTGGGCTGCTTTCTATTGTTGGACAGATTTAACATCATGTTTGGGCTAAAAGCCCGACCTATCTGGCAACCTCCTCCAGCGGACCGCAGATGCACCGGAGGCAGTTTCAGTGACAGTGCTGCAGTAATTCTGTTCCGTAGCCGGACCGGACATGCACCACATGCAGTGTGAGCCCAGCCCGGTGTAATGTGGTTTTGAGCTTTCAAACATGGCGTCGAGGAAGAAGCACTCCAGAATTTTTTTTCTGAAAAATTGCTAATCTGCTTTTGTTCAGTGCAGTTGTATGTTTATTATATATGGTCATTTTAGCAGAAGCATTCTTTATGTCCAAAGCAGTTTAGGATCAAGTTGAATGCAAAGCACTGTAAATTGATCCAGTTGTTGTATTAAATTTTCATGCTTCTTTAGTGATTTTTCTGAGTAGCTTTGTATCCTGTAAGATACACAACCTCTGCATTGGGCCATTGGGCCTCTTGATACTTGAGAAGTAATTCAACAAATGTCTATTTTTGATGAGACTGCACAACAAGTTGCAGGGGCATTTTTTTCTTCTGATCAAGATGAAGATTTTAAAGAGTTATTAATGCAAACACCCATTTGTATTATTTCATTTCTCACACAATGAGAATTGATAAGAGAATCGATAAGGAATCGTATCGATAAAGGAATTGTAATTCTTCATGATTCCCGTTCCTACTGTCGACTCCAAGTGTCCCCACAGGAATCGATTAAAACATGTTTGCATCTGATTCCTATAGTTACTGCTCTGGCTTCACACTCAGCAGGGTGGCTCAACGGTCTCCACACTGCAAATTTACACAGCGAGAAAGGCACACTCATGTACACACATTTGTATATTTACCCGAGTCTTTCCTTGTGCGTATGTCTCTGAGAATTTGAATCCCTGAATACTGAGCGTTTGAATTTATAGGTGTGTTTATGCTTATGGGGAGATTGCACCCCAGTCGTCCGCTGCCTGTGGAGTGCAAGACTCTGATTACGATTCGGGACAGAGAACTGTAAATAATGGAGCTCATCTCCCTCTGAGGTGGAGTTGCAGGGCTGTTGGGAATGTTGCTTCTCTCAATGCCTCACACATATATCCCTGAAGATTTCTAAACGGGCGTTTATGACTCTTTCTTGATCTAGTGCTCTTAAGATTACTGCATCAACCATCTTGACACTTATCAAGGTGTCACCAGCTTCAACACGCCTGGTCTCTAAAGCAATCACTTTTTTTTTTTTTTTTTTTACAGATAATAATTCTGAGTATTATTCAAAATTATTTGCAATGGTTATCTGTGATTTTTTTTGTGTGTTTATTCAAGAAAAAATGTGCGGAATTATTCACACTGATGTGACAATCAAGCTTGTGTTCGCATTATTCTGCCGCTTGATTTTTTCCTGATGAAGCCTAACACCACCTTCTTCTGCTAACTGCTCTGAGTGAATGACTGCTGAAGTAATTAGGTGGGCAATTAAGATCTATGTGGTCTGAGGTTTCTTTTATTGTTTGTGTTTGCTGCGTTTTGTTTTCGATTTTCAGCAGATTGAATGAACGCGATCAGTCGCTACGCAGAGAGAAAAACTGAAGTTAATTGCTCCCAGTGCTCTGCGTTAGTTTCTGCTTTTGCACACGCCCGTACCGAGTGCGTGCACGTGCACGCGCGCACGCACATTCACACGCATGCAGGCGCACACACTCAAGCAGTTGGACAATTCTTTGCTCAGGGAGAAACGGAGCGATAGGAAAAGAGGTGGCCTGCAGCAGCTAATCAGTCCAGATGCACAGCTTTTTAGAGCGGAGGAGAAGAAAGCCAGCAGCTCAATCAATACGCGAGGAATCAGCCTCATCAGGACCGCTCGCTCAATCAGCAGCTGTACCCATCGTTCTTACACAAACAACCGCCCAAGGACTGACAGAAGATGGGGGGGTGGGGGGGGAGTACATAGGAGAACAACATGGAGTGGTGGTTGGGGGGAGGCGTCAGCAGTCCTGGGAGGGGAGGTCAAGCACAGCCTCATGGCGGGGGCTGGTTCCCGGGTCAGAGAAGGGCTGTAGGTTGACTTGAGGTCACGATTCACTGGAAACAAAAATATCGGTGCTGCCAGCGTGGGATTTGCTTTGTCACTTTATGTGACACTGTGTCGTCTTCTTCTAAAACACTCAGCGTTGTCTGATTGGTCTCTCTTAAATATCACATTATGTTAATGGGAGTGATTGAAAATAATCCACAGTCTTTAAGGGATGAATTATTCTTCTATTGTATCATCTGTTTAGTGGTTCCGTCTTTATACCAAAGCTCCTGTTTAGATCTTTTATTTTGTCAATTACTCAAACCAATGCTGTATTGCTAATGCTGCCAAGCACTTTAGTCTTTATACCTCAAATGTCATGACTAACAGGACGGTCGGCGTTCAGTTCTGCAGTCTCACAGTTTTATCCTCATAGTGCCAACATAGAAGAAACCGATTCTCACCCTGTTCCCTTTTACACCTTCTAAATTGTGAAAAACATGAACAAAACTCACATTTTTAACTTTGTGATAAAAGTAACTACTACTACGAGTTTGTAATCTTTTAATGATTAAATGATGATTGCACTGTTTTTGGAAGTGTGGTGGACACAGCTCGACACTCAGAGGTTAACCAGAGCTGCTGCGAAGTAGCAATTATCATTTGCATCAAAACCAAACAGGGAGGGTGCGTTTTGAAATATGTGCATGCTGCAGGCTGAAAAAGTAAATCATGTGCTGTGAGACATAACGTTTGCCAAAATCAGTTTCAAGAACTGCGTTGAAGCTTGGGGGAAATGCCAATAAGACTTAACATCCTATCAGTGTTCGGGGTGCAAAAAAGAGCAATTTGAATAATAAGTCCAAAAAAAACAAACAGAGATTCAACAAATCAATTATTCATCCAGTTAAGATTATTAAAATGTCATGATGTAGTGGATTATAGTGTTCTGCAAATTTTGTATAAAGTGCATACAAAACTTTACCCATAAATATTCGGAGCAAAAAGAGAAAGTAACTTTAACTCAAACGGAACAGAGATCTTCACAGAACCTAAATTTCAAACTAGATTGAGGGAATGTTGTATTTCAATGCAACCGGTCCAGTTATGGAACAATTTAGATAATGGAACAAAAGAAGGTAACTCAGACACCAGATTAAAAGAAAATATTAAAATTCAGGTTATTATTAAAAAAACAAAGAAGCACTGTGACATGAAACAAAACTGTTGAGAGTGAGAGTGGCTGCATGACACTCGACTTGACTTATTTTTTATTTTTCTGCTGTTTGTTCAAGTTTCAATGTTTAATGAAACTTATTACATTTTTGTTGTTGTTGTTGTTGTTGTTTTGCTGTTTTTTCCAGTATTGGCAGAATATGATTACATGAGATAAAGGGACAGAGCAGATAAGTCCATCCTTCTTTCTGTTCTCTTTTATTCATGCAAATGAAAATTGTGTTTCGTATTGTTGAACTGATTTGTTGATGAATGAAATGAACTAAACTGAAAATTCTAGCAGAAGTGATTTTAACAGATTTGCACAAAAACTCTCACAAAGTAACAAAATTTCAAGAGAAAACATGAGCCTCAAATGAAGACCATGGTTTCTTTACACTTACTACTATTGTTTAAAACAGGACACTGTTGAAATTGCACACATTATTCCCAATTTTTTTTTTTTTTTTTCAGTTTCTTTGAAAAGCCATTGTAGTAACCACATGAACCTTTAGGATCAGAAGCTTCTCTGCCTCACACTGATAATTTTATGTGAAAGATTTAAACATACTTCAGCTATTTATTGAAAGATTCTCCTCATTCCTATAAATCCCGTCAGGTTCCTGGGGGGGGAAAAGGTCATTGGAGAAAAGCCGTCTACTGTTTCTGATGTTTCAGCGGCTGTAGTCTTCACGGCTCACTTCAGGGACGTCTGAGCATCCCAGAGTGAGTTGAGCAGTTTACTGGGGCCGATCGCCTGGTGGGCCTAACGACAGACAGGGAGCAACAGCTGTAACCACGACGACACACACACACTGGCAACACCGTCAACACAGCCACAAACCAGGCGTCACTTAATATGTCTGTGATCCGGGGCCAGACGTTCGGGAGATCTGAGTCAGATGCACAATTCACGGCGCCTTTGTTTTCACAAACTTTCAGCGTCTCATCAAACAGCTCGTCTCTTATTGCCGCTCGTGTCCCTCTCTCCTCTCTTTGTGCGTCTCTGCCGCCGACTGTCTTTCTTCCTCTCTGACATGATTGTGTAGGATAAAGAGGTGCAAACAGCTCGGATAGATTCTGGACAGATAAAGGAGGGGAGGGGGGGGGGGGAGTAAGGGGGGGGGGGGGGGGGGTTTGATAATCTGCAAACAGATTTCCATGCTTATTACACTAATGATTTCATGATATTTGATGTGGTGGCGGGGGCTGGGAGGATGTGGGAGCATGGGGGGAGAAGGAAGATGGGTGTGTGTGTGTGTGTGTGTGTGGGGGGGGGGGGGGGGGGGGGGGGGGCTCGTTCGCTGGCGTTCTCTCATCTTGGCGGCGCTGCTAAATGATGGAGTAATTTGAGTGACCTCTGACTTGGGGCAGGCCCAGACATAATTGCATGTCATTCTAGCACGAAAAGAGGATAGAAAATACCCCCCCCCCCCTGTCACCCCCACCCCTCCCCAGTTTATCCCTCCTTCCCCTCTTTTCTCACATATCACTCGTTTTTCTCTGCCTCCTTTTCTCGCATCCCCATCACTGTCTTGTCACCCGTCCCCACACACACACTCACACACACACACCCCACACACCCCAACCCTCCCCAAAAAAAAAGCTCAACTCTCCCAAACAAAAGAAAGATTGCATTAATTTTCAAATGATGATATTACATTAAGCGCCGAGATCTCATATATCAAAACGTGAGAACTACTCCCTTACTGTATGTGCTTCATCTTAATGGTATCGCTGGATGTCAAGGGCATGGAGGAAATTAAATCGGAAAGTGCAGATAGACCAAAGAAGATATTATCTCTGGATGATTGCAGTTTTGATAGGTATTCCAGTGAATTTCATTTTCTCCGGATGGGGAGAAGATGAGTTAGCCTGCACATTTGCTCATTTTTCTTCTACATGATTTATGTGAGTTGAGTATAAAACTCTCTCCGTCTCCCCCCCCCATACCTTCACCCCCTCCTCCTCCTTCCTCCCCCCCCTTTATCACACATGCATGCGCATCTGCACACATAAACACAGACACGGCGCAGTAAATTACTGCCTTTGAGTTGCATCTTGTTTGGGCCAGTTTAAGCGAGCGTACGTTGGCGTCGTTTACGCACGGCGGGACGGAGGCGTTGTGTGTTTGCGCGCGCGTTTCATTTGCGGGTCCGTACCGGCGCACGCGCGCACGCCCGAGATAGCAGCCGAGCCATCAGCGGGAATGATCCCAGAGAGACGAGGGGGGAGTGTCATTACTCAAACTTGTTTACATTCTAAATACGTAATGAAATCTTGTTGGTAATAATGACGGGAATAAAAGTTTAGGAAATTGTAAAAGTGGTGAAGTTTGAGAAATGAGCCCCGGCCTGTGAAATAGCATTTGGGGGCAGGAAACGACATTATTATGCAGTGCTCCTGCCTGCCTGAGACATGAAGATGAACTGCTGGCGGGTCATAAAATGCTGTTAGCCCTAGCCTGAAGTATGGCGCATTGTAAAAGAGGCCTGATCCCATATTGCCATTATATATAAAAGTATAGCCATACACAACATTATTTTTCATATAAGATGAGCTCGGATCCAGTGGCTCGGGCCCCCCCACATACATACACTGATAGGCAGACTTTTTCCCTTCTTATAAAATATATAAATAAACATATTGCCATGGAACCCATCTCTGCCCTGATCTTATAGACCTCGATATTAAAAACAGAAATATTGCATTTTTGAGGAGCTCTGTTTTCCCCTGCCCTCTTTTGGGTGCGGGATATTTCTGTTTGTTTGTTGGGGGGCGGGCTGAGAGAGGAGGAAGAGATGGCGAGGAAGCCCGAGCGGGATTCAACAAATGAAAGAAAATGGAAACAGATGAAGACTTTAAAATATAATGAGATGAATATTGAGCGTATCAACTCCAGCGTAAAAAGAGTCAGTGGAGGTGGGGCTGTGTGTTTATGTGTATATCAAGGCAGTTCATTGACAGAAAATAATGCTTACGATCAGGATTAATGTTCCAATAGATGGACTGGTGATGTCCCTTTTTTTTTTCTTTGAAAATATGTAAAAAGATGAGGTGAGTTCACTCAAACCCACAGTTCACTAATGGGTCATTTATCTCTCGCACATTTCCTGGGGTTTTATGAAAGGATTGTCTGTCTGAAGTCTGGGTATTTTCTGATTTCTCTCTATTTTTCAACAGCATTTCTTTAATTGTCACTGAGAAAACTGTCTCAGTGATATAAAACGTATTTCCTCCAACTTGAGTTGACTCTTTTTCTGCTCGGATGGCGTCCGAACTGAGTTTTAGTTCAGACAGGAGGACATTGATCAGTTTAAACGATTTTTATTTGGCTCTTTTCAGCTCTGGAATAGTGATGAAAAGTGGAAAAACCATAAAGTTCAGGGCTGCGGTCTGACACAGTGATGCCACTAACCAGCGTTGACATGACTGCATGACAGTGAATGACAAAACCAGTGTTACTGTAGAGGAGTCGGGGCCCTTCTCTACCTTCACTGGAAATTAACTCCGACACTTTCAAAGCACTCAGAAATGTTGGACTGGTTAAACGCCGCATGTGCTCTGCAAGAAAGGTTCTCTCTTTTTTTTTTTTTTGGTCCTCTGTTGGCATGTTGTAAATATTAACCACTAATGGAAACTGTACTGCAAGCTACTGTTTTTATCACTATGGTATTATATCAGTGTTATCTCTAGTAAAAGTACAAATCTTTAACTTCAGTTAACAGCATGTGCTTGTAAAAAAATTAAAAAAAAAAACCAAAAATAAATACTTTCAAAGCATGTGCAAAAAGTTGTATCAAAATTATGTTATGAAAAAAAAATTCTGGTAATAGAAAGCATGTTTGTGATCTCTTATATACACAGCTTTGTTCTTCACTCTTTCTGTCCACCTCTCAGGTTCTGCTAATCTTTTACCTGAGTGAACAGTCAGACTTTATCTGGACAGAGTTACAATGAGTTACGATTACATGTTTAACTGTGAAAACAATTTGTTTTTAGTTCTCACATCACAGTTTTTCTTTAAAAAAAAACTTGTGCTGCAGTGTGTTTTTTTTCCTCCAGAAAATAGGCATTTTATGTCGAAAAAACAAGGACAATGAAGGAGTTCTGTTCGGTTGCGTTCTGCTCTGATGTTTACACCGTTGCATTCTGTCGTTTTCTATTACAGTCTGTCCCGTTTCTGCACTGTTCTTCTTGAGTTGTGACTCAGCGCTCTCAGTGCTCCCATTCAGCCCCACTCATCGAATTTTATTAAGTCTTTATAGCTTTAAAAAAAAAAAATTATCTTTTTGTGTGTCACTGTCTTAGAATACATTTTCCTGTTGTATGATCTGACAGAGGAGCTCAGTCAATGAGTGAGACAGTATTTTCACCTTCTAACCACCATGTGAGCGGCGTTGGCCTTTCTGGCCTCACAGCGTTTCGTCGCCACCTGACCCGCCACACGCTGCTTTGTCTCCACGGCCTCAGGCCCGCTGATAATAACAACAATAAAACTGGTCTTTTGTAGCAAGACTACAAATTGATGAAATTTCCTGCTTGAGGTACCTCATTATACACAGGGTGAGCGTTGTTTTTACCAAGCGGAGTGAGGGTAATTTATTTTTCTAATGGGATGTGTTTATTTTTGACTAATGGGACAGCGCTGGGCACTCAGCTCAGCGAAGCATGTCTCAGCGTGTCTGTCGTCACTGCTGTGAGGTAAGGAAATGAGCTGGAGGCCTACGGTGAGGAAACTGGACTTCCTGGCACATTTAAGGACAAAAGTTAAACTTGGCTGACTGGGGTAGGGTGTCACCGCTGGCAAGAATAGCCTCGATTATTTTATGACAGTGTTACGCCTCTGGTGTGAAAGACATGTGCAGTGTGCCTGTATTGTGGATAATATCTTTTCCATACATGCTTTCAGCAGAGTGATCCTCTCTCGTCTTATGGTGGAAGCAATGTGGAATTATTGAATTATTTGAGATGGAATACTACACGCCAAATGAGAAAACATGTCTTATAATCTATGCAAAGTATTTTCAATAGGCAGGATTCAAACAGCTTGATGTCCTTCTCTCATTGTTAACCAACAATGTTTGAACGGTGGCTACAGCAACTGGTGATCTGGCTTAACCATGCTGCCAAACTGGCATGCACCATCACGATAAGTGTGAAATGTCGCAGATTCCAACCCTTTCCAGGTTTTAGTGCAAAAATCATTTTAGAAAAGGTGACAGGCGTTATGGTCTTTAACATTAGTGGGAATAACACAGGACCTCAGATGACTCTGTGTGAGCGGTCCAGTCGGCAGAGCAGCTCTGCCGCCTTCACTCTGTGTGTATCTGTGTGTGTGTGTGTATGAATCAGAAGTGTTGTGAAGCACTTTCATAATGTTCTCAGGTTCACGTCGCTACAGTATATAAGTGAAGCCCATTTGCCATTTGAATGCCGCTGTAACACAACACCATTAAACAGTAAAAGCCTCCATATTTCCACTTTCTCAAGCCTTCTCGTTTGACAGCTGTGTCAGATCCTTCCTGTCTTTGGTCCCCTCAATGTCTGCATTCTTCATCATGCTTTTCCTCCTTTCTTTCTTTCCTCCCTACTCCTTCTTCACCCTCTCCTTCTCTCTGTCTGCTAGATTTCCTGAGCTCTGAAGAAAAACAAAAGCAACTTCTTTCTGTCTTATCTTTTGTCCCATCCTGTCTGTTACCCCCCCCCCTCCTCTCCTCACAGTGTGATAATCTAAAGCCTGTGCAGAGAAAGCATTGCTTATTTCCAAGTCGCACTGCCACCCTACATACACACACACACACACACACACACACACACACACACACACACACACACACGGTCCGTCTCTTGTTTGTTTGTGTACACTGGAAAGGCGCAGCTCTAATTGAGGGGCGAAGCTTCTTCAGATGCAGCGGGCGCCTCTCTCCCAGTGGGGGGAACACAGATCTGCCTCTGGGGAGCACAATTAACGCCTTTTTATTGTTTTCTAATGAATTACACACAGGGGGAGCGGCTGTGCGTGTGTGAATTACTGTGGAAAAATAGAAGAGTGTGTTTGGGAGTAGGAACATGCAATGTCATGTGTGTGGCTCTGCGATCTGTTTTTGTTGCGTTTGCCTATTTGCGAGTCGACTTCTGAGTTGCTTTCTCAGATTTACTTGCTGTAATATTTTAATGTTAATTAGCCTATTTTCCTGGCCTCTATTTAGGTCTGTAAACAGCAGACATATAGAGGCATCCCAAAGGAATTTAAATATGATGGAAAAGTTAAAAAAAAAAAAAAAAAAAAAAAGCTTAAAAGCTCTAGGTTCATATAGAGTACCTGTACATTTTTTTTTCTGTTTTGCTTTTTAGTTCCTGCATTCATTTACAAATGAGTTTGAGATATGCTTAGTCTGAGTCAAAAAAACATTTTTTTTTTTTTTTTTTTTTTTTTTTTACTTCCTGCTGAAACTTCCCAACATTTTGCAACCCTCTGGCCACAGGCCAATCATTGTTTTTGCAAAATAGTTGCTATCAGTGCAGCGGTTAATGTCGTTAGAGAGGTTAAACCCTCACAGACAGCGCGCAGCGGCAGCAGCGGCAGCAGCGGCGGTGTGATTCAGTGTTTTATTACCCCTTGAGGAGCTGGCAGGAGCATGTGTCTCGGTGTGTTTGTGTCTTCATTTAGGGATGCATGGACTTACACGTGCCTCAAGGCCAATGTAAACAAATGCTAATGTAATTACTGAGTGGGCGTTGTAATAAACTGTAACTAAGATGATTGCACAGCGCACAATGATCACGATAGTTAAGCAGTAATATGTTATTGCTGGAACCAAGACTGATCTCGGTGTCATTATAATTGGGCAGGGTAAGTAAGCGGTATGGTGTTGCACTGGATTCCGATTCTGTACAGCTTTTTTTTTTTTAATTTATGTGGCGTGTAATCAATTAGCTGTTTTTTGTTCTCCTAAATGCAGCACACTCAAAAGCAGGAAACGGATGATTGAATTATGGCTTAATCAGTTGTTGAAGAAGCTGAATGAAAAGCACCAGCCTATCTGTGTGTGCACGAAAGCCTCAAATGTTCGTCTCTGGTTTAATAGCCATTGGTAATTTTTTTTTTTTTTTTTTGAGCTGTCGAGCAGAACCGTTCTGTGTGAGTGTTATCCTCCGTGTCACCTGCTATGCGCGATCCACACAAAGGTGCGCACACACACACACACACACACACACACACACACCAGCATGTTGCATTAAGTGTGCCCCACTCAGCGCCGACGCCGCTGCCTTGATGTGCGCTCCGTCTAGGATGCAGCACCCTGACATCACTACATTAAAGGGGGTCATTATATTTCCCCGGCTGCCACCGAAAAAGTGACATTTTTACAAAGTGACAAGTTTACAGTTTGGTAAATCAGATTTTTTTTTTTTTTTTTTTTTGCCATGGATGGGGTGGGGTGGGTGGGGGGGTATCAGGAGATGGGGAAGAAGAGCTGGTGTCTGTGGAGAAGGAGGAGGAGGTGGGAGGAAGCGCTGTCTGTCAGCGACGCCCCGGCCCTGTCGTCTAAATGATGCTCCCAGGCAGCGGATTCAGATCCCATCCCCATTAGCATTTAATTTCTCTTTAATCCTACACAGAGGCTCCGCCGCCGCATGGTAACGAGGGCCGCTTTGCCACGGCAGCGCCAAAAGAAGCCTCCGAGAGCAATCTGTGGCGCTCTCGCCTTTTATAGCTCTGCGCCCTGTCGTAGCCATCATTCTTCCTTGACAATTAAGACCCTCAAATCTAATAGCAATGATATTGGAATTACAGCATGGCCCTTTTGAGGGCATGTCAGGGAAAAAAAAAAAAAAAAAAACGGGCTGTGTCTCCCTATACAGCTGTCAAAACACAAGGCCCTCCCCCCCGCTCACGCCCGCTAAATGTTTCTGATGCACACACGTATGTGCGCACACGCACACACACACACACACACACTGGGAAGCGAATGTGTTGAGTCTTTGCCTGTGATCTTTGTAAAATGTGCTCTCTGTGCCCTCTTATCCAACTCTCCAAAGACTTGTTACAGCGGCTTTTGTTTTCTCTCTTCCCCTCTCACTTCTCTCTCTCTCTCCCTCTCTCTTTCTTTGTCTCTAAATTTCTCTTCATCTCTTCTTCATTGATTCTCCCTGGTGTGTCAGAGAGTTGCTCTCTGTGTTTTTTTTTTTTTTTACCAGCAGGGTTTTCACGGAGGACGAGGCGGGCAGCTTGCCGGAGCTGTCCCCCGGTGCTCCGTGAGGACAGTTTACGGGAACATTCGCTCTAATAGTCGCAGTTAAAGATTATCACGGGTAAAATATATTTTCGCCTGAGGGACACAGCTGTTTCAGAGCCGAATGAAGTTGTGAGAGTGTGGCGGCCGTCCGTCCTGTCACGAACCGCGCTTTGTAACATTTCAGGTAGCAGGGTGTCAGAGTAACCAGGAGGATCGTCCTTTTAAACAAAACAAATGGCAACAAGTGTCTGTCCTGCTTAGCGTGCCCTTGAGCAACACACTCTGCCTACATGCTGAACTGCAGAAGCCTCTTAACCTTTAACCAGGAACAATAACGACTTCCAATTAAAATGAAAACATCATTGTTTAGCTTTTAGTCTTCATGTTGTGTCTCTTTGTCTGCAGACTCCAGCAGAGCAGGCGAAGGTTCGGATGCACATGGTCTTGCAGGCTGCAGGTAAGAGGATGACTGCAACGCTTATCTTTTCCTCCGTCTGATTCAGAACTCTTGCCACTGTCTGGCACCTACCACTTACGGCCATTCTTTCATTTAGGGATGCTAATTCGAAGGCATTCTTTGAAAACGCTGCCGCCTCCATTGGTGGTTTGCTTCATTCTGCTGAATCTCTCATTTTCCCTGAAGAAATTACTTTCAGCCATGGAGGCAGATTTGAAAGTATCAGTTCCCACTGTTGATTTAATTCAATACGACCCTGGACAATATTCCATTTACAGTGTTTGTTTGGAGGTTCAGGACAAATAGTTTTGGTCTTTTGTTAAAGCTCGCATGCACTGTCGGTCCCACTTTTGGGAATGCAGTATCCAAAGAGGAATAAATAAAATCTTGCATTAAGTTTGAAAAGACGTCAATGTCAAGTGCACCGTCACTGGACTTTGACGGCAAACACATCATGAGACAGTGTTTACCTGTTTCAAAGCTACCAATCCCCCTGTCTTCTTTAGGTGTTTTAATAAGTGCAGGTTTGGATGATTTTTCTTCAATGGTTCGGTGTAGATGGTGTAGTAAATGTACAGAGTGAGTGAAGAGCGCACATAGCATTCATTGTTAGGAATGAACCCAAGCCGGACAATTTACTACATGAAGATGGAGTCGGAGCATTTTTATTGACTCGAACACCGTCGCTGGGTAAAAGGACCTCCAAAACACAACCAAAGTTTTCTGTTTTCACTTGAAAAGATTGTCTTGTAAAGGGTTCCTCAGTGAAATCAGGGGTAATTTACTGCTGGCATTTCGGCAGGACGCCTCATCCTTTTATTTCATTACGCTTGTGACTGCATTTCCCACGAGCGAGTGTTTTACAGCAGGGCAGCTATTAACATTGTTGTTTTTGTCCTTTTCTGCCTGGTGACCTGTTTCCAACAGGTGTGACATAGAGGTGAATTAACAAAGACAAAAACAGTCTGTCATCAGCTGGATATTTTAAGAGGCAAATGCCTCCATTCCCTTTGCCTTTTGGGTGATAATGTCTTGTCTGACTGTTATTGCCCACAGTCCAGAGCGCCATGCTGCTCTCCTTGCTGCTTCTGGGACATGTCAGAAACACGTCCTGCCACTTCTGGCAGAAAGAAATACCCTGCATCGCTCCGAGTCCCAGGCACAGTCACGATTTGAGCTGCGGGTGTAAATAAGGGTCGAGCTTTGCATTTTCCCACAACCTTTAGTAGTATTGTCGCATTCTTCATCCCTTCAGTCACCATTATACGATAGAATGGTACAACCATAGTTTGCAGTCAGGTGGATCCATTCCTGGCTAATGTTGGACTAAGGGCAGGGTTCATTCATGACAGGTCGCTGTGTCCATACAGAGAGACAGATAACCTTTCACACTCGCTCTCATACATCCAGCTCATTTAGACTCACCCGTCAACCGAACAAAAAAATAGAAAAGCCTCGACAGGAACAAGGAACATTATTATGTTTTAGGACACTCAGAAAATTTTGAATTATATCTGGAAACCTTTTTTTTTTATTTGTGTTTCTCAGCTGGACCCTTGAAGAGTCTCAATCTCAATCTACAAAAACCTCCACTGAGGACCTACAGGGGTTTCTGGGTAGTTTTCAGACACAGACTCACAGTGTGCGCGCACACACACACACACACACACACAGTGAGTGCTTCTGGGCCCATATTCACTGCAGCTTAATTTCAAACACTCCTCCCAGTACATAAGTCATAGATGTCACCATGCACACGGTGTATATATTCCAGTGTGTATTCGAGGGGTAGAGTTGCGAGCCAGATGTGACAGGCAGAGATTGACTGTGGAGAAAGATGTCTTCATGTTTACAGTCATGCACGCACACACGTACATGCAGGCGCGCGTGTGCACAGCACTTCAGAACAGGGCTCTAATTTCACCACAGGAAATATATGAAAGAAGCAGCCGTCTATACATCATCTATAAAGCACCCGCCAGCCACATACTTACCTCACTTAAGACTCGTTCAGCCTGTAGGACACAGAACAACGCTGCCATCGCTTGATGTGATTCCTCTGGTTTCAGGTTTATTCTGCATTCTCTATTGAACGGTTTAACTTTGAGGAGTTGATTTTTCTTTTCTTTTTTTTATATACAGATGGAATGTTTCAACTTGAGGCTCAATGAGCAAGTAAAAAAAAAAAAGAAGAGTTTTCTCATTTGTTGGTCAGACAACCGCCCCTCCCTGCTGAACTGCCACCTCAAGGCTAATGTTGTACTAATGGTGGTGAAGCATCATAAAATTGAGCATGTGGCTTTGAGTGCAGCGGGCCAGACTGGTGCAGACACGGGCCCAGGGCCAGACGCAGGGCTAAAGCAGAGGGTTTAATGCGCTGGACATGTCTCTGGTTTTCCTCTCTTTCTTTCCTGGAGGCTTCCAAAAGAGCAGGTTTATGGCTCGGTCAAAGACCGTCTTCACTGTAGAGCCCAGGCTGGCCTGTATCAGGCCTTTCAGCTGCTCCACATCAGATCTCTGACGGGAGGAAATATAAGTGTGTGTGTATATATTAACGTAAGATAATAAAAGGAAGCAGATTTTAGTTTAATTAATCAGTTTATATTTACTGATTTATCAGTTGGTTTCAGCTGCCTTTCCTCAGTTTTGAGAATAATCGTTATTTGCCCTGGATCATTTAAATCCTTTTTGTGTAATTACAAATATTAGTTTTTTGGGTTTTTTTTTCCTGAAGTCCTCTGAACCTGCAGCTGCCGTCTCTCGCTGCCAAATCTTCTAAATTCATCTGGCTCGCTCGTCTCTTCTTCGACTCACCATTTTCGGGTCTCCCGTCCCTCTCCTTCCATCTATCCGCTCACTTCACGTCTTACCGTCTTTGTTCCAGCGTTGTTCGCGGGCAGTGGGAGATAGGGATGGAGGGCGAGAAGGAAGCAGCAGATGTTGGGAGGTTGTGTGAATGTTAATGTCCTGACGTAGCCGTGGAGCTTAAGCCTCCACCTCCTCCTCCTCCTCCTCCTCCTCCTCCTGGTTCCCCTCCGTTCCTCTCTGAGCGCCCGCCAGGCTTTCTCTCTCGGGGTCTCCTGACATCCTTAAAGCCCGCGGCTCTCCTCTGCTCTCCTCGTCTTCGCTCTCCTCCACCTCTTTCTCTCCCATCCCCTCCCTCCCCTCCCTCCTTTTGTCCGTCTATGGACTCTCTCTAGTCAGTAGAGAGCAGATCATCCCATGGCTAAAGCGGCTCAGGCCTTTGTGTTGGGGGGCTCTGTGGACCTGTAATGAGCCCCCTCGGCTGGCCCGCTGGCCTGCTTAGCGCTCTTTGGGGGCTTTGAGTGTGTGTGTGTGTGCGTGTGTGCGCGCGCGTGTGTGCTTGTGTGTGTGTGTGCATGGTGGGATGGGAAGAGATGAGGAGGGCTACACTGGCCCCCAATGAAAGGGCTGGATGGATATGTTTATGGGTCACTTCCTGCTTGGCCTACATATCAAACACACACACACACACACACACACACACACACACACACACTGATACACACAGTACACATATTTCCAAGACGTCTCATTGATTTAACTTTGAATCATTGATAAAATGATTTTCACAATTTCAGTTTTCCATAACCTTCATATTTATCATCATTTATAGTTATAATAATTTGCACAATATTTATAGAGCATAAAATTAATGAAAAATGTCCCATCTAAAATATTGATCTTCCAAAAAGGAGAGTCATTCTTTGAATTCTCCTTTTTACATCTGTAACTCTTTCATTGTAAACCATTTGTCACTGACAGGATTTGATAATCTATAATATAAAATGAATAATAAATAAAATGCAGAGAACTGGAGCTTGTGTTGTCTCATTATGGACACTCTACAGGACAACTATCCATCCATGACAAGATCCCACAGTGTGTCACGCATTCGTAGCATGAGCTGAAAATCAGGCAAGTTGACATTATCTTGGGAAAATGGGCTGAAGCGTTGTATATTTTCTGAAAAATCTACAATAGTTCAATAAAACCAAGCCTCTCCGTTGAGCAGCTTATCGCAGCCTGTGCCACTTCACCGGGAAACGTCCTGCTCAGGTTTTCATGGCAGAGCAGCTTCAGCTGGATTTATTTATTTCCTGCGCAGGTTATGTCACTGCCAAAAGCAGCAGCGTGCGGCAAACTGAGTGTGTTTGATTCGTCTAGATTTTCTTTTGTACAGTTTGTTGTTATTGTGAACACTTGCAGTGTTTTGTCAGAGCACTGATCCACCTGCACGTTGCTCGACACATCGCGGGCTCTGAAAGTGTTTTTTTTTTCCTCCCCCCCCACGAAAACAACACTCAAAAGAAAACACTTTATTTTATTCATGCATACTTTTATTCACACACACAGCGCCCTCCCTTACACTCTTTTCCTTGCAGACACTTGCTCAGTTGTTGCCTCTTTTCATTGCAGTGTCCATTTCCACTCAAATGAGCATGAGCACTGCGCGCTGTAGCGGGCCTCTTCTTATCCACATGTCAATAGGGAGTGTTTGCAGAACACCCACTTAGGACCTGAGGGCCAGGGGTCATCAAAACCTCCTTCTTCTCTCTATTTGAACCTTTGACAGCAGCAAAACAAACAATCCTTAAGATCTCATCAGAGGCTTGAACTTGGAAGGGCCTCGCTGGTTTGAATTAACTTCTCTTGGTGGTTTGACACCTAGCAGGAGTTGGAAGGCAGAAAACTTCTCATTTCTGATTTTAATAATGTTTTACAGCTCAGTGAGGGATTAGTTTACAACATAGGTTGCACGGTAGCTTTAGCTGGAAGTGCAACACTGAGTACTTTAGTTCTCAAGTTTACAAGTGCTAAATGTCCGAAAGTCTATGATGACATGTGTGCCTGTTAATATAAAACTTGTGTTTTATTGTCTTTCCTCAGGCTGTTTGTTCATTTTAGTTCATGCTGTTGAAAGTTTTACCTATTTTGATTGTGATGCTCATTTTCAAACCGAACTTTTACACTTTTATTTATAATACAGAAAATTATTAGTTGAAAAAGTACAAATAAAGTTAGTTTACAAGCATTGGTGATTCATGCATAGCATTTTTTTTTTTAATTTAATCCTTACGCCATGGAAATTTTAAATGCACTGTGTCCAAATATTGTTTTATTTAAGAATGTTGGATATTTTTCCTCTTAATTTCTAGACTAGATGACACAATTATCACACTTGAAGTTTATAAAAATGCTTTAGACGTGTTAGTTTGTATGATATAACTCTAAAAATGACAAAACTAATCTTTTTTTAATAGTTTTTTTATGACAGTGATTGTAAAGGCAGTCATTCTTCATAAAGATGAAAATTAAATGTTTTTAATATTGAAGATTTGGGTGATTTCTCTCAGTTAAGTGTTGCATTTCACTCAAGCAACACTTTAAAAACCAGCATGACTTCCCTGCAGGTCAGCAGAGACGGTTTGAACCTGTGAGATAAAATGGGGAGAGTTGCATCATATTTCTGTATTTCTATTCTAGATGAAGCACAAATATGATTGATAGAGCAGCAATTACAGGTGTGAAGCAATCAGTGAAGAAAACACTACTTTTTGAGTATTTCGGTCTTTTTTTAAAGATAGAAATGAGAATAGAATGAAAGAATTGTTGCAGTTCCACAATGTGTACGCAGCCACCGGCCACATTCGCTCCATGGCACAGTTTCACCGATTTCTGATAATCTGACGGACATTTCTGTGTTTTTTTTCCCACGGGTTAGAGAGAGCGCATGTTGGAGTGTTCACACTCGTCTGCATGTTTTCTGCTTCTTCATGTCTGTTGTTATTGAGCGACGGACATAAAGAGGCAAAAGCAGTTCATGATCAGGGGAGCTTAGCAGCATCATGCGATGGGATTAATTCTTCCACAGTAAATACAACGTATTAAGCTTCTCTGTCGCAGCAGGGGTCCTGAAGGCGCACACACACACACACACACACACACACACACACACACACACACACACACACACACACACACACACACACACACACACACACACACACACACACCCTTTTTCTACCTCTTTCCTACGGCTTGCTTATTCCTCCGGTTCCCGCTATCCCTCCCTGTACCCCAGCCCACCCCCTTAGGCCC